>NW_022631081.1:2950102-3165868 GCF_010015895.1 Lontra canadensis | reverse complement strand
TATATATATATATATATATACACACACACACACACACATATACACACACACACACACACATACATATATGTAAGTTTTTATTTAAATTCCAGTTAACATACAGTATAATATTAGTTTCAGGTGTACAATTTAGTGATTCAACATTTCCATACATAACTCATGCTCATCACAGCCCTCCTTAATCTCCATCATCTGTTTAACCCATCTCCTTAGTTACTTCCCCTTAGTTACTTAGTTACTTCCCCTCTAGTAACCATCAGTTTGTTCTTTTTCTTTTTTTTTAAAGATTTTATTTATTTATTTGACAGAGATCACAAGTAGGCAGAAAGGCAGAGAGAGGAGAAAGCAGGCTCCCTGCGGAGCAGAGAGCCCCATGCGGGGCTCGATCCCAGGACCCTGGGATCATGACCTGAGCTGAAGGCAGAGGCTTTAACCCCCATCAGTTTGTTCTTTATTGTGAGACTCTATTTCTTGGTTCCCTCTCTTTTTTTCCCCCTATGATTGTTTTGTTTGTTTTTAAAGATTTATGTGTTTATTTTAGAGAGAGACTGAGAGAGAGCACAAATGAGAGGGGCAGAGGGAGGGAGAGAAAATCCCAAGCCAATTCCACGCTGAGTGTCAAGCCCAAGGGGGCTCTATCTCATGACCCTGCAATTGTGATCTGAGCTGAAACCAAGAATTGGAAGCTTAACTGACTGCACCATTCAGGCACCCTCATTTATTTTGTTTGTTTGATTCTTTTTTTTTAGGATTTTTATTTATCTGACAGAGAGAGACAGTGAGAGAGGGAACACAAGCAGGGGGAGTGGGAGAGAGAGAAGCAGGCTTCCTGCTGAGCAAGGAGCCTGATGCGGGGATTGAGCCCAGGACTCCAGGATCTGAGGACCCCGGACCCCATGACCTGAGCCGAAGGCAGACGCTTAATGACTGAGCCACGCAGGCACCCCATGTTTGTTTTGTTTCTTAAATGCAAACTGGTGCAGCCACTCTGGAAAACATCTGGAGGTTCCTCAAAAAGTTAAAAATAGAACTACCTTACAATTCAGCAATTGCACTACTAGGTATTTGCCCAAAGAATACAAAAATATTAATTTGAAGGAATACACGCACCCCGGTGTTTACAGCAGCATCATCTACATTAGCAAATTATGGAAAGAGCCCAAGTGTCCACTGACTGATGAATGGATAGAGAAGATGTGGTATATATGTATACATACAATGGAATATTACTCAGCCATAAAAGAGAATGAAATCTTGCCATGTGCAACGATGTGGATGGAGCTAGAGTATAATGCTAAGTGAAATAAGTCAGAGAAAGACAAGTGCCATATGACTTCACTCGTAGGGAATTTAAGAAATATATTTTACTTGTGTAAACAAAATGAAAACATTTATCTTTTCTCCTTCCACGATTCCTCAAAAAAACTCTGAAACTATTATTGAACATTCTTATTTTCATGGCAATGTAACTATTTGCATAGGCTCAGCAAGAAGCTGTCCTCTTTGTGATAGGACATAATTTAAAACATTGATTATATGACCAAGGCTTTGACTGGAACGTCACATTTGAAAATGATGTATAAAATCAGACAGAACAGACAATTTTAAGGAAGTAAGGTTGACTTTATGGGGCCAAAGCTTACTAAGCCCTTTTGGAAAAAACCGGTTGACACCTGGCTTATAGGTTCTCAGCATTATAGGTGAATAAAGAAGGTCACTTCCCTGCAGGCCCAGGAAATTTAGGATGTTTTGGGGGAACCTCAAGAATAGAGGAATTCACCCAAATCTGTAGGTATTACAGGTGACATCTGATGGCAAATTCTGTTTGACTTCCTAGCATTGAGAGGCTTTTTTTTTTTCCTTAAAGATTTTATTTATTTATTTGACAGAGAGAGATCACAAGTAGGCACAGAGGCAGGAAGAGAGAGAGGGGAAAGCAGGCTCCCCGAAGAGTCCAATGTGGGGCTTGATCCCAGGACCCTGAGACCATGACCTGAGCCGAAGGCAGAGGCATAACCCACTGAGCCACCCAGGTGCCCCTTGTTTGTTTTTTTTTTTAAAGTGGGCTCCCATGCCCAGTGCAAGGCTTGAACTCATGACCATGAGATCAAGACCTGAGCTGAAATCAAGAGTGAGATGCTTAACTGACTGAACCACTCAGGCGCCCCTCATCGAGGGGCTTTTAAAGTTCAATCTGAGATTCCTTATAAAAACTTCCATAAAGAAAACTTAAGGGTGCCTGGGTGGCACAGTCATTGGGTGGCTGCTTTCGGCTCAGGTCATGATCCCAGTGTCCTGTAATTGAGGCCCACATTGGGCTCCCTGTTCGGTGGGAAGCCTGCTTCTCCCTCTCCTGCTCCCCCTGCTTGTGTTCCCTCTTTGTCAAATAAGTAAGTAAACTCTTAAAAAAAAAAAAAAGAAAACTTAAAAAGGTCTGTATTGTTGATTACTCTTCTTGTTGCATTCATGTAAATAATTAGGCCAACTTTAATGCAACTAAAGGTATTTTGTTCACAAAACTGTTCTTACCTTGATTACCTTTGATAGAAATTTTATGACAGTGGAAAAGTATACCACACCCAGAATCTAGTCTTGAGGTTTTATTATCTTCCTATAAACCAAGCTCGATCCTTCCATCTTAGACATTTTGTCAGCCTTCAGCAAATTCTTACTTCTCCTAGTTTCCTTCAGTATCTGGCTACAACTCTCCAAAGTGCTGTTTCCCATTTTCCTCCTCTCCTGAGAAAGAATGGTATGATCACTGAGATCTAAAACCTAATCCTTTTTGGGACTCAGGTTCTCTTGTGGTCGCCCTTTCCTCTGGGATCTGAAAACACCTTGTAAGCTAAGCCCAGACAATTTGATATAAGCATCAAAGAACTCATCACTACAAATCACGTGTTGGCAACCTTTGTGCCTGGACTTGCTGCCACTTGGGTTACCCCAAAAGCCACCAGAACACCTGTGTCTTCCATACTCTGCTCTCAGAAATAGCCATGGCTGTGACATTGACGTCTATGCCGTCACTACCAACATTCAGACTATAAAACAAGAAATCTATCAGATTGCCACTGCTGTCCTCACACCACCATGTAAAGATGCTTAAGGGGTCAGTGTCTTCTCAAGTGACTGCCTGCCCTCTGGACTCAGTAACTGGGTTTATAGTCTGTTCCCACCATTAGCCTTTGTTTTCTTTTTGTTTCCATAGAGATGCTCCTCATTAAATGCCTGATTGCTCACGTCATCCACCAAATATCCTCTTCTACCAAGTCTCAACAGATGGTTCAGCTCGTCCTTAATAAACAAAGGGCAATCAAATGAGAAATGGACTTACATTGTTCGGAGGAAAGAAAAATGTCTCTTCTTCCTGTCTCTTACTGTCTGTTGCAGTTAACATCAGAAGATCGGACTCCTGTCTCCCAGTGTCTGAGGGAGGGTAGAAGCCTAACTTCGATAAGCCCCAGTTAGCAAACCCAGATCCGTACATGGACCAAACCTTCCCTTTTTTATAATTTTCCAATTTCCAGACTCTACTGAGATCATGCTCATCCCCCTCCCTACTCCTTCATTCTCCCTTTATTTTTTTAAGATTTTATTTATTTATTTGAGAGAGAGAGGGTGGGGGGAGAAAGGGAGCATAAGCAGGGGGAGGGGCAGAGGAAGAGGGAGAAGCCGACTCCCTGATTCGGGGCTCAATCACAGAATCCTGGGATCATGACCTGACCTGAAGGCAGACACTTAACCAACTGAGCCATGCAGGTGCCCTTCATTCTCTCTTTAAAACGCCCAGTAACTTCTGTATAAATCGGGAATTCAGTTCACACTAGACTCTTCCCTACTGCAATAGTTGTTACTGATTGAAATGTATCCTTACCACTCTAAGTAGTATCTGGCTTTACCTTTACAGCCTACAAGCATCTCTTCGAGTCCCTGCTGTTAATTCTTCAGGTATATTCTCAGAAGTGGAATTGTTAGCTTTTACAGTGATCCTGTTTTTAATTCCTTGAGGAAATACCATAGTGTTTTCCATAGTGGCTGCACTATTTTACATTCCCGCCAATAGTGCACAAGGGTTTCAGCTTCTCCAGACCCACAGCAATACTCGTTATTTTCTGGGTTTTCTACTACTAGCCATCCTAGTCAGTGTATGTTGTTGTGATTTTGATTTTCATTGGCTTAACGATTAGTGATTTTGCATATCTTTCCATGTGCTTATTGACCATTTGTATATTTTCACTGCATGTTCTATTTTTTTTTTAATTTTTTAAAAATTTATTTACTTGACAGAGATCACGAGTAGGCAGAGAGGCAGGCAGAGAGAGAGGAGGAAGCAGGCTCCTCGCCGAGAAGAGAGCCCGATGTGGGGCTCCATCCTGGGACCCTAGGATCATGACCTGAGCCAAAGGCAGAGGCTTTAACGCACTGAGCCACCCAGGTGCCCCTGCATGTTCTATTTCTTTCTTTTTTTTTTTTTTTAAGATTTTATTTATTTATTTGATAGAGAGATCACAAGCAGGCAGAGAGGCAGGCAGAGAGAGAGGAGGAAGCAGGCTCCCTGCTGAGCAGAGAGCCCGATGCGGGGCTCGATCCCAGGACTCCGAGATCATGACCTGAGCCGAAGGCAGCGGCTTAACCCACTGAGCCACCCAGGCGCCCCGCATGTTCTATTTCTTAAGCTGGGTGGTGGCGACAAGGGTATTTCTTCCGTTTTTATTCCTTAAGTTCTACTTAAATATTATTCTTCTTAAAATCTACAAAAAAAAAAAAATCTACAAAAGTACAGTAGGAGATGGGGGTGAACCCTGGTGGAACACGGAGTAGCCAGTGGCTTGGGTTCGTGGATTTCAGGCAGCCATATCAGGCTGTTAATCTGTATTTCCCTGACATCTTTTTAGAGGCCCTCCCTCTGCCTGTGTGTCAGAACAGACTTCTACAGCCCTTGCAAGCTGGACAGCACACTGTGTAAGCCTGTCCCCTCAGCACTAGCTGACTAGACTCGAGTGGACATCTGGCTCGAGCTGTGGCAACCACATCCCCCCTCATGGGAATCTAGAGTTGGGTCCAGGGAACTCTAGTCAGATGGCCAAAGTCCTTGTACTTATTAGGTAATGGACCTAGGCGAACTAAGAAGTCACCCAGTGCGGAAGGCCACTTTGGAGCACTGTACACTAATGAGGAAGTGGATGGAACTAGTTTATAGTGAGAAGAGGATAGAATGAAACTGAGAGGCATCAAGTCCCAGTCCACAGCTTGGTTCCAGACTGCTTTCTGGCTCCCAGGCTTTGCCCAGAAGAGCTCTTATCCCACTGTATACTATAATCCTCACAGGGACTTTTTCTTTGGATTTGGGGAGCTAGTCCTAATTCCTTTTAATAACCTCCTTTTTATCTGGGCTAGCCTGAGTGGGGCCTTCTGCTTCCTGCAGTCAAATGATCCTTCAGCCGAAGGGCCCATTATTCCTGTATTTGAGGGGTGGCACAAGTCTGGGATGGAGAAAAAGACTGTTCTTACTTCAAAATAGCCAGAAATAGACTGAATCTCTTCCAGCTGAAAGCCAGGAGCAATGGGTACCAGGAAGTTTGGGCACAGCTCTGCCATGGGCTTCTCCTTCTGGGCTTTGCAGAGGAAAGGGGCGTGCAGGCTTTGCCAGATGTCAACTGTGCAGCCTTGCCCTCAGGATCTGCCTGTGTTGGCTTCAGCCTACATTCCGTACCTTAACTTCTCCTACTTGCTAACGGGAGACAGAAGCACTTTCATCTACTCTTTCACTGGCATATCATGGTTTTTGGCACAACTTATTTCTCCAGCAAGGCTGTGAATCCTTGAAGGAAGAAATGTCCACTTGCCTATATTTTATAGCTCCCTACGTACTTATTATAGGATGAGTATATAACAGTTACTTATTCAATCCATGGTTACACCTCAGTGCTTATAGTTTCTTTCCATATTTAAGAAAGTCAAGAAATGAAGAAAGTACCTTGTTCAAAAGCTCTGCTCACATTGTCAGTCAGTTCTTTCTGTTTAGCTGAAAGAGAAAATCACTATCTTAATTTTTCTGTTTATACAGACTTGAGATGTGAAGATAACACTTTTTTTTTTTTAAGATTTTATTTATTTATTTGTCAGAGAGAGAGCACAAGCAGACAAAGAGGGAGGCAGAGATAGAGAGAGAAGCAGGCTTCCTGCTGGACAAGGAGCCTGATGCAGAACTCGATCCCAGGACCCCAGGATCATGACCTGAGCTGAAGGCAGCGGCTTAACCTACTGAGCCACCCAGGCGTCCCTTGAAGATAACACTTTATAGCTCGTTTCAGCACACACAACAGGGAGCTTAGATTCCAGGTGAGGCCTCATAAGCCCTGTGCCCACGTGTCCCAAGACGGCAGCTGTGTTTTAATTTATTTGTTTTTATTTGAGAGAGAGAGAGAGAGAGAGAGAGAGAATGCACGCATGTACCCAGGGGAGGAGCAGAGGGAGAGAGAGGGAATTTTAAGCAGACTCCCTACTGAGTGCAAAGCCTGACTCCAGGCTCAATCCCCCAACCCTGAGATCATGACCTGAGCTAAAACCAAGAGTCACGCACTCAACAGACTGAGCCACCCAGGCTCCCTGGCAGCTTCTGTTTAGGGCAATGTTGTTTTCCTACCTCTGTAACGTCTGAGGGGCAATCCCTAAGGCTTGTAAAATGGCTATACAATCATTAAAAAAGAAAAAAAAAAAGGATAAGGAAATGCTTTATCTCCACCAAGCAGTATGAATTTTTTAGCTTATAGGTAGAAAATTAGCAAGCTGGGATTGCCTGTGGGCAGGGCATCACAGTGTTTCAAATAACCACTTGCAAATTATACAGCCTCCCAGGAAAATGAAACATTTAGATCCTACTGTACTATAAGAGAGAAGATGCAAGATAACGTAAAGGAGCAGCTACCTCGTGTTTCTGCTGTATCTTCATTAGGAAATGAAGAATTTTACTGTAAGTGTGTTTTCCAGATATAAAAAGTCTCCATCACTTCTAGGTCGCTTGCTTTCAAAGCACTTTCAAATACATTATAACTCCATTGTAGGCGGAGGTGTTGGGAGATGTTGAGAGATGGCCCTGGTCATATGGTTGGTTGAGTGGAGGAGCTGGGAGCAGACCCTATCTATAGACTCCTAGACAGTGGTGGGAAACTAGCAACATGGTGTTGACAAAAGAACACTGGATGAGGAGTCTAGAGGCTCAGAAGTTCTGCCCAGATCTAACCAGCTCTATGCCCTTGAATATTTGCTTACTTTAGGTCTTAGCACATGCCTGTATGGGAAGAAACTTAGGAATTAATCTAAATGAAGGTCAGTGACCTGTTCAAAACCAGACATTCACTATAGGGCCAGAATAACCCCCACCAGTGACTGAGCACCTGCTATGGGTCAGGCACTGTGTTATGTGTTTTACATGTTTTATTTGATTTAACTTAATCCTTGCAACAACCAGTACTAATGTTATCTCCATTTTACCGATGAGGAAACTGAGGCTCAGAGGGGTTAAGTCACTTGCTCAAAGTCACATGCAAAGTCAATGGCAGTGTTGACACTGCACTCAAGAACCCCTCACAGCAGATCATGTTCCTCTGTCTTCCAAAGTTGTGCAGAGGATTTTTGACTGTGAACCTTGAGGTCTTCGTCCAACACCACCCTGCCCTAAGGCTGTTGATACATCCCTAATTGACAGACTAACCCCCAACTCCCCATTTTACTGATTTTAGCTTCCTTTTTCATTATTTACTCAGTTTATTTACTGAGCCCGCGTTATATACACCATGTACATGGGCTGAGCAGAAAGTCTCTGCTTCTATGGATTTTCAGTCTAAGGAGGGAGGGAGGTTGACATTGGTCAAATAATCTCCTGTAAAACAGTAAGGTTATAACTGTGATTAGTCTTATAAGGGAGAGGTACCCACTGCCAAAATGTTATCAATAAAGAGGTTCTCTGAGGAAGTGATGACTGCCCCCAGATCGGGTAGAGGAAGAGTTCACTAGAGGAAGGAGAAGAGGGTTTTAAGTAGAAGAACAGTATGTGCAATGGCCCTAGGGTAGAAAGGTGCTTGGAACAGATGAAGAACTAGAAATGGCCTGTGTGGCTAGAGTGGAGGGGCAAATGGGAGGAAACGGAGTTCAGACTATACCGGGCCTTGTAAGCCATACTAAACACTTTGGTCTTTAACCTGAGAGCAGTGGGAAGCCACTTAAAGTTTTAAAGCAACTTTAAAACTTAAAGGTTACCTAGGATAACCTAGGTAAAGATTAAAACCCAGGTAAAGATTAGATTTGGGTTTCAAAAACTCTCATAAGTGACAATGTAGGAATATATTCGAAGGTATAGCTAGACCAGCGTGGAGCTATTACAGCTGTCCAGGTGAGAAAGAACGGCAGCTTGGAACAGGGTGCTGGCGGTGAAGACAGATTTAGGACACATTTAGAAGGTCAGCATTTCAGGATTTGGTGATGACTGCCTATGGGGTAAAGGAGGACAAATTTTTAAAAACACCTCCTTGGGGCACCTGGGTGGCTCAGTGGGTTAAGCATCTGCCTTCAGCTTGGGTCATGATCTCAGGGCCCTGGGATGGAGCCTGAGCCCCACATCGGGCTCTGCTCACCAGGGAGCCTGCTTTCCTCCTCTCTCTCTGCCTGCCTCTCTGCCTACTTGTGATCTCTTTCTCTGTGTCAAATAAATAAAATATTAAAAAAAAAAACAAAACACCTCCTCAGTGTGTTTTTTGGACTTGTGCAACTGGATGGTGTCATTCACTTAGAGAACATCAGCAGAGGAATAGGTTGTGGTTTTGTTTTGCTTTAGGAGGGAGGGGAGAGGCTCATGAATTCCATTTTGGACTCACTGCGTTGGAATATATAAACTCCATGAAGACACGAGCCATGTCTTTCTTGTTCACTGTGTCTGCACAATGCTTGCTACACAGTGGGCATGCCAAATATTTGTGAAAGTACATATGTGCATACAATTGGAGTGAGAACGTGGAACTTTTTCGATGTGGCATGGTTAATTTTATGTGTCAACTTGGTTGGGCTATGGTGCCCAGCTGTTCGGCCAAATGCTAGTCTAGATACTGCTGTGAAGGTATTTTGTAGATGTGATTGACATCTATAACCAGCTCACTTTAAGTAAAGATTAGCTTGGATAACGTGGGCTCAGAAGTCCTGCTTGAGTTTCCAGCCTACTGGTCTGCCTGACATATTTTGGACTTGTTAGCCCTCACAATTTTGTGAGCCAATTCCTTAAAATAGGTTTTTCTCTTTCTCTCTCTCTACATAAATACATGTATACTATCGGTTCTGTTTCTCTGGAGAACCCTGACTGATATAGTGTGAAATAAAGCAGAAAACAAAGCAATATGTGATCAGAAGTCAGTTTTTCAATCTTTGCTCTGCAATGTGACCTTGGGCATTTCAATGAACTTCTAAGGCCTAATTATTCTTGTCAGAGACAATAATAACATATAAATGATGTCATGGGTAGGAAGGAGGATTTTAATCTGCAAAATATTATGATGTTCTTGGTTTAAGGCTGCTTTCTGGAAGGTTAGAGATGTTGCAAGTCTAACCTCCAGACAAAACTGGTTTCAGTATCACCAAGAAAAAGAAATACTCCCTGAATCATTATGATGACCTATATGTAGTCTTTATATTCATTTTTCATTTGACCTTGGACATGTACTCATAACAGCAATAAAATGCATTCAGTAGTATTTTATCTTTTACCTCGGACAATAGATTCAATCTCTTTCATGGCAGCTTCACTTTGAGCTTCTGCAAGTTTTTCATTGATTTCCATTATTTCCATGAGGAACTGCCTGTCCATTTCATAATCTGTCCCTTCAGGAATCTCTACTCCATGGAGCTTTAGCTATTGGGACATAAAGCAGAGAAAAGTAAGGTTGGTTGAAGAGACTGTGGCTAGAGTCATAAATCCTACTTACAGAATATAACAATACGATTCATTAAAAAACAAAACTTGAACTGTCTCAATAGTGAGAATGTGAAGGTAGGGTATGGGAGTTACCCTGAGACAGGACTGCTGGGACAGGATTCCTTTCTGCTACTTGGAACTGTGTGACCCCAGGGGAGTTGTTCCTCCACTTGGGAGACTGAATTAGGTATCTGTAAAGGCTTACTAAATCCTAAAATTCTAAGGTGCTAAAGTCTTCCCTCCCACACAAACAATGCCAAAATTACTCTTCCCTGAACACTATCACCATCCAATCCTTGAAATTTACAGAAAATGGTACTAAAAAACGCACTTAGGCAAGTAAGATATACAAATACTCAGAGAAAACTATTCTCATTCAGTATCACTGAGGCTAATTATCTTTGGGTCCCTAGACTAGCTCAGGTCGCAAGCACTCTTCCGCTGAATACAGGGGAGCAGTTGTCCCTCAGCCCAATGGATACCATGTAGTCATAGAAGGATTGGGAAATCACCTTACAAGGTATAGTCCCCTGCTCAGGGGAGCCAGAAGGGTCTTATAGGCATCATTCACCAGGGTTGAATGCTTCTCTGAGAAGTCCTTTTCAGTCTGTTAGTGGAGATGAAGATAATCTCATTACCATCCAAATTAGCCACATTACATTCCCAAACTCTTTCATAAAATATGGATGGGCAGACAACTAAGGAAATCTCCTAGGTAGAACTGGTGTAGGATGAGCGGTCTTTATTCTCAACCAATGGGTTCTAATTCTTCTGGGAAGTTAGATAAAAGCTGTGAGTGCAGGGCAGGTTCAGGGCCTGACTACTAGCCGGGGTCAGGCTGTCCCAGGGTGGAGCTGGTTGTTTAGCTCTGTCTTTCATAATCACATCACCACAAGGCCACTGCCACCCACCCTGTGTACACTAGTGTTTGGGTATGATTAGGGGTGGACAACAGGCTACCTGAGACCTCTGGCTGAAGAAATCAGGGTGGACAAGACGCTGTAGTTCCTGGTACCTAGTCTGGAGCTTTGCTGTGTCAACTCTGAAGGCACGGTTGCTGTAAGGAAATTGGGAGATAAAAACCATACACCAAATATTTATAGATTTGTGTACTATGGGCCTGGTTCCTGTTCTCACAGGGGTAAATGCAATAAACATGGAGAGAGAGAGAGAACTTCAAAAAGTGCTGTGAAGGAAAAGAAAATAGGGTCAGAGAAAATGGTAAATGTGGTGGACAAAGAAATAACATTTGAGCTGAGACCTGAATGATGATGAAAAATAACCAAAGATCAAAGAAAAAAAGTCATCAAGAGGCAGAGTGAACATGCAAAGTCCCTGAAGTGCGGACATGATTGGCACGCTTGCAGAACTTAAAGGATAGTGTCAGGGCAGCACATCATAAACGCAGAATGACTGGTAGGCACCAATCCCAGAGTTAAGGGGAAGGACCATTCCTGAATCCCACCCTGTATTTTGAAGGCCCAAGTCCTTTCATCTTCGCCTCTCACTTTATTTTAACCCAGTTCCTTTCACTTTCCATTCCCAGAGCCTTCCCTGTCTTAGCAGTTTAGCTCTGCTGAAATTTCATCACCTCTCCAAGCTCCTTGAGGTTCGGAGGAAAACAGGAAAAACAGCCACTTCTGACTCTCTCCCTCCAGTTCTCATTTCTCCCTTAGACTCAGCCCACAGTATTAAGTTTTCCGGTGCTTTTACACCCCACTCTGTTTTTCTTACTAGATTTATTTTATTATAAAAGGATGTAACTCAGGAACAACCGCATGGAAAACATGCATGGGTAAAAGGGCGGGGAAGCTTCCAAGCCTTCTCCAGGCACACTACTCTTCCATCTCCACGTGTTCACAAACCTGCAAGCTCCTTAACTCCCTTATTTTGGATAGCACCTCAGTACGCCTTTCTTAAAAGTCTCAACCCAACTTTAACCATTCTGATCCTATCCATCCATCAACTCTAAGCAGCCACTCTAGCACACTTCCCTCAGGCTTCTCCTCTCAGGGCCCCGCCCTCAGGCTTCCCTCCACTGAAGCCTCCCTCCTCCAATTTCCCATAAGTTCCTTCTCCGCCCCTCCACTCCTCCTTCCCTTCTCGTCTCCATTCCTCAGAGGCCCTATCCTCAGGCTCACCCCTCAATTTCCTCACTCACCCGCCGCAATGGCACCCTCCGTGCTCCCAGGCCCCGCCCCTACGGCTCCGCCCACCGATTTAACCGGTCCCGCCTTCTCCTTTGCAACCCCTAAATCGCCAGCCCCGCGTCTCTCTTGCCCCAGCGTGTTTCTCGAAACCGCCTCCCGTACCAGTCCAGGAGGCTGAAGTAATCTCGAGTGGGGTCAGGTGGCTGCAGGGCGCGGCACTGTGGACAGAAGAACCCATCACCACGCATGGGGCTCCCTGGGCCACCGCAGTTCCAACACTGGGGGGAACTGTTTCCCGCCAGAGACGCAGCACTGCAGCTTAGCGGTCTCCTTCCGAGGACCCCTGGCGGCCACAGGCCCCGCACCCGGAGCAAGGCGCCAGTTCTCCCGCCCCACATCTGGCCGCGGCCTATGCCGCCGCGGTCACCGGCTCGGGGGTTGGAGAGAGCGGCCGACCTGACTAGTGCTGCTGATTGGCTGAGGAACTGACGGGGCGGGATCCTGGATACCGAGTGTCCCGCTCCTCATTTTAAACTACAACTCCCAGCAAGCATTGAGGTTACGTGTGGCCGGCCACATCCGCCGCTGTTCATTGGTCCGGCAGCGACGAAGGGTGTTCTGATTGGCTGAGGGTGGAGTTTGTATGTGCTTGGTTAGCGCCACGCTGCTGGCTGCAGCTGCTGTTGAGTGTTTGGCCTCAGGTGGGCTCACGCGGTGAGTCATAGTGGGGAACTTATCTTGGGTGTTTGGGGTTCGATTCTCGTCCCCAGGGTATTAATGCACGCTGAATCTCCAGAATTTTCTCTTTGTGTGGTTTTTGAGCTCGGTCGGGGGGAGGAGAGGAATGCGTGGGTGACTGTCTTCCATTGTAGATGAACTTCGAGGTGAAGTTCACTTCCCCTGTTACTTACAAGCTGAAACTGGCCCAGACGTGCAGCGTAAGAAAGGACGAAGTTGTGTTCTTCAAAACCAGAGGGAAGTTGGTTTGTAAAGAGTTATTTAAATGTTAGTAATTATTACCATATTTTAATAAAGATTTTTTTTTTAATTTATTTGACAGACGGAAATCACAAGTAGGCAGAGAGAGAGAGGAGGAAGCAGGCTCCCTGCTGAGCAGAGAGCACGATGTGGGGCTCAATCCCAGGAACCTGGGATCATGACCTGAGCCGAAGGCAGAGGCTTTAACCCACTGAGCCACCCAGGCGCCCATATTTTAGATTCAATTTTGAAAAAAAAAACGATTAAAAACCCAATCTTAGCAGCTAGGCGCTGCAGGAGCTGGAGACACGCTGACTTGTGTAGGAGGATGCCCAGCGAGTGTCCATAAGTAAGAGTGTGGGATGGGGTGGCGAGGAGATGGTAGGAAGGCACCAACCCATCTTGGGGCTCAGTTTCTGTATTTGAAAAAAAAAATTGTGTTATACTTGTAAACCCCTTTCCCACTGTCGGATTCTTTGGGACTGGAATTCTCCCAATTATCAGGCATTACTGGGGGAGGAGACTTAATGTATCATCTCATTTAATTCTCAAGATCTATCTATTCAGTGAGGTGATCTACCTGAAGGTCATGCAAGGATTTGACTCAGGCATCCGACTCCAGACTTGTTTACCTCTAATATTTCCATATACTTCCTCCTCCTCATGGCTGAGGCTTATGTGGTTTCCGTCTGTCTACTGGACCCTTACCATAACCGGGGATAGCAGCCACTTCTTGACCGTCTTTTGTCAGTTCTCAGGGTGGAGAAGTCTTGCTCAAAAAGCTGTAAGAGGTTGCAGCCTTGATTGAGGCAGTAGTATTAGAGCTTTAGGTCCTGGCATGGCACACTCAGTTCTGGGATCACCTTTGAGGTGTGGTTTAAGAAAAAGTCATCAGTATCTTTGTATCTGGAAAGCTATCTGAGTATGGGTATCTGGAGAGAAGAGAGAATGCCCCCCCCCCTTTAATAAAAAAAAAGAATCACACTAGGGATTTAAACTTAGGGATTGACAGTTACTTAGACTTGACTGTTATCAGAGTTTAAACGTTCATCGAATTAACTCTAAAGTGAGGGTGGGAACCTGTTATGGTCCCCTGTGAAGAGCTTGTTTTTGTAGGAATCTGTTGGGCTGAAAGACCATTTAGGATGAAAGGTGAACGCCAATCGTTACTCAGCATCACAAAGGCTAGGTGGAGTTGTTTGTGGGAGACTTCTTTGTGTTACTGCTTCATTAATAGCCTGGCCCTCAGTTAGGAGTCAGGGAATCTAGAGTGAACAAACAGAATGTTGTCTTCACCATCCTGGGGCTGGCTTGGGGGAGGAGGGGTATCTGTGACATTTAATGTAAATGGTCACCCCTGGCCTGGTGCAGTGAATTAGTTTATGTTTCTCTTTGGCCATCTTTTACCCGAAGCCACATGACCCTTCCTCTTCTTTATTGTTCCTAAACTTGAAATTTAAGTATAGTGTTGATTGTATTAATGAATATCTTTTAAGTTTCATTTCTAATTTTTATTTTTTTGAGATTTTATTTATGTATGTATTTGTTTGACAGAGAGAGAGAGCAAGCAGGGGGAGCAGCAGAGGGAGAGTGCTGAGCCGAAGGCAGGTGCTTAACTGACCGAGCCACCCAAGTGCCCCTCATTTCTAATTTTTATTTTTATTTTACTTATGTATTTATTTGACAGAGAGAAGGAGGGCACAAGGAGGGGTAGAAGCAGGCAGAGAGAGAGGGAGAAGCAGACTTGCCACTGAATAGGGAGCCTGACATGGGGCTCAATCCGAGGACCCCAGGATCATGACCCAAGCTGAAGGCAGGCACTTAACTGACCAAGCCACCCAAGTACCCCACATTTCTAATTTTTAAAAATTAGATGAATGTAAGCTGTTATAAAGTGTTCCTTCCCACCCCCAACTTAGTTCATTTCTTTTAACTTATTTATAACCTTCATATTATTTTTTATTTTTTTTTCTCTGTGATTTGTGGCTGTCATACAAAAAACTGATCGAGTTTGAAATGATAGGATGAAAAGCTCAGCCCAGAAGAGCTATAGATCAATCTAGTCTTAGAATTTTAACTTTTGCAGAACATGCTTGCTCTGGATTTTTTTTTTCCCTGATGTTAAATATGCCCATCCTTTACTTTTTTATTTTTATTTTTTAAAAGATAGAGATTGCCCTTGTATGGGTGTGGGGAGAGTGGAAGGGCAGGAGAGGCTTGAGAGAGAGAATCCCAAGCAGGCTCCACACCCAGTGCAGATCCTGGATGTTGCAGGGCTGGATCTCATGACCCTGAGATTATGACCCCAGCTGAAATCAAGTGTCCGAGGCTTAACTGACAAGAGCCACCCAGGTGCCCCTGCCTGTTCTTCCCTCTTGAACTTTTAGTCTTGTTTCTTAAAACTTACCTTATTATCGGACACTTACTTTTGAGGTCGTGATGTCTCGAGAGACGGAGGGGGAGTGTCAGCAGTCCCACGGCAGTGGCGCCTGTTCCCAGTCCCAAGGTGGTTTCTCTCAGTCTCAAGGCATCTCCTCCCAGACACACGGCGGCTCTTCACAGTCTCAAGGCACGTCCAGTTCCAGCAGCACGGCACCCACATCTAGCCAGTCCTCTCACTCCAGCTCAGGAACGCTGAGCTCTTTCGACACAGTGTCTACCCAAGAACTCTGTTCTATTCCTGAGGACCAAGAACCTGAGGAGCCTGTCCCTGCCCCTTGGGCTCGATTATGGGCCCTTCAGGATGGATTCCCCAATCTTGGTAAGACCTTTTGTTACATCATGTAAAATGTTAATTGTTCACAAAAATAGTTCGAGAAAGCTGTAGCAGAGACCTCAAGGCACTTCTGGAATGATTCCGAAGTTTGAAGATGATGAAAGATGGAACCAAGGAAGCAGTTTTGGGGGGAATTTACTGACTCTTACCTGCTGTGGATCCCCCCTCATTTATCTTTTAACAAATATTAATTGGGCATCTGTAATGTTCTGTCCATTGGAGCATCTGAAGAGAGCAGCAGGCCATTTCCCTAGCAAAATGCTGATTCATGCAAACTTGCAAACAGTAATGGACAAATCCACAGAAACCACCACTTAACCCCTGCTGTGGCAGCTTCAGAACATCCATTTTACAGTTTCAGAATAGGGAAGGCTGTTTGTTGACTGTTATTTATTAACTCAAAATAGCCAGCCTTTTAATTTAAATATGTTCATCCTCTATGACATTTTCTGATTCCAGCAGTAAGATTTCACTCTAGGTATGTTTGAAATAGCATTTTGATATTAAAAAAGAATGACTAATATATTATTTGTACCTTATAACTCACTGTTTCGTCTCCAACATTGATGACTTGAAAAAGAAACTGTAAAAAGTAGAGAATAATAGAGGAATATTCATAGGTACGACTTTAAATTTAGAAGTACTTGAAGCTGTTTTCTTTTATTCCTGTAAGCCATAGTTTTAAGATAGGCTCACGGCTTATATGGTGAATGGGAAACATATGGTGAGAAAGGGTGAAGTGGGCTGGATCACTATGAAAAGTGAGATTATAAAAATCTGAAAATCCTGGTAGGGGGAATAGCATAAAGCCTGTTTTCTTCTAAATGTTTTATAGGTTTACCCTACTGATCCATTTTGAGTTGCTTTTTGTATATGGTATGAGGTGGAGGTCCAGATTCATTCTTTTCATGTGAATATCCCAGTTGTTTGAGAACTTTCTTGAAAAGACTCTTCTTTTTTTTTTTTTCTTTTAAAGGTTTTATTTATTTGAGAAAGAGAGCATGAGAGACAGCATGAGGGAGAGGCAGGAGCAGACTCCCTGCTGAGCAGGGACCCAGATACAGGGCTCAGTCCCAGGACCCCTGGGACCATGACCTGTGTCGAAGGCAGACACTCAACCTACTGAGCCACCCAGGTGCCCCTTGAAGAGACTATTCTTTATCTGCTGAATGGTCTTGGCACCCTTGTCAAAAATCATTTGGCCATAAATGTGAGGGTTTATTTCTGGACTTGCAGTTCCATTCTCTTGGTCTATGTGTCTGTCCTTTTATGCAAGCACCACAAAATCTTGATTGCTGTAGCTTTGTAGTGAGTTTTGAAATCCAGAGTGTGAGTCCTGATTTGTTCTTTTTCAAGATTGTTTTGACTATTCTGGGTCCCTTGTCCATATGAGTTTTAAGATGAGCTTGTCACTTCCTGCAAAGAAGGCAGCTTGGATTGTATTAGGGTTTACATTGAATCTATAGATCAGTTTGGGGAGTACTGACATTTTTTTTTTTAAGATTTTATTTGTTTATTATTCTAGAGAGAGTGAGCAAGGGTGGGGGTGGGGAGGAGTAGAGGCAGAAGGACAAGCAGACTCTGCCCTGATTACAGAGCTGGATGTGGGGCTGGACCCCATGACCCTGAGATCATGACCTGAGCCGAAACCAAGAGTACGATGCTCAACTGACTGAGACACCCAGACACCCCTGGGTTTTGACATCTTAATAATACCAAGTCTTGGGGCAGAGGGAAAAGCAGACTCCCTGCTGCGCAAGGAGCCCACCTCGGGGCTCAATCCCAGGACCCTGAGATCATGATGTGAGCCGAAGGCAGAGGCTTAACTCACTGAGCCACCCAGGTGCTCAGAGGGGTTATATATTTATAAAATTTTTTCTCTGGTAATTGTCCTCTCCCTGCTCCCCCAAGCTTTATTTACATGTAATCAACATGAAACATTGTATAAATTTAAGGCATACAGTGTGTTAATTTGGTACAGTTATATATTGCAAAATGATTACTACCATTAGTATTAACTAATACTCTCATCACATCGCATAATTACCATCTCTTTTTTGTGGTGAAAATACTTAAGAGGTGCCTGGGTGGCTGAGTCAGTTAAGTATCTGCCTTTGGTTCAGGCCATTATCCCGGGGTCCTAGGCTCAAGCCCCACATTGGGCTCCTTGCTTAGCGGGGAGTCTGCTTTTCCCTTTCTTTCTGCTTGCCACTCCCCCTGCTTGTGCTCTCTCTTTCTCTAGCAAATAAATAAAACTAAAACCTTTTAAAAAAAAGTATTAAAAAAATTTAAGATCTATGTTCTTAGCAACTTTCAAGTATATGATATAGTATTACTAACTGTAGTCACCACACTGTAAGGTAAATCACCAGAACTTACTATCTTGTACTTGGAAGTTTGTTCCCTATAACAAACATCTCCCCATTTTCCCACTCTCAAGTCCCTGATAACTAGCACTTTCTATTTATATGAGTTTAGGTTTTTCATTATTTTTTTTTAAAGACTCTATTTATTTGCCAGAGAGAATGAGAGCGAGAGAGAGAGAACAAGCAGAGTGGCAGGCAGAGGGAATTGACTCCCTAGCAGGGAGCCTGATGTGGGACTCAATACCAGGACCCTGGGATCATGACCTGAGCCAAAGGCAGACACTTAACTGACTGAGCCACTCAGGCGTCCTAAGTTAGGTTTTTTAGATTCCCCATATATGACATGCAAGTGAGATTGTACAGTATTTGTCTTTTTTTACTTATTTCATTTACAGTGCCTTCAGAGTCCATCTATGTTGTTGCAAATGACAGGATTTCATACCTTTTTAATGGCTGAATAATATTCCAGTATGTATGTGTGCATTTGTGTGTGTGTGTATATATATATATATATACACATATACTATATTTTCTTTGTCCATCGACTTTTGGACATTTAGGTTGCTTCTAGGTGTTGGCTGTTGTAAACAGTTATGCAGTGAACATGGGGTACATACATCTTTTCATAAATACCCAGAAGTGGAATTGCTGGATCATATGGCAGTTGTGTTTTTAATTTTTGGAGGAATCTCCATTCTTCTTTCCATAATGGCTGCACCAATTTACATTCCTGCCAGCCACGCACCAGGGTACCTTTTAATCCACTTCCTGGCCAACACAGCAAACTTCTTGTCTTTTATTTTTTTTTAAGATTTTATTTATTTATTTATTTATTTATTTGAGAGAGGGAGAGAGAGAGAGAGAAAATATGAATGGGGGAGGGGCAGAGGGAGAAGCAGAATCCCTGTCGAGCAGGGAGCCCAATGTGGAGCTCAGTTGTGTGATATGACCTGAACTGAAGGCGGACGCTTAATCCACTGAGCTACCCAGACACCCCTTAGCATAATATTTCAAAGTTCATTCAATTTTAGGGGTGCCTGGGTGGCTCAGTTGTTAAGCGTCTGCCTTTGGCTTAGGTCATGATCCCGGGATCCTGGGATCAAGCCCAGCATCAGGCTCCCTGCTCAGCGGGAAGCCTGCTTCTCCCTCTCACACTCCCCCTGCTTGTGTTTCTACTCTTGCTGTCTCTATCAAACATATAAATAAAACCTTAAAAAAAAAAAAGTTCATTTTTATTATATATCAATTTTATTTCTTTCTTGGTTAGATAATATTTCATTGCATGTATATATCATATTTTGTTTATCCATTCTGTTGATGGACATTTTGGATTATTTCTTTGTTTTGGCTGTTGTGAATAATGCTGCTATGAATATTCACATACAACTGTCTGCTTGAGTACCTGTTTTCAGTTTTTTTGTTTATATCTAGGAATGGAATTGCTGGAGAATATGGTAATTCTGTGTTTAATTTTTTGTGTTTTTTGTTTTTTAAAAATTTTGATTTATTTACTCTTTAAAGTTATTGTGGTTTTTTTGTTTTGTTTTGTTTTGTTTTTTTAATTTACCTGACAGAGAGAGACAGCAAGCGCACAAGTAGGCAGAGCAACAGGCAGAAGGAGAGGGAGAAGCAGGCTCCTCACCTAGCTCCTTGCCTAGCTCCTCACCTGAGAGTTTCAGGTGTACAATATAGTGTTCAGCTATACTATTCCTTACCCAGTGCTTATCAAGATAAATGTACTCTTTTTTTTTTTTAATTTTTTTAAAGAATTTTTTTAAGGTTTTATTTGTTTGTTTAACAGAAAGGGACAGTATAAGCAGGGAGAGCAGCAGGCAGAGTGGGAGGGAGAAGCAAGCTCTCTGCTGAGCTAGGAGCCAGATATGGGACTCGATCCTAGAACGCTGGGATCATGACCTGAGCCGAAGGCAGCTGCTTAACGAACTGAGCCACGCAGGCGTCCCGATAAATGTACTCTTAATCATCCCCTCACCCCCCACCTCTCCTCTGTTCTATAGTTAAGAGTCTGTTTTTGGTTTGTTTTTTTCATTGTTGGGATGCCTCCAGCTTTGCTTTTATTTTTCAAGATGGCTTTGGCTCCTCTGGGTCTTTTGTGGTTCAGTGCAACTTTTAGGATTGTTCTAGCTCTGGGAAGACTGCTGTTGGTATTTTGATAGGGGTTGCATTAAATGTGGTGTAGATTGCTTTGGGTAGTACAGACATTTTAACAATATTTGTCCTTCTAGTTCATGAGTATGGAATATCTTTCCATTTCTTTGTGTCATCTTCATTTTCTTTCATCAGTGTTCCATAGTTATCAGCGTACAGGTCTTTAACCTCTTTGGTTAGGTTTATTCCTAGTTACCTTACTGTTCTTTTTTTGCTGCATTTGTGAATGGTGTTGATTCCTTAATTTCTCTTTCTGCTGCTTCAGTTTTGGTGTATAGAAATGTAGCAGATACGGGGCGCCTGGGTGGCTCAGTGGGTTAAAGCCTCTGCCTTCGGCTCAGGTCATGATCCCAGCGTCCTGGGATAGAGCTCCGCATCAGGCTCTCTGCTCAGCAGGGAGCCTGCTTCCCTGCCTCTCTGACTGCTTGTGATCTCTTTCTCTGTCAAATAAATAAATAAAATCTTTAAAAAAAAAAAAAAGTTAAAAAAAAAAAGAAATGTAGCAGATACAAGATATGTCGATCTTGTATCCTGTTGCTATTTAATTTGGTTTTCAGTATTAGTACTTTTTTCCTGGAGTCTTTTTGGATTTTCTATGTATAGTATCACGTCACCTGGAAATAGTAGACGTTTTACTTATTCCCTTGCCAGTTTAAATGCCTTTTATTTCTTTTTGCTGTCTGATTGCTGAGGCTAGGGCTTCCAGTGCTATGTTGAATGGAAGTGGTGAGAGTGGACATCTCTGCCGTGTTCCTGACTGTAGGGAAAAAGCTCTCAGCTTTTGCCCATTTAGGATGGTACTAGCTGTGGGTTTTCATATATGGCCTTTTATTATGTTGAGATATGTTCCCTCTAAACCTACTTTGTTGAGGTTTTTTATCATGAATGGATGCTGTACTTTGTCACATGCTTTTTCTGCATCTACTGAAATGATCATATGGTTCTTATCATTTCTTTTATTAATGTGATATATCACTTTGCTTGATTTGCCAATATTGAGCCACCCTTGCATCCCAGGAATAAATCCCCCTTGATTGTGGTGAATGATTATTTTAATGTGTTGTTGGATTCAGTTTGCTAGTATTTTGTTGAGGATTTTTACATCTATGTTCATCAGGGGTATTGGCCTATAGTTCTCTTTCTGTGGTGTTTTTGTGTGGTTTTGGTATCATGGTAATGTTGGCCTCATAGAATGAATTTAGAGGCTTTCCTTTCTTTTCAATTTTTTGAAAAAGTTTGAGAAGAACAGATACTAATCCTTTAAATGTTTGGTAGAAGTTGGCCTATAAAGCTATCTCATCTTGGACTTTTCTTTGTAGGGGAGTTTTTTGATTACTGAATGAGTTTCTCCACTGGCTGTTGGTCTGTTCAAGCTATTTATTTCTTCTTGCTTCAGTTTTGGTAATTTATATGTTTCTCTGAATTTATCCATTTCTTCTTGGTTGTCCATTTTGTTATACAGTTTTTCATAGTATTTTCTTATAATTGTATTTCCATGGTGTTTGTTGTTATTTCTCTTCTCTCATTTATGATTTTATTTATTTGCATCCTTTTTCTTCTTTTTGGTAAGTCTGGCTTGAGGTTTACTAATTTTATTTCATTTTTCTTTTTCTTTTTTTAAGAGAGGGACGGGGTGGGGAGGGGTGGAGGGAGAGGGAAAGAGAGAATCTTAAGCAGGCTCCACACCCAGTGTGGAACCCACTCCAGGCATGATCTCACAACGCTGAGATCATGACCTCAGGCGAAATCAAGAGTGGGACGCTTAACCAACTGAGCCACCCAGGTGTCCCATTTTTTAAATTTAGTTTTTCAAATAACCAGCTCCTGGTTTCCTTGATCTTTTCTGTTGTTTTTTAGTTTCTTTCTTTCTTTTTTTTCTTTTTGGTTTTTTTTTTTTTTAAGATTTCATCCATTCATTTGACATAGAAGGACACTGTGAGAGAGGAAACATAAGCAAGGGGAGTGGGGGAGGGAGAAGCAGGCCTCCCACCAAGCAGGGAGCACCACTATGACCTGAGCCGAAGGCAGGCACTTCACTGACTGAGCCACCCAGGCACCCTTGTCACTTGCGCTTTTAGTGTTCTATCTAAGAAAACATTGTTTAACCCAAGATGGCAAAGCATCATTACTGTTCTTTTTTCTTAGAGTTTTATAGTTCTGGTTCCCATTACTATTAGCGTTTGATTCTGTTTGAGTTGATTTTTGTATGTGGCATGAGGTAAGGATTTTAACTTGATTTTTGTTTGTTTTTAAATATTTTATTTATTTGAGAGACTGCGAGAGAGAGCACAAGTGCGGAGGGAGGGGCAGAGGGAGAGGAAGAAGCAGGCTCCCCCTGAACAGGGAGCCTGATGCAGGGCTCAGTCCCCAGACCCTCGGATTGTGACCCGGAGCCAAGGGCAGATGCCCAACCAATTGAGCCACACAGGCGCCTCTCAACTCTGTTGTTTTGAATGTGGGTATCTACTGGTCCTACTGCCTTTTTTGGAAAGACTGTTCTTTTGCCAGTGAATTGTCTTGGCACCCTTTTTGAAAATGAGTTGACTGTAAATAGGATTTATTTATGGTCTCCTCATTCTTCTCTTTTCATCTATATGTCTGTCCTTATGCGAGTACCGCACTGCCTTGATGGTAACTTTGGAGTAAGTTTTGAAATTGCAAAATGTGGGTGCCTGGCTGGCTCAGTTGGTTAAGCGTCTATCTTCTGGCTTGGGTCATGGTCCCTGGGTCCTGGGATCGAGTTCTGCATGGGCTCACTGCCCAGCGGAGACTGTGCTTCTCCCTCTCCCTCTGCCTGCCACTCTGCCTGCCGCTCTGCCTACTTATGCTCACTATCTCTCTGTCAAGTAAGTAAGTAAAATCTTTTTTTTTTTTTTTAAAGATTGTATTTATTTATTTGAGAGAGAGAGAGCACAAGCCAAGGGGAAAGGCAGGAGAAGCAGGCTTCCTGCCAAGCAGGGAGCCCGATGCAGGGCTCAATCCCAGGACACGGGGACCATGACCTGAGCTGAAGGCAAAAGTCCAATGACTGAGCCACCCAGGCGCCCCTTTTTTTGTTTTTTGTTTTTTTTTAAAGATTTTATTTATTTATTTGACAGATCACAAGTAGGCAGGGAGGCAGGCAGAGAGAGAGAGGGAAGCAGGCTTCCTGCTGAGCAGAGAGCCTGATGTGGGGCTCCATGCCAGGACCCTGGGATCATGACCTGAGCCGAAGGCAGAGGCTTTAACCCGTTGAGCCACCCAGGCTCCCCAGTAAGTAAAATCTTAAATAAAAAAAATTATAGCCATCTTCATCATTGTGAAGTGGTTGCATATGTAATTTTGATGCATCTTGCCAGATTATCTTCACTAGACTCCAAACTGTATTTGGTGTATAAATTACATTCTTACTGGCAGTGTATAAGTTAGAGTAACAGTTTCTTCATACCTCTTGCCCACACAGTATTATAATAGGTAACTCTGAGTTTTTTTTAAAAGGTTTATTTATCCATTAGAGAGTGAGCATGAGCAGGAGGGTCAGAGAGAGAGGGAGAAAATCTTTTTTTTTTTTTAAAGATTTTATTTATTTATTTACTTATTTATAAAGATTTTATTCATTTATTTGGCCGAGAGAGAGACTTCGAGAGAGGGAACATAAGCAGGGGTGTGGGAGAGAGAGAAGCAGGCTTCCTGCTGAACAGGGAGCCCGATGTGAGGTTCGATCGCAGGACCTTGGAATCATGACCTGAGTCGAAGGCAGATGCTTAATGACTGAGCCACCCAGGCACCCTTTATTTATTTATTTGACAGAGAGAGACACCGAGAGTAGAACACAAGCAGGGGGAATGGGAGAGGGAGAAGCAGGCTTCCCGCTGAGCAGGGAGCTGATGTGGGGCTTCATCCCAGAACCCAGGGATCATGACCTGAGCCAAAGACAGATGCTTTATGACTGAGCCACCCAGGGTCCCCAGGGAGAGAGAATCTGAAGCTGATTCCATGCTGGGCCTAGAAGCCTGACGTGGGGCTCAGTCTCACAACCTGAAGACCAGGACCCATGCTGAAGAGTCGGAGGCCCAACCGACTGTGCCACTCAGGCACTCCCTCTTTGATTTTTGTTAATATGATGGTTGGAACATGAAATCTTAATGTATTACTTTTTTTTTTTTTTTTAAGATTTTATTTATTTAGTTGAGAGAGAGAGCGAGCACAAACAGGTGAGAGGAGCAGAGGGAGAGAGAAAAGCAGACCCTCGCTGAGCACGGAGCCCAACATGGGGCTCAATCCCAGCACCTTAGGATCATGACCTGAGCTGAAGGCAGATGCTTAACCAATCGAGTCACCCAGGTGGCTATATTATTATTTTTTAAAGTTCATGATTTTTTAAATGTATACATGTATACAATGTATACATCTTTTTTTTCTTTTTTTTTTTAAGATTTTATTTTTAGGTAATGTCAACACCCATTGTGGGGCTTCAACTCACAACTCTGAGATCAAGAGTTTTATGCTCTACCGGCTAAGCCAGCTGGGCACCTCTTGTTTTTAAAAATTTCTTGTGTTGGGGCGCCTGGGTGGCTCAGTGGGTTAAGCCGCTGCCTTCGGCTCAGGTCATGATCTCAGAGTCCTGGGATCGAGCCCCGCATCGGGCTCTCTGCTCAGCAGGGAGCCTGCTTCCTCCTCTCTCTCTGCCTGCTTGTGATCTCTGTCTGTCAAATATATAAATAAAATCTTAAAAAAAAAAAATTCTCTTGAGTTACCTTGTCCAGTTTTTCTTATGTTTGAACTATTTGTATTTCTTTCTCTTGTAAATTGTCTCTTCCTGTCCTTTATCCGGTTTTTACTGGATTGTTTGTCTTTTTTTTAATTTGTAGTAACTTAACCCATAGTACAGAAAGTACTATTTTGTGATATGAGTTGCTAATATTTTCCCTGGTCTTTCTGTCAATATTTACTTGCCCACTATATTCATGTTCTGGGTGCTGAGCTATGTAACACAGGAGACCCAAGGCTGGCTTTCTGGAGTTTGTTCTAACAGGGGAGTGCAGGGAGACTATATATAAATAATCAAGATAACTTCCAGTTATGGCCCATTCTTGGTGGACAAGAAAACAGGATGTCATTGTAATGGGTGACGAGGTAGGAGTCTGCTTATATGGAAAGCTGAGTGGAAGATGATAATTTGAGCCCAGACACAAAGGCAAGATGGCTGTTCAAGTTGCTGGGAACAGAGAATGCAAAGGGCACCAGGGGGGTTGAACCCAGCATATTTGGGGCAGTGGAAGGCACCAGTGGGACTGGGGAGAGTGGTCAAGCAGAGCAGTACAAGGTGATGGTGGGAGGGAAGGAGTGGCCAGGTCCTGAGCATCTGTCCTGCCGTGGGAAAGAGTGCACATTTTACACTAAGTATGATGGGAAGCCTCAAGAGGGTAATAGGTAGAAAGTTATTAGATTATAAGTGTTTTTTCAAATCATTAATAATTGCTTGAGAACTTTAAAGACTGCTTATTTATTATTTCATAGTTATGTATAAACCACAATTTATTAAACTTGTTAGAAAATCTTTTTCTTCCCCCTTTGTTTTTACTCCTATAAAGTTCTGATAGATAGCTCTAAGCTTGATTGCTTTCTTAGGTTCTTTTTCTACAATTAGAGTTTATGAGCAATTTTTAAAGGTGTTTGGGGCATGAAATTCCACAACACTCCCGTGTGTACTTTTGTGTTACAGAGTGTGTTAATGACAACTACTGGTTTGGGAGAGATAGAAGCTGTGAATACTGCTTTGACGAGCCACTGCTGAAAAGAACGGATAAATACCGGACTTACAGCAAGAAGCACTTTCGGATTTTCAGAGTAGGTGACAATGTATCCATGTATTTGGGAGAACCGGTAATGTCGTCACCATGCTGAGATATCTTGGCACTGTAACTCCCCACTGTTAAAACTTTGAAATAAAATGTTCTCTATTTTAGGAAATGGGTCCTAAAAACTCTTACATCGCATACATAGAAGATCACAGTGGGAATGGAACCTTTGTAAATAGAGAGCTGGTAGGGAAAGGAAGACGCCTTCCTTTGAATAACAATTCTGAAATTGCACTTTCAGTGTGGAGTAATAAAGGTAACATTACTCTCTTCTGGTTACTGGATCTTTTTTTCCTCTCCTATAAAGGGAAAATTGATGTTGTGCCCTTTGCAGAGTAAGGTTCGGATAAATAAAGTAAGAAGGTTAGTATTTAGGATCCAGTGCAGCCCTACGGGCATTTTTAAACAAATGAAAAATTTCTACCAAGGTAGATTTTGTAAGGTTTGATTGGTTGGGTTAGTTTTGTTTAAGGCTGTTTGCTGTCAGTGGAATGATACTCCTTAAGATGGTTCTTCGTTCATCGATGCAGTTCATAGCACATCAGTCTTCGGGATCGATGAGTGATTTTAGGCCATGAATTCTCCCTCCCTCCTTTCTTCTCTTCCTTTCTCATTCTTCCCTTTCATCCCTTCCATTCCTTAATTGCTGCAAGTATCAGTTGAACTTCATGGGCCTGCCAGGCATTAGGGATTTTCGGGCAGAATCTCAGTTTAAACCTTCTCCCTTAAATACCACGTGGTTATCCCAAAGTGTTGATGTTTATTGTCATCATCGGGCAACATTTTATAAGCAGCCACTGCTAAAACTTTACCAAAATCACATGCAAACCAAACAGTTGTCATTCAGCACAGAATACAGTTAAATGTAATCTCACAGTGATTCTAAATCCTTGGACAGGAGGAATATACTCTTGTTTCTTGGATTGAAAAGAAAAAAAAAAAAACAGAACTTTACAAATCCACGTGAGAGTTGATTGGGAAGGATGTCTGTGTGTGGGGGGTAAAGCCTTAAAAATACAGATGCCCCCAGGTGCTGTCTGAAAGCTCCTGGTCTAGGAGTCCCAGGGATATAAAAAATCTTGCTTAGCTGATTCTTATACAGTCTCCAGACTGGCATCTGGGAATGATGGTTGTCCTGGGCATCCTAAAGCACATTTTATGATAGTTTTCCCTGTTGCTGTTCTGTTTTCTATCTGATGATTACAGTCAGGGCGGCTGTGTAGGGTATTGCTGTTTGAGAGCCCTTGGTAGAGGGGACAACCAGGTGCTGAGATTTGGTCTGTCTTACTTGACAAGCTCTGTGCCACCTTTTCCTGGTTGGTCTATCCCAGGAGCACCTTTTCTGCTTTGAAGAGAGGTGTTATATGGGCTAAAGGTGGCCAGAGTTGAAATAGATCAGGTCACTCTGCAGGTTGCATTCAGTTTATTGGCATTTTATTAGGCATTCACTATTTGTACTTGAATGTGAAAATCCAGATTGCTTTGAGAAGGTGGACCGTCTGGCCATACTGATCCTGTAACCCCATACCTGGAGCATTTGCCAGTGCTCAGTAGAACCTACCTTTTTTCAGATGCATGATGTGTTTGCCCATTCAAGTCCTCACTGCTCCATGTTGTCTTACACTCAACCCAGCCCTCCCTGTGTGTACGAGACCTTGGGCTCTGTGGGCAACTGAGTTTGTAGCTCTTGAAGTAGACCTTGACACCCGTGAGAAATAGCTCTCCAGGACCGCTCAAATTCCCAGATTCTTAGATGCCACTGGAACATCTAGGTTCATAAATATCTACAAGCATAGAGAAATAGTTGTATATCTTGATCCACTGGCAGATTTCTTTCAGTGCGTGGGTGTCTGTCATGTGGACCGGCCTGGAATGAAGCACACTCAGGTGGCTCAGATTTGTGCCAGAGACTGGAACTCTAGGTTACTCCAGGGAGGTCGAAACCTGTTTCCTGAAATAAGAGAAACTCAAGGGTCTCAACAAATTTCACTTTTTCAAGATGATACAGGCAGTTGGCAAATCTACCACTGATTTTGTAGAATTGAAATGTTGATAATTAATTGCAGCCTTGGCCCACATGGATGGTTAAATTTTTAAATGACTGGGGTTATTTTTCTTTCTTTCGTTTTTTTTTTTTTGTTGTTGTTGTTGTTTTGTTTTGTTTTTGGATACAGCCCAGATAATGGAGAAATAAGGAGATTTTTGGGAAAATGCTATTTATTTAACTTTCAAAGCAGGTTCAAGATGATTTGCACTTTAAAATGCCAGACCTGGGGCACCCTGGGTGGCTCAGTGGGTTAAAGCCTCTGCCTTCGGCTCAGGTCATGATCTCAGAGTCCTGGGATCAAGCCCCGCATCAGGCTCTCTGCTTAGCAGGGAGCTTGCTTCCCCCTCTCTCTCTGCCCTGCCTCTCTGCCTACGTGTCATCTCTCTCTCTCTGTCAAATAAATAAATAAAATCTTTTTTTAAAAAAAAGGCCAGACCTGTAGAGGAATATAAATGGCAAAGAGAAGAGAATACTTATCTTAGTATGATGACCTGTGGTCTAATTTTACTAGGGTGTTTATTGGCCTAGAAGATTTTTTTCTGGGCTCAGACTAATTGCTCTTCAGTTCAGTTGCTGGTCTGTATAGGTTTTTTTTTTCTGGTTCAGGCAGGGACTAATCTTTCATGGGTATTTTATATTAGTTATAATTGATAAATAATTCTGAGGCAAAGGAATAAGACTAGCATGTATGTATGGATTTCCTGCATGTATGTATAGTGAGATGATGCTGTGTATTTTTATGGAAGAATGAGATTTGACTGTCATTTTCCATGGGTTTCATAATATGCAGATGAAATATAATTTCATAATATTACAAAATTATTATTATCCTGGGTAAATAATTCCTTTAGAGTTACATGTTAAATATGATTAAAAACAATTGTCTCATATTACATGTGTTTACTAAATTTTAGGACTTTTTATCTTTATTGAGTGAATTAATGAGACTTATTTCTGCCCTTTTCCCCTTAGTTTTTGTATTTTTTGATCTGACTGTAGATGATCAATCAATTTATCCTAAGGAATTAAGAGACCAATACATCATGTCAAAAACTCTTGGAAGGTAAAATTTTTGTTATTATGGAAATTGCCTTTCATTTTTTTCTAAACATTTGTCATTGATTAGTTTCTTATTCTTGGTTTTATAACATTCATTAACTTTATATTTGTAAGAAACTTGTTTGTGATAGGTGTATTATTGATTTAATAAATTAATATTTTAAAAAGATTTTATTTATTTATTTGACGCAGAGAAAGAGATCACAAGTAGTCAGAGAGGCAGGCAGAGAGAGAAGGGGAAGCAGGCTCCCCGCTGAGCAGAGAGCCCGATGTAGGGCTCGATCCCAGGACCCTGAGATCATGACCTGAGCTGAAGGCAGAGGCTTAAGCCACTGAGCCACCCAGGTGACCCTGATTTGATAAATTTTAAAAAGTTTTTATACCATACAATTCACCCATATGAAGTATATAATTTAATGGTTTTTAATATATTCACAGAGTTGTGAAACCTTTACCACAAACAGTTTTAGAACATTTTTATTACCCTCCAAAAAAGAAGCATTTACTGCATTTATGCCCTCTTCAGAATCTGTGAAATCTTGAGAAGTGAAATGAAACTGACCAATCAGGGCAAAGTTCTCAAAATATTTGGTTTCAGGACCCCTTACACTCTTCCTTCCTTCCTTCCTTCCTTAAAAGATTATATTATTTGAGAGAGAGAGAGCATGAGCAGGGGGAGGGGCAGAAGGAATGGGAAAAGCAGACATCCCACTGAATGGGGAGCCCTATGCAGGGCTCAATTCCAGGACCCTGAGATCATGACCTGAGCTGGTCAGACATTCAGTGACTGAGCCACCCAGTCGCTCCAGGATCCCTTACGCTCTTAAAAATTACTGAGGATGTCAAGGAGCTTTTGTTCACGTGGCTTAAATCTGTTGATACTAACTGTATTAGAAATTCAAATGCAGACATTAATGATATTAATTAATGCATTAAGAAACTCATCTACATTAAGAAAAATAATGTTTTTGGAGGGCCTGAGTGGCTCAGTTGGTTAAAGCATCCAACTCTTGATTTCAGCCCAGGTCATGATCTCAGGGTCCTGGGATTGAGCCCCCCACCGACCATTCGGGCTCCCCATTCATTGGGGAGGCTGCTTGGGGTTCTCTCTCCCTGCCCTTCCCACTCACTCTCTCTCTCTCTCTCAAATACATAAAAAAACTTCAAAAAAGATAATGTTTTTAGTGCAAAATAATTTTTAAAAATATGTTTATTTATTTACTTGAGAGACAGAGAGAGAGGTGTAGCATGCATAGGCAGGGGGAGTAGAAGAGGGAGAAGCAGGCTCCCCATTGAGCAGGAAGCCAGATGTGGTACTCAATCCCAGGACCCCAGGATCATGACCTGAGCCGAAGGCAGTTACTTAACCAACTGAGCCAACCAGGGGCCCTGCAGAGTAATTGTTTAAATAAAGATTAGTGAAAAGAGAGACATCATTTCACATTTTTGCAAACGTCTTTGATACCTGGTTTACTAGAAAATGGCTAGATCCTGATACTGCTGCTTTGTTCAGTCCGTTATATCACATGTTGTCTAGCCTCTGGAAAACTGCTCCTGAGAGAATGAGAATGAAAAAGACAAATAATGTCTTAGTATTATTCTGCAAATAGTTTAGGCTTTATAGACACCCTGCAGACATTTGAGGTCCCTTAGGGGTTGCTTAATCCTACTTTGAGAACCACTTCCTTAGGTGTTTTTGTTTTTGGTTTTTTTTTTTAAGATTTTATTTATTTTTTTGACAGAGAGACAGTGGGAGAAGGAACACAAGTAGGGGGAGTGGGAGAGGGAGAAGCAGGCTTCCCACTGAGCAGGGATTCTGGCTTGGGGATTGATCCCAGGACCCTGGGACCATGACTTAAGCCGAAGGTAGATGCCTAAAGACTGAGCCACCCAGGCGCCCCACTTCCTTAGGTTTTTAAGTTTTATATATTTAAGTAATCTGTATAGCCAATAAGGGGCTTGAACTCATGGCCCCAAGATCAAGAGTCACATGCCCTCTCAACTGAGCCTGCCAGGTGCCCTGAGAACCACTTCCTTAGGGACCTTTACCAACATTGCATCATGTCCTTCAATCTCCCACCCCTCCCCGACCCCAGAAGCTTTTCTTTTAACATTTTTGGAAACATGAAAGTAGAAGTTAATAGAAGGAAATAAGCACCTATATTCCTGTCACATAGAATCAAACATAGTGTACTCTTTATGACCATCTGTGGGAGATATTTTAGTTTGTAGATGTTAAATTCAGTACCTCATTATGTTTTTGTATTTGCATTGGCGCATGGAAATTTACAGTGAAATTTGTGCCCATCCTTAAGAAATATATGTGACTTTTTTTTTTTTTTCCTAAGGGAAAATCCTCTTTTAGCAGGTGGCAGAATCTTAACTCACATTAGTCAGAGAAGAAAAGAACTTTACTGACTCTTGTAACAGGGGCACAACTGATTTCAGGTATGACTGGATCAGGCGGCCTTTAGGGCTTTGTTTCTCTCTTTGAGTTCTGATTATCTGTGTGGCTTTACCTGTGGCTGGATGTAAGGGCTCCTAAGAGTGTTGCTGGGGCTCTGGTGCCTTCTCTTGATTTAGCTACTACTGGTCGCCTATAGATTTGCTTTCTCTATGTGACAGGAAAGATGGCTTCCTGGAGCCCCATTCATATTTTCTTCCTTCTAGAAGCCACCACAGGCAAAACTGTTTCTCTCCCAATATCCGCATTTGAGTCTAGGGAGAACCTTGACTAGTTCAATTTTGGTTACAGGTCCATCCCAGTGTACTGTTAGAGATCACCCACCTGAGATGCATAGACTCAGGAAAGACTTCCCAGGCAAAAGGTGACTTGATCAGAGGGGCACCTGGAAAATGTTTTGGGCAGATCTTAAAAAATAATAGTTATATGGACCGTTATCTCACACTATCTGCAAAAATGAAAAGGAAAAAATTAGTGGCTCCTGGGTGGCTCAGTGGGTTAAGTGTCTGCTTTCGGTTTAGGTTATGATCCTGGAGTCCCAGGAATGAACCCCGCATCAGGCTCCCTGCTCAGCAGGGAGTCTGCTTTTTCCTCGGACCCTTCCCTCTCCCATACTCTCTCTCTTACTCTCAAATAAATAAATAAAATATTAAAAAAAAAAAAAGGAAAAATGTAAATGTAAGAGATAAAACTATTAAACTATAAGAGGAAAACAGGGATAACTCTTCATGATCTTAGATTTGGTGTTGATTTCTTAAATATGGTACCAGAAGCACAAGCAACACAAGGGAAAAAAAATGGATAAATTAGACTTCATCAAATGTAAAAACTTCAGTGCATCCAGATGCTGTAAAGGGAGTGAAACAAGCCATGGAGAGAAAAACACTCGCAAGTCAGTATGTCTGATAAGGATCTAGTATTCAGAATAAAGAACAGCGAAAGGAAGAACTATCCAGTTTACAAATGGGCAAAGGATTTAAATAGACTTCTTGAAAGAAGGTATACAAATGACCCACCACCACTTGACAAGATACTCAGCATCCTCGTCATCAGGGAAATGCAAATGAGAACCGCAGATACTAGTTTGCAGCCAGTAGGATGGTCGTAGTAGAGAAATGGAAGTAACAAGTGTTTGTTAGGATGCAGAGAAATTGGAAACTCCATGTACTACTGACGGGAATGTAAAATGGTGTAGCCTCTGTGGGAAATAGTTGATTGGTTTATCAAAAAGTTAAGCATAGAATTACCATGTGATCCAGCAATTCCCCCTTGTATAGGTATATAACCCTACCCCCACCCCAGGTGTTCAAAAAATAACTTAGGCATGGGTATTCAGTTCCGCTCTATTCACAATAGCCAAATGGTGGAAACAACCCAAATGTCCATCAACAAATGAATAGATCAACAAACCGTGATATATCCACACAATGGAATATTCTGTATATTTTTAAATTATTTTTTAAAAGATTTTATTTACTTATTTATTTGTTGGAGAGAGCACAAGCAGGGGAGCAGCAGGCAGAGGGAGAAGCAGGCTCCCTGCTCTGTAAGGAGCCCGATGTGGGATTTGATCCCAGGACAATGGGATCATGAACTGAGCTGATGAAGGCAGACACTTAACTGAATGAGCCACCCAGGTGTCCCACAATGGAATATTACTTACCTATAAAAAGGAGTGAACTACTGATGCGTCCTATAGCATGGCTGAACCTTGAGAACATGCTAAGTGAAAGAAGCCAGATACAAAAGGCCATGTCAAATGATTTCATTGAGATGGGATGTTCAGAATAGGCAAATCCATTGAGACAAAGTAGATCCGTGGTTGCCAGTGGCTGGTTGCAGCATAGAATGGGGTGGGGCTTCCATTTGGGCTGATGAAAAAATTCTGCGGCTAGACAGGGATGATGGTTGCATGACATATAAGATGTACTTACACTTAATGCCACTGAATTGCACATTTTAAAATGATTACAGGGGCGCCTGGGTGGCTCAGTGGGTTAAGCCTCTGCCTTTGGCTTGGGTCATGGTCTCAGGGTCCTGGGATGGAACCCCGCATCAGGCTCAGCGGGGATCCTGTTTCTCCATTTCTGCCTGCCTGCCTCTCTGCCTACTTGTGATCACTCTGTGTCAAATAAATAAATAGAATCTTAAAAAAAAAAAATGATTACAGTGGTAGATTTTGTTAGTATATATACAATACACAATTAAAAAATGTCTTGGCAAAACCCATCATCCCATTCCAGAATCACAGCAGTTACAGTCTACTTTGGGCATGTAATGAGGGATTGATATTTAAGTGGCCGTTACCTACCTTCACTTGACCCAAGCTTTGGAGAACAGAGCCCACCAGGTTATCTGTATTTTAGGTGGTATCCTGGGTATCATTCCTCCTCCATTACAATATCCCAATTAATTGCAAATCTTTGAGAGTTTGCTACGAGCAGGTTAGTTGCATAAATACTTCTGTCTTTTAGGCATTGTGATTTTATGTAGGGTGAAATTCCTGGCATTGACTGCTTATATAGTTCGTTTGACTAAGAAAGACCATATTGGTCAAAGTAATTCATTTGCAGATGCTGTTTACTGTAACTTGTGTCAGTCTAACTCATTTTTGTCTAGGACTTTGTTTGACTTGATGTTTCTCTGACTCTAGTAGGATAAGTAATTTCTCTCTTTATTTGTTCTTAGTGTATTTCTGAGAATTTCACACTCTGGGGTGCCAGTAAGACTTAAGTCTGTATCTCTCAGCTCAAAAAGTGGAATTTGGAGCTGACTCAGTGCTGTTGGATGGTCCACATTCACTTATGCCCTTGACATTTTAACCTTGGTGAGGTTTTACTGTGTTGTCTGAAAATAGGGACAGTGGAAGGGTTGTGTGTGGATGGTGTTTAACTTGTTGAGGCCAGCTCAGGAGTGATGGGTCTCCTGATTAAAATCATTCTGATAATCGATCATTTTGTGTTTCTCATGCAGTGGTGCCTGTGGTGAGGTGAAGCTAGCTTTTGAGAGGAAAACGTGTAAGAAAGTAGCCATAAAAATCATCAGCAAAAGGAAGTTCGCTATTGACTCTGAGAGAGAGGCTGTAAGTACCTGTTTGTGGATGCTCAGCTGTTTTTAACACTTAATGTCCCCCAAATAATTTTAGAGTGGTGATGTTCAATGTCAGGAAGAAGTCACTGTTCACATATGTGAATTTGTATTAAACAACACTGAAGAATTTTGAGTATTGGGGCTCCTGGGTGGCTCAGTCAGTGAAGCATCGGATTCTTGATTTTGGCTTAGGTCATGGTCTCAGGGTTGTGAGGTCAAGCCCTCTGTTGCATCTGCACTGTGGGTAGAGCCTGCTTAAGATTCTCTCTCTGTCCTTTTGTCCTGGCCCCATTAAAAAAAGTATATATAGAACTAACCTGGAAATGTACTTAATCAATAGCTTGGTTCCAAAAATACTTCGTTGTACATAATAAAATACCTAGCAGGAAGTGTTGTTACAAGTTGCTACAAGTTTTTACAGTACATGAAAGGGAATTACGGGGTTGGGGGGTGGGAAACCCAACCATATCCCCGCCACTTTATCCCCGCCACTTTAACTCTACAGCTGTTCCCAGTATTCTTTTTCCTTATAGTCCTTTTTCATAAAATTTGCATTTTTAGATGGTTGAAATCATATTGTGTACATAATTTTGTATTCTAGTTTTCCACATAAATGTTAATGCATAAACTTTCCCTTAGTAGATGCCTTGTTTTTTTTTTTTTTTTTTTAAGATTTATATTTATTTATTTGACACAGAATGAGAGAGAGGGAGAGAGAAAGCACACAGGCAGAGGGAGCTGTAGGAGAGGGAGAAGCAGGCAGGCTTCCTACTGAGCAGAGAGCCCGAGAGATGGGCTCGATCCCAGGACCGTGGGATCATGACCTGAGCTGAAGGCAGCCGCTTAATTGACTGAACCACCCATGCGCCCCTAATAGATGCTTTGTGATGATTGAGTCTCTCTTTCCTGAACGTTATTATAATTTATTCACCCATTGTTCTGTTTAATCATTTGGAATAATTTCTAGTTCTTTACCCTTCCCAATAACGAAACAGTGAATATCTTAGCATCTGCAGATTTTTAAAAATCTTAATTAACTTATTTAATAGTCTCTGTATAGTAGCCATGCATTTTATCACATTTTCCCTAATACACGTTTACTGCATTGGTGAAATGGTGAAATGTATTGGTCTTTCAACACATGACCCTACAAAGTAATGTAAAGTGAGGTCTCTAATCATGTTTTCTTTTGTGGCCAGCTGTTTCTGGCCATTATACTTTTAACATTCTTTCAAGATCGATCCCCCATCCTCCACCCGTGCCCCAAGGACAATGCTATTCTCATATGGCAAGAGCAATTTCCTTTCTGTGTTCACTTTGTGGTAGATCCTTTTCCCGTGTGATTCTGGGTTTGTTTTCCATTTTGAGGGGGAAGAAAACACCTACCAGATTCTTAATGACTTGGAGCAAACTTATACTTCTTAATTTCATCTTTCAAATCAGCTTGGGCTCTTTAAGACCTCTCCATCATCAGAGTATGCCCTGACTTGGTAATGAGTTTAACAGCTTACAGGAAGAGGCAGGCCTTTAAAATTAAACATCTGGGTTTCTTAGCTGAAGTCCATTTTACATAAATATGTAATTCTATATCCTCTTTGCTTGGGAGGGTGTAGCCCCTGAGGCTGAGTGAGTTGGTTCATCCTTTTGGAATGGGAGCGGAGAGCAACTCCAGTCCCCTGGTGCTTCCTCTCCTTGCTGCCTCAGTAAATACGTCAGCCTGCAGCAAATTGGAATCTGTGTCTGCTCCATTATTAGAAATTTGGCTTGACGTTTTCCTTTCACAATTTAATTGAATACCTCTTGTCTGTGGTTTATTTATTGTATCATTTTTATGAGTATAAACAATTCCACAGCCAGAGAGACAGAGCTTACAACCAGTATTACATTGTATGTTAACTAACTGGAATTCCAATAAAAATTAAAAAAAAAAAAAAAGAGAGAGAGAGAGAGAGAGAGAGACAGAGCTCACCAGGTAAGTGTGAGAACTGTGGAAACACACTTGTTTCTGGCTTGTGAGAACTGGAGCTAGTGGCTTCCTTTCTCTGTGCCTCAGTTACTCCATCTGTGAAATCAGGATAATTATAGGACCCAGTTTACTTGGGGAGTATGAGACTTCTATAAGATGATTCTTTCAAAAAAAGAGATTGACATTGGGCCTGGTCATTTACTGACTGCTATTTGCCAAGCACTTTGCAGACTGTTTTTTTAGGTGAGCGATTTAATTCTCTGACCTCTAAGCCTTGAATTGTCTGTATGAGTAGGGCTGGGTGTGTGGAATTCAGGCATCTTTTACCCAAATAACTTGTAACTAAGTATTTTTTAAATATTGACTATTACTATTATTAACAAACTTTGATTTTTTTTAATTGATCAAAGGATCCAGCTCTCAATGTTGAAACAGAAATAGAAATTTTGAAAAAACTAAATCATGTAAGTATTGCTATAGAATATGACCCATACTTAAATCCACTTCTCTTAAAATATGGGAGGAGTACAAAGTATTTCAGTTTAATAAAGCTAGTATGAACTTGGGTTCCTTAATTGTGTGTGTCTGTGTTGTGTGTGTACATGTGTGGGTACACGTTCATGGGGGGTATGTATTTAGCTGGAAAGAGCTTTATCCTGAAATTTTGAGAGGACAATACTGTTTAAAGATTTCATGATTAAAATTGTGATACTTCCACTGAGTGAGTTTTGACCAACACCTACATTTCCTAAGTATTTCATCTTACAGGGATTTGATCAACTGATTATGTTTGAGAAGACGATGTTAATTTGGTAAATTTAGTTTAATTATACCTGAAATTTCAGTACCTCTGAATTATACCTTGAAGGTGCTGATTCCATTTATCTCAGTGGGTATAAATAGTTCCTATCTTTTGTGTAGTGATGAGCTTGTCTCACTGGAAAGAGAGTCTTTTAAGAAGTGAGAAGGGAACTTTAGACTGATCCATCTTCCTTTTTATTGTTTTTTTTTTCTGTTTCTTCATTAATTCATGAGCCCCCATGAAGTTATGAGCTAGGTTGGCACTGGAATTGAAACTTGCAATTATACCTCCAGTCTGTCCAGCTAAGGATGATCTTACTTTGATTCTTTTTTTTTTTTTTTTTTTTTTAATGGGGCTAGGGGCAGAGGGGAGAGGGTAAGAGATAATTTAAGCAGGCTCCATGCCCAGAGAGGAGCCTGATGCTGGCATATGATCCACAACCCTAAGATCATGACCTGAGCCAAAATCAAGAGTTGGATGCTTAACCAACTGAGCCACCCAGATGCCTGAATCTTAACTCTGGTTCTTAACCTCTAAGCAACGAAAAGATTTCTTCTTTCTCCACCTCCTCAAATGCCTCAAACAGTAAATAGAAGTTAAGAACAGAATCACCGCCATCAAACAATAGTTGAATAGGTGGGTCTTGAAAGCCAGAGAATCTGAGTAGCCAGCATCCTGGCTTTGCTTTCTTCTAATTCCCTTGCAACTTTCTCCTCTTCCCCTGAATTAGCCCTTTTTTCCCCAAAGGACCTGGAATCTCTTGTTCGAGAGAGGAGTCCTCTAATCTTCTGGGGTGGGGTTGCTTCAAACATACGCATAAGATAAACACTTCAAATCCTCAGGGAATTTTTCCTGATGTCAGAAGATACCCAAACATAACATTTACACAAATCCAGTGTCCACTGCAGTCCAGAGGAATTTAGAACCCTCGAGAAAGATCTCTGGAGATAATTTCTTGGCAATTTACAAGGGCATGTGGAAAGCTCTTGGAAATTGAATATAGGCTCATGAGTGCATTTGGGGGATAATGTGTAGAGCCTGATAGCCCAGCAGAGCCTAGCACTTGGAGACAGGCATTGATCCCATCAGTCGTCAGACACTTACTGTGCCAGCCTGTCTTCTAAGACCCGGGCGGCGCTGAGCACAGATGGATTTGGCTGTCCCTCCTCTCCTGTGGTTTCAGCCTAGTGGGGGAGATAGACCTCGGTTCCCAGTCCCATCTTTCTTACCTCCTGGCTCTCAGGTGGTCATTTCACTTTTCAGAGCCTCTGTTTGCTCATCTGTGCAGTGGAGACAGTAAGGATACAAACCATAAAGGTCAGTTGGGAATTCAGTGAGATGTGCTCGCCAAGCTTTCTGTGTGGAGAACACGCTTGGGGAATGATAGCAATCTGTCACTCCCTAAACTGCTCCGTGTCTGATCTAAGTGGAGGGTTTAGGGTAGTAGCTCTGGTTCAGGAGAGACGCCTTCCACTACAGTGCTGCAGCCCATGAAAGACCCTAGAGGTGGTGGCGCCTACAGGCTTGGACTGCCAGGGACCTCCTCGTGCTCTACCAGCTCCCAGACCCATCTGTTCCCAGGTGGGCCCTGGCCCTGCCGGGTAAAGCCAGGCAGAACCAAGCAGCTCTCATTTGTTCTCTGATCTCCTGGTTCTTTTCCACGTGTGTCTTCTGCTTCTATATTTCGTCAAGATGATCACATGCATAGACTCTAGAGAGTCAAATCTTGCTCAAAGGTTTATACACAGATTGTAGCTCTGCAGCCCCCTAATCCTCCCCTACAAACATTTTAAAACTCTTTCATCTGGTTTTTTTTTAAACCAGTGTATCCATATTTCTACATGATAGACATAAAGTGCTGTGTCTTGATGTATCAATTTGAGATAGCCTGTTGCCTTCCTGTTACGATATATGAGAATTTCAGTTTTCCTTTCCTCTCTGTTCCTCTTAATATAACACTATAATACATATCTGGTGTCTTCATTATTAGTTAATGAAGTTAACTAACCAGTTAACAACTGGTCATGCAGAGCAAGGATATGCTATGATCACAGGTAAGGAGTGGTGGAGCTGGTGGGCTCTCAGCCTGACTCCCATGGCTGTGTATGCCATGACCAAAATGGAGCCGGCAGGGGCGCCTGGGTGGCTCAGTTGGTTAAGAATCTGCTTTTGGCTCAGGTCATGATCCCAGAGTCCTGAGATGGAGTTCTTGCATCGGGCTCCCTGCTCCTCGGGGAACCTGCTTCTTTCTCTGCCTGTTGTTCCCCCTGCCTGTGCTCGCTTGCTCTCTCTCTCTCTCTCTCTCTCTGTCAACTAAATAAATAAAATCTTCAAACAAAATGGGGCTGGCAGAGTCTACCCTCAGTGGGTAGTGTTTTGTTTGTATTAATCTGGGCAGCATATGAATGTCTCCTGTGTGCCAGCTGCTCTCTGAGTGTTGGTCCTAGAAAGATAAATAAGACTTGGTGGGGGGGGAGACTCAACCCATGAAGTGCCTGATGGAAGGAGACCCATGGTGGGTATTAGTTTCCTTTTTCTGCCCTCCTGGAGCTCATAGTCTGGTGGGGAGATAGACATTGAAGATGGGTATCAGGCATGCAGATGAGAACCAATGCAGGGAACTGTGGGTGCATTCCAAGGGTGACACTGACCTAGGGTCCTGAGGCTGGATACCCAGAGGGCTGGATCACCAGGCAGGAGGGTGGTGAGCTGAATGTGACTTTGGGAATCTAGGGCAAACAGGGTGTTTCATGGTCTAGAGAGGAGGAAGTACGCCAGTGTTCGGTTCTTTGGGTTCCTTAGGTGTCCTTCAGTACCTGGGTTCTGGGACAGTCAGCAGGGATGCTGGGAAGACACTGGCCTGCCTTCCTTGGTGCCATCCTTGTGTGTGAAACATGACCTGTCCCTCCCCAGGTTGGTGGGATGGAGGATTTATTGCACATTCTCACTGAAGAGCCAGCTCAGTGCTGTTCTGCCTTTTCTGTAGTACGGACTTCAGTGTCTTGAGGCAGGGGACCAAATGCCGAGTCCTGCTCCTGTGGTTTCCCTCTTGGGAGCTTCTCACAACTTTTCCTCTGTTTCTCTCTTAGCCTTGTATCATCCAAATTAAAGACTTTTTTGATGCCGAAGATTATTACATTGTCTTGGAATTGTAAGTAATAAACTTTTCTATTTGTTTCTATTTCATTGCTTATAAACCACCAAAGAATTGAAGGCTGGCGTGCGTTTTTCCCATCCTGGGAACCCTCGTCGTATGTATGTGGTGGTGGGGCTCACAATGGGTGCTTGTGGGGTAAGTGTTGATTCTAAAATCCCTCCAGTGTGTTTCCAGAGGCACGTGGCTTAGAGGTTCCAGGCCCTGAATCGGAGGCCTGAGTTTGGATCCTACTCTGCAGGTGACTGCCCGTGAATGAGTTTACTTCATGTCTCTGAGTCTTTAACTTGTGTCAAGAAGGTGGGAATGATGATACCCTATGCACAGAGTCATAAAGATGGAATCCCATGAGGGATGGAAAGTGCCCAGCAGAGCCCCTGGCACACATAGTTGCTCAGACACACCTGCCCGGGTAGATTCTTATGCTCGGGATCGCAGTCCTGGGCGGCATGGTGACACCTGATTTTTTTGTTGCTTGTTTACTTGGTGGTCTGTTTCAGTAACCACAAAGTCCTGTCTTCTGTGGTGTGACCAAAACAATTTATGGTCCTGTCCCTGGAAGAGGCTTGTCTTAAGGCTCATTTCTGCTTAAATACATGGTGTTTCTGGGAGCGGCTCTTGTGGCAGCCGGGCGAGGCTTTGCTCCTGAGTGGCACACAGTGGCTAAGCAGGTTGACCACTAAGATTTTAGAATAAACAGCCTCAGTCATAGCACGAGGAGAAGACTGGGTGACCCTTGGGATGCTTAACGGAATATCTGTTGCTGTCTGACCGGACCTACTTAAAACAGTTTAATAATGGGGTGCCTGGGTGGCTCAGATGGTTAAACTTCTGCCTTCAGCTCAGGTCATGATCCCAGGGTCATGGGGTCCAGCCCTGCATTGGGCTCCCTGCTTGGTGCCAAGCCTGTTTTCCCTCTCCCACTCCCCCTGCTTGTGTTCCTGCTTTCGCTGTTTCTCTTTGTCAAATAAATAAGTCTTTAAGAAACAAAACCAGTTTAATATATTTAATATAACAGTTACCGAGACTGATGAAGCACTTAGTCTGAGCCAGTTCCTGCTCTGAGCACTTCATGTGAATTGACTCCTTTACCCTTCCTGACGGTCATCCAGGTGACTCACAAGTTACTACAGGGTTCCTATGTTTAGCCCCCCTTTACGGAGAAGGAAACTGAAGTTCAGAGGGATTGAATAACCCCACCAAGCAGCCACATTGTGCCAACTGCCTTACCTATATTAATTATCTCTTAATTTTTACAACAGCCATCAAGTTAAAGGTTGGCGGGGGGTGGTTATCTCTGTTTTTTTTTTTTTAAGAGGCAGAAACAAGCTCAGAGAGGTGATATAACTTGCCCAAAGTCCCACAGCTGGGAAGTGAGGGAACTGGGGTTCAGTCCCCGCTGGCCTGATTGCTCCAGCCACAGAATCCCTGGGGCCTGTGATAAAAATGCAAACTCGTGGGCTCCACCTCAGGCCCAGTGAGTCAGATTCTTAAAACCTCCCAAGTGTGTCCAGTGCCGTCTGCCCACTCCTTCCGTCTTTCCTCATTCCTTCCTTTCCAGCGGGGACCTCTTTACTGTAGAGAGGAGACTTAACGAGCTCACTACTTTTCTTCCAAACGGGAGTCCTTGAGAGTGAATAACAAAGGCAGCTCTTTGCTTGTCTGAAAGAATCTTGTTGGTGTTACTGTGTTCATCCAAGGGAGTTTGCCTCCAGGAGCGAACCCCCTGCTTTGCCTGTGTCTTCCAGGATGGAAGGAGGAGAGCTCTTCGACAGGGTGGTGGGAAATAAGCGCCTGAAAGAAGCTACGTGCAAACTCTATTTTTACCAGATGCTCCTGGCTGTCCAGGTAAGCGAAGCCCTTGGATCTTTTGATGCCCTGCTCGTGGGTGAATTACTCCCGAAATCAGGCAGAAAGCAAGGGATGGTGTGTAAAACCCGGGGTACAGAGTGCCTGTGCTTGTGTTGTTCTATTCTTGGCAACCCCCCCCTTTTTTAAAAAGATTTTATTTATTTATTTGACAGAGGCACAGCAAGAGAGGGAACACAAGCAGTGGGGATGGGAGAGGGAGAAGCAGGTTTCCTACTGAGCAGGGGCGCTATGCGGGGCTCCATCCCAGGACCCCGGGATCATGACCCAAGCCGAAGGCAAATGCTTAACAACTGAGCCACCCACGCGCCCCATCCCATGCCTTTGACTCAGATGGGAAAGGTCTTGCTGGGAAGCTTAAGTGACAGTAACAAGGAGAGTTAGAGAAATAAACAGGGCCCCACGTGTCTTCTCTTTAACTTGGAGCACTGTCTGGAGGGGCACTGATCTCTCCTTGGGCCTGAACCTTGTAGAAACCCTCTTAACCTGCTGGGAGCTTGAGGGGTGGCAGGCAGGTGGGAGAGTAAGGGTGGGAAGGTGGGGTGGTTGTGACAGATGGATACCCCCCCACTCCAGTACCAGGTGGCCACCTTAGGTGCCTGTGAGCCGTAGCAGCAGGTGGGTGGGCATATGCCTGGCCTGCTCTAGTCCATGGGGATGTTGGGTGAAGGAGTAGCTGGTGGCATCCTGTCTGCTTCTGAACATCACGTTTTCAAACCAAATTCAGCTGTGGCGATTGCCTGGCAAGACTTCTTCCCTTGAAGACCTACTGCACGCAGGAAACCCTAGTGTTTGGAAGCAGTTCTTCTATGGAGTGGGGGTTGAGGGAGATTTTCCTTCGGCTGGTTCACCTGGGTTTGCCCTCCCTGGGGGTTTTGATAGGTCTTTCTCTTGTTGTGGGTGTTTTGGAGGAGTTTTTGTTCCAGGCCTGTGGGTGTGTGTGTGGGGGGCATTCAGATGAATTGAAGCCCGTTAGCCCCTAACCTGTGCTTTACTCTCTTAATAATTGATTCTCTCCCTTCTGTTGTACCAAGATTATTAAGATGTGTTGAGTGCAGATCTGTGGGTGGGGGAGTTTTTTCCCTACAGAAATGACTTGGTTTATAAAAATGGTGACCACAGAGACATCATCAACGTTCTATTTGAGACATAGAGATTTTGAAGATGAACTCAGTCTTTGTGTTGAGGAATATGTGAACTCTGGGTATTTAAACAGATAATTTATAGTTAGGTGCTTTACAGAGGCCTTTAAAAACTATCCTCAGGAAAAGAATAACCAAATACATTATTATTATAATTTTTTAAAACTTTTTTTTGAAAGATTTTATTTATTTATTTGACTGACAGATCACAAGTAGGCAGAAAGGCAGGCAGAGAGAGGGGGGAAAGCAGGCTCCCTGCTGAGCAGAGAGCCTGATGCGGGGCTCGATCCCAGGACCCTGAGATCATGACCTGAGCCAAAGGCAGAGGCTTAACCCACTGAGCCACCCAGGCGGCCCTGGGGGAATATGGTTTTGAATAGCCTGGCTTATGGTTTCACCCAGCTGTAAGGGGTGTGTGTGTGTGTCTGTATCTGTGTCTGTCTTTACTCACTTACCTACTCCATAAATCCAAGGGTCATGCCTCCCTTTCTGTGTAGTACCTTCACGAAAATGGTATTATACATCGGGACTTAAAGCCAGAGAATGTTCTGCTCTCATCTCAAAAAGAGGACTGTCTTATAAAGGTAAGAAATTTATGTTCTGTTTGTGGCCACTCCAGTAGGTTTCTGTCCCTAAACTTATAAAATTCATCAAGTAAAAAGTGGGAGCATGAAAAGGTAGAGAATTTGACCTTTCCAGTATTAGCGGTTTTTTAGTGATCAGATAGTATTGCTCCGATCCAGATTTTATATTATTTTATTTTTTATTTTTTTAAAAAGATTTTATTTATTTATTTGAGAGAGAATGAGTGAGAGAGAGCATGAGAGAGGAGAAGGTCAGAGGGTCAGAGGGAGAAGCAGACTCCCCAAGGAGCTGGGAGCCCGATGCGGGACTCAATTCTGGAAGTCCGGGATAATGACCTGAGCCGAAGGCAGTCACTCAACTAACTGAGCCACCCAGGAACCCCCTTTTTTTTTTTTTTTTTTTTTTAAGATTTTATTTATTTATTTGACAGACAGAGATCACAAGTAGGCAGAGAGACAGGCAGAGAGAGAAGGGGAAGCAGGCTCCCCGCTGAGCAGGGAGCCCGATTTGGGGCTCGATCCCAGGACCCTGAGATCATCACCTGAGCCGAAGGCAGCGGCTTAACCCACTGAGCCACCCAGGCGCCCCAAGCAAAATGAAATTTAACTTGCAGTGTTAAAGATACCAGATTAACAGGCATGAGCCATATAGGATGGGAACTGATCTCGCCTGCATTGCCTTTAGGACTGGCAAGACTATGTTAGTCTTTTTATCTTATGACACCATTAAAAATGATTCCCCTTTGTCCTTAATTTTAGATTACTGATTTTGGGCAGTCTAAGATCTTGGGGGAGACCTCTCTCATGAGAACATTATGTGGTACTCCTACTTACCTGGCTCCTGAGGTTCTTAATTCCTTTGGGACTGCTGGATATAACCGGGCTGTGGATTGCTGGAGTTTAGGAGTGATTCTTTTTATTTGGTAAGAAAAGTTTTATTGCTTCAGAGTCTGGTTGGAGGTAATTAGGTGAAGTCAGAAATGTGTCCAGATCGAGAGCTTGTGTTTAAATTGGGTGACCTTTTTTTTTGACCATTTATTTAAAGAAAAATCTAATCTGATGTCTAAATGCCACCGAGGATATAATTTGATTTCTTTTCCTTTCTCTCTCTGCCAATATTAAGCCTTAGTGGGTATCCACCTTTCTCTGAGCATAAGACTCAAGTGTCTTTGAAGGATCAGATCACCAGTGGAAAATTCAATTTCATTCCTGAAGTCTGGGCAGAGGTCTCAGAAAAGGGTATGAATATGAAAGGGTTAAGAATTTGTGGTTTGCCGAGATGTGTGTGTGCTGTGGTTGAAATTTCTCTTCATATTCTGTTAGGTTCCTCTTGTTAATTCTTATTTTCTGTTGTTTGTTTTGCACCTTTTGAGGGGCAAAGGAAGTTGAGAACAGAGCCTCCAGACGAGGCTGACTGAGGCTCATATTTTGTTTGGGTCTGCTACCCCTAGCTGTGTGACCTTAGGCAAGTTACTTAATGTCTCTGAGTTACCCTTTCCTTTATATGTAAAGCGGGTACAGTAGACCCCTCCCTTAAAGGGTTTTTGTGAGGGTAGGTGTAACCTAAGCAAGTGCCTGGCACCTAGTAAGTGTACAAAATAATAACTAACTTTTCAGTTACAAAGTCTCCTTGGAGTGAGCAAGTAAGAGCTAAAGTAATTTCTTTGTGTTTTAGAATTTAAAAGTGTAACTTTATACTTCTCAAAAGGAAAAGTAGAAAAGGAAAACTAAATGTCAGGCTATGTAACATAGACGATTCTGTTAATCTTAGAATGTTGAAGGAATAATATTGTTGCAATATAAAAGCCAGCCTCCACTTGTTGCTCGCTGTCAAGCTTTGTTTCTGCCAAGCCTATAGTTCCAAGGAGCCTGTTGCTGGCTGAGAAACTCTCACTGTCATTCCATGGGTCTTGGGAGAGTTGGCTGAACATCCTAAGCACCCTAGAACTAGGTAGAAGTTCAGATTTAATTAGTTTGAACTTGAGTCCAGCAATGAATGGGGGGAACAAGGAGAGTTGAAGAGGTGGTGATGTGTGAACAAGGAGAGATGGGGGGCGTTGTGGTCATTCCTGGTGTTCTCCGAGAGCTCTGAATACAGAGTGAGAAGGACTGGGGCGTGGGGGTGGGGGGCCCTGGACACCACACCTGCTGACTTGCAGTGACATCAGCCCCTCCCTCTCTTTGGCTGTTGGCCTGTGATTCTGGCATACTTTAGTTTTGCTGATTTAATGTATCTTCCCTTTCCACTAAGATTTGATATTTGGTTATCTACTGCTTTAGCTCTGGACCTTGTCAAGAAGTTGTTGATAGTGGATCCAAAGGTGCGTTTTACGACAGAAGAAGCTTTAAGACACCCATGGCTTCAGGTAGGTATGGGACAGCATTTGCTAGCATGAACTATGTGGGGACCTGAAGGATAAAGGATGAAGTTGGAAACATGTTTGCTTTGAGACTGTTTAATGCACCTTCCATGTCTAGGGTATGTTTCTGTGTGTATATGGGTCATGAGCATAGGCATGTCTTTGGGTATAAACTTTTCAACTTAACTTGTGGCTTCTGGAAGGCCAGGACAGCTCACTGACCTTTTTTTTTTTTTTTTTAAGATTTTATTTATTTATTTGACAGAGATTACAAGTAGGTAGAGAGGCAGGCAGAGAGAGAGGAGGAAGCAGGCTCCCTGCTGAGCGGAGAGCCCGATGTGGGGCTCGATCGCAGGACTCTGAGATCATGACCTGAGCCAAAGGCAGAGGCTTTAACCCACTGAGCCACCCAGGCGCCCCTCACTGGCCTTTCATAGTCCCACTTGGGTTCCCCAAGTCTGCAGTTTGGCGGTGGCACCTTGAGAAATTCTAGCTCAGAACCTCCACTGCCACTCCCACCTGTGCCAGCCTCTTCCCTCAGACAGGTGGGATGGGCTTCCTCCCAGCTGTCCTCGTCCTTAAGTTAGGGGAGCAGGAGGACGAGGAGGAGGGCAGCTTCTCTGGCGGGAAGGGGTGCTCGCTCTTAAGCCTAAGTGGGCATACAGGGTCCCGCTTATTCCTGGTGAGTAAACAGGCCATGAGTGCAGACTGTCACTGCACCTTTCCAGTCTGTATTATCTCTGTGTCCCTGTTGTGGCTGTTACTGGATTATACTCTGACCTCATTCTAGCTGTCAGACTTAGAAGTCCTTTGTGGTTTTGGTGGACTGATCTTTGGTTTTAGAACTAGCTACAGCACAGGGCAGGTTTTCTGATGGATGTCAGGCCTTCTGTGAAGTGCCGTTCCACTCAGTACAGCCGTACCCCTTTTTGTTGATTTCCATTTGGTCTGTTTCCTGTGGGGATGGGGAACTTAACCAGCTAGCTTGAGCTCGGGGCTCAAGTACTCTGGGGATTACTGGTCCAGAAACTCTTCCGGGCCATCCATTCTCAGTACTGTGTTTGTGGGGCTCTGGGAAGACTGTCCCTATTCTTTCTCTCTTCCAGCTCTCCATACCTAACAGTTTTGCTCAGGCCAGCTCGGGTTGAGAATAACAAATCCTTGGAACTAAAAAAAAAAAGTAGATACATTTGTTTGGGCTATTGCCCTGGAAACAGCGGTCTCCCCCAAGAAGAAATCTGTCAGATGATTTAGCACTTAGTAGACCACACAGATTTGAAACAGCAGGACCCTGGAGAAAAGGAATTTGGAAACCAGGGTGCCTTTGCATGTGGGGATTTAATTTTGATGAAAAAGAAAAACATGCCTCTTGGCTCTTTTGATGTGCCCTAATAGGGAAACTTTTAGAGCCAGATGTGGAGGTGCAGGAGCTGTGCTGGTCTTGTTGTGGGGGGTAGGGGTGGGGTAGGATGTAGCTTGCCAGTTAGGCCAGGGAACTGAGTTTGTAGCTGCCCACAACTTAGGAACGTGCCTAACCTATTTTTCTTGTTCTGTTTGTCTCAAAAGAAAACTGTTAACTAACAACTGAGGAAAAGGTGAAGTTCAGTGCTCCCCAGGGGTCTCACTGGAAAACTGTTGTCCACATTCTGTTTTTGCTGCAGAAGGTAGAGGGAACACAGAGTGAGGACAGGAATGCAGACAATGCCAGCATTACTTATCTGCTAGTGATAGCTTAGGTTTTATTTTGGGAAATTTCAGTGCATTTGAAGAAGCCAAATGGCTTTGTGGGTCTGGCCTTGGACTGAGTGTTTGGAATGTGAATTCCAGTCTGTCTTGCTCTTAACTGTGTTCGGTTTGGGGAACATCCTTTATGTGATCCCATGACACCCTATAACATCCACTCTTTGACACTTCATACTCACTTTCTGAAATGGAGAATTCCTTCTTCATTTTACAATATAAATTTTTGAATAGATTGTAGACATCTCCAAGGAAGGTGTTTGCAGATGCACATTGTTACCTGTGGTATATAATGAGTGCCTTTTCCATATTATTGCTAATAATTGTTAATTTATTATTATTTTTAAAGATTTTATTTATTTGACAGAGAGAGAGAGAGAGGGAACACAAACAGGGGGAGTAGGAGTGGGAGAAGCAGGCTCCCCACCAAGCAGGGAGCCCAATGCAGGACTCGATCCCAGGACCCAGGGATCATGACCCAAACTGAAGGCAGACGCTTAATGCCTGAGCCACCCAGGTGCCCCAATTTTTTTTTTTTTAAAGATTTTATTTATTTATTTGACAGAGAGAAAGCACAAGTAGGCAGAGGGAGGGAGAGAGAGAGAGAAGCAGGCTCCCTGCTGAACAGAGAGCCTGATGCGGTGCTCAATCCGAGGACCCTGACCTGAGCCGAAGGCAGAGGCTTAACCCACTGAGCCACCCAGGTGCCCCCCCAATTATTTTTTTTTAAAAGGTTTTTTTTTATTTGAGAGAGAGAGCGAGCGCACTCGAGTAGGGGGAGGATCAGCCAGAGAGGAACAAGCAGACTCATGGAGTCTGATGCCGAGCTTGATCTCACGACCTTGAGATCATGACCTGAGCTGAAATCAAGAGTCAGACGCTTTACTGACTGAGCCACCCAGCTGCCCTGATGATTTGTGTTAAATGTAGGCCTAAATAGGCTTGTGGGCAGTTCTGGCTATACAATAGAGCTGCCGTCCAGTGTGTTGCTGTGTGGGTTTGTTCTTTGTGTTCATTCTTTCAAGGACAGTTAATGAGCTCATGTGTCAACACGTAGGTACTGGGGATGCAAAGAAGAGAAAGAGAAGTCCTTGCCTGGGGGACCTGACAGTCTGGGTGGGGGCCAACCCCGACCATAGTCATCACAGCACAGTGGGATACACGTGGCAGTAGGGGTAGGTGTAGAGCATGAGGGGGACCCTCAGAGTGAGATAGGGCCATGGTCCATTGGGTTTCAGGTACTCATGGGTTCACACAGTATGAAGAGATTCTAAAGGCTGAGTGGCCTGGGGATGACATGGGTGTATTTAGTTTGCTAGAGCTGCTATAACAAAATACTGCAGACAGGGTGGCTTAAACAACAGAAGTTTATTTCCTCACAGTTCTGGAGGCTAGAAGTCCCGATTTCAAGGTGTTGGCACACATTTGGCTTCTCCTGAGGCATCTCTCCTTGCCTTGCAGATGGCTGTCTTCTCCCTGTCCTCACATGGCCTTTTCTCTGTGCTCACATCCCTGGCGTCTCTTTCTCTTCTTGTGAGGAACACCAACCATACTAGATTGGAACCCCACCCTAATAGCCTCATTTTAACTTAATTGCCCCTTCAAAGGCCCTGTCTCCAGATGGTCACTGGGGGTTACCATTTCAACATTTGAATGTAGGGGGCAGAGGTGGACATAGTTTAGTCACCACGGGTGGACCTCATTTTTAGTCCCTCTAGATGGAGGCCCCTGTGCATTTTACAGTGCCTGGCACCTAAGCCTGCTCAGGAAGTATTTGTTCACTGAGTGAATGACAGTGGTGGGTGAGGGGGATGGGCAGAATGGCAAGGAGGGCATTCCTGGTGGGGGCTGTGAGCGGGAATAGGGGGAAAGAGGGGAAGGAATTTTGAGAGTGGCATGGAGTAGGAAGTTAAGATCCTATTGGAGATTGTGGAGCGGAATCCAGGTGAAGGTGGTGCTCTCAGAATGGGCAGTGGGGGCGCTACCCTGAGTGCCTCAGTAAACAGTGTCTTGGAAGCAGGTGATTCAGCCGCTAGATACAGAAAAGGTGAGTTAATTCTTGAGCACTGTAATTTTTCTGTACGTATCCAAGTGCTGAATGTTGGAGGCCTTCACTCGTATGTCCTCTGCCCCTATCTACCGAGGTGCTCTTGGCTTAGCTTAGCGGGAGGAACGGGAGGGGTTTGGATGGGAAGGTTCATGGGGCCTTGGAATCAGGCTGCTGTGGGTCTGTCTTGTGCCTGTGCTACTTCTGAGTGGCTGAGCTGGGCTTCTAGCTGGCCCCATCCTAGTCATGGATGTTTCACCTTTCTGAAGAATTCAGGATTCTTTTCAGGATTCCCAGACACAAATCCTTAAACCCTGCGGAAGTAACACTCATGGAGGTGGGAATTACCCTCCTAGACATCTGGGCAGGAGTTCTGTGTGTGCACATGCACCTTCTACTCCCCCTTCTTCCTCTAGCAGCACAAAACACCTGTAATGCTGTGGTCTATTCATCTGTCCTCCTTTCTCTTTAGCTCTGGAATATTATGGGCTTCAATATTGTGACTTGTGTAGTATTTGCTGGGAGAATTTTCTGGGGTGCTGGGTTGCTTTGTTAGGGAAGCCCCAGTAAATGGTCTTATTCCAGACACCTCCTGGAGAGGTTTGGGGAATTTTATAGGGTCTGCTGTCAGACCCTATAAAGGGTCAGGACTGAGCCAGTCCCAGCCTCTGACTTCCTGATTGCTGTTTCTCAGGATCTGGGATGCTGGTTCTGAAAGTCTTGTGACTGCTAACGTCTGTGGTTCTCCCTGACCCAATGAGAGCCCTGAGGCATGTGGATGTGATCTAGCCGGTGTCCACTGAGTCTGGACTCTGATTAGAATCCTCCGGGAAGGCAGAGCTGTGGAGTGCATGGCCCATTACCTTCTGAGCCTCAGCAAGAGCATGCCTTTTGGTGGACAGACTGGGCGTCCTTACCCACTTTCCTCTTTCCCGGGCCAACCTAGCCCTGTCTTTTTATGAGCTTTCTTTCCTTCAGACACAGTCTATTGAGGTTTTTTTTTTTTTTTCTTTTCTTTTCTTTTTATTTCTTCACAGGATGAGGACATGAAGAGAAAATTTCAGAATTTGCTTTTTGAAGAAAATAAGTCGATGTCTTTACCCCAAGCCCCAGCCCAGGTATTTCCAGATGATGGTTGTTAAATGTAGGCTCAGTTTTAAAGAAAGAGCTCATGAGCAAGGCTGATGAGCTCAGAAGGTCTCCTTAGTAGCAGTTGCTTAATATTTTTTTGGAATAATGTAGTAGATACTTTGTTTCCACTCCATCTGCCCTAGTGCCCTTAGAAGACTTAATAAGGACGAGTGAGTTGAATGCATTAAAGAAACACAGCCGGAGATTGTCACTCAAGAGGTCTCCTGCAAGGCAAATTGGAAGACTCTATTAGAAGTTCAAATTGAAACTTGTTGGAAATTTAAAATCTGGGCAAGTGGTTGATTATTGATTATAATTTTATTCCTCCAAGGTTCTTTGTTAGGATTAGTTAATATCTGCTCATTCGTATTCTGCCTTCTTTTGGTGAATTATACTCACCTTCCCACTGTCCCCTTGAAATTTTATAAATGGGGAAACAAAGACACAAAAAAGATGATCTTTCCACAAAAGAGCAAGATCTGGGGCTCCCAGCAAGAGGTATTGTAGTCCCTTTGAACTTCATAATTTCGCAGGAGATGCCAGAGAGGAGGGAAGGTGTTTATGCTGCGTCCTTTCAGTATACATTAAGCGGTCTGAAGCCACAAAGGAGAGAAATGTCCTTGAATAAACATGTCTGAGTCTGGGCACATTTGGTGGGGATTCAGATGTCAAGGGGGGGATGACTCCTAATTCTTGGCACTAGAAGCTTCATGTGAAATGCTCCAGGTTTACTGGCAGCACAGTGGAACACTTTGATAATCTTAGAGCCAGTGGTTTTCTTTGAACATTTCTTCCTTTTTACTTCCAGCCTTCCACAAGTCGAAAGCGGCTTCTTGAAGGGGAAGCAGAGGACGCTGACACCACAAAGCGTCTGGCTGTGTGTGCTGCCGTGTCGTGAACACTGGTTGGACATGAAAGGAACCTACCTTCTTGAACCCTGCTGCCATTTTCTTTAAATCTGTTTTTTGTTTGTTTTTTATTATAGTGTATTGTAATTGTGGGGAAGGTTGCTTTTTCATGATCATCAATACACAATCCCAAACCTAGTGGAACCTGGGCTTTGTGCTTTTTGCTTGATGACGGGCTCTTTGGTGGCATGCCTTTTTTGTGTATTTGCAGTTTTGTGCTTTTTGTCTGGCACTCTGCGTTGGCTGGAACCAGGTGGGTAGCCCTGGTCTCATCCTGGGCAAACTGCATTTGAAAGACCCTTTAGAAAAGCTGCAGGTTTGTGTGGAGTTTGTAGAGCCTGGCTGGTCACCAAAGTCCTAATGAGATGAGAGGTACCTTGGTACCGTATATCACAGACCAGTTTTAAATTCTCATCCTCACCTGCATAAAGATACAGGTCCATTGTCACTGAAACCGTCGGACCAAAAAAGTTGTCAAATACGAAATTTTTCTGTTTTTTTTTTTTAAAGATTTTATTTCTTTGACACAGAGAGAGAGAGATCACAAGTAGGCAGAGCAGCACAGAGAGAGCGAGGGGGAAGCAGGCTCCCTGCTGAGCAGAGAGCCTGATACGGGGCTCGATTCCAGGACCCTGGGATCATGACCTGAGCTGAAGGCAGAGGCTTAACCCACTGAGCCACCCAGGTGCCCCGAAATTTTCCTGGTTTTAAGAAGGCTTCATGGCACATCGACTCTGTTATTTGTAACAGCCAGTAGAGTACTATAACTAAGCACTGTAAATACTCTTACAGCAAATACAATAAAAGAGTTAAAAGAGAGAAGACAATAAGTGCCTCGTGTCAGTTCAGGTCACTTCTGTCCTGTCAAAGGAGTTATGGATGACTCTCAGGTTTCAAAGCTGTTTGGATTTTGGAAATGCAAATGAGGCATGTGGGCATTTCTTGTTGAGCCAACAGTGACCAGGGAGACCCTGTATAAAGCCCTTCCCTTGGCTGGTCTTGTCCAGTTCTCACAGTGATGCTGTGGTATAAGTCCTCTGACTGCCCTGCTGTTGTAGGTGAGGAGCCCAGGAGGAAGGAGTAAGTTGACTTGGTCAGTGTCACACAATAAGTGGCAGAGGTAGCACCCAACCCAGGTCTTTCTGACTCTTAATATTCCTCATCTTCTCAGGTTCATACACAGTCAGACTCAGGATTGCTGGCTCACATTGACAAAACTCACAAGAGACCGATATTTAAATCCTGAATGCGGTGTGTTCAATTATTATAAGAGGGTACAGCCAGCCCCACAATATGTGTAAGTTGGGACACCTTGGTGGCAAGGAACAGAAGCTCATTCGGATCACTTCATGAGAAAGGGGATTTGTTTCAGGGTTACAGATGTCTGGGCCTGGCATCCATCTGGAGCCCAGGCAGTTATAATGCTCAGTTCCTCTTGTCTCTTTCTGACCCACTGATTTTGCTTCTTTTTTTTATCTTTGGCTGGTTGATAGTGGACCACATTGTAGCTAACTGGTCTTGCCATGAGTTGAATGCCTTGGTTCTGATGCCACTGATGAGCCAACCAGGGCCTTGGGGCACACAGCTGTTGCCGTGGGCAGTTGGGTGGTGGTTGGCAATTTCCATTAGAAGGGTGTGCAAGCATTCTGAGGCTTGGCTGGCCTGGTGTGTGTGGTGGGGGGTTGTAGGGGCTAGATTAGGATTTAAGTGGTTTGCATATTTAAAAGAGTGAGGTGGAGATTGCCAAGTTAGATGGGTTTTTAGCTCATTTGAATACTTAATGTGAAGGCTGTGGTTTCTTAGGGCATTTTTCCCCTCTTGGGGCAGAGCCAGCCAGCCCTTCTCTGTTTCCAGAGCACTTTATGTTTGCTCCCTCTGATTATTCCGACCATAGCAGACAGACTAATGGCTCCCAAAGATGACCTCATCCTCATCCCCAGAATATGAATATGTTCCTTTACGTGGCAAAAGAGACTTTGCAGATATGATTGAGTTAAGGATCCTGAGATAGGAAAATTATCCTGTCTTTTCTGGGTGGGTCCCAGAATGTTTCTGGGGCGGGTGTGTCATCACAATGTTTTCCGAGAGGGACACACACAGAAGGAGTTAGAGTTAGAAGAGAATGGAGTGAGCTGCTTTGAAGAGGGAGGAAGGGGCCACAAGCCAAGGGATACAGGTGGCCATGAGAAGCTGAAAAAAGACAAGGAAATGGGTTCTCCCCACAGAATCTCTCCTGAAGGGGCCAGTCCTTTACACCTTGACTTTCACTAGTGGAAATGATTTCAGATTTCTGAACTATAAAATTATTTAAGAACAAATTTATGTTAAGCCACCCAGTTTGTGGTAATTCGTTATAGAGGCCATAGGAAACTAACATACTCATCAATAAGATGTCACTGCTTATTTGGAGCCACCCAGCATCCACTTCTTCCTGACCTCACTCCAGTTTTCTTTTGAGGCAATTCTTTTTCCTTATCCCATGAAGTTAAGGGGGGAAGGGGGAGATGGTAAAACTAAATGTCTGCCTGCCCTCTCAACTATGGAAGCTGAAGGGGGGGTACCAAGGGGTTCCTTCCCTGGTGGAGCTCTTCCCATTGGCCTCCTACCTGGAGGTGGGCCCAGGACTTTGAAACACGAGCAAATGGAGCTGGGATGGCAATATTGGTGGTAAAAACAATATTGTGCCAATCTGAGCTCTCTGCGCTTCCTGACTTTGGCTTTGAAATTGCCGAGCTTTTATGTCCTTACCTATAAAGTGGGTGCAGTAAGAATACCAGCCTCATATGGTGTTTGTGAGGATTGAATGGGGGAAGGTCATTTAAAGTGTCTGGCATGGGATAAGGGATCTATCAATGTTGGTTTCCATCCTTAAAGGTGGGAGGACCACAAAAGTAGCTGGAGGGAGCCATGGAAAATTCTTGAGCAGGGATGTAATATAATCTGTTCAGTTTCTGGGGGGCGTGGGCACACCCAAGATGGGCGGATAATTGAGATGCCTTTGACCTAACATTTGGGAAATGCCAGGACTGGGTGGATGGTGGGAGCAGAGGTGAGGGGGTACTTCCCAGTGCCTGAAGTAACTGCCACTCCTTCTGCAGAAACAGGCATGTTGTTCCATGGTTGACCTGCTGCATGCCTGGATAATGGTGCAGTGGGCACCTTTGATTTGTGCCTGTCCTCAGCTGATGCTTCTTGTAGATGACTGCATCGTTATTTTTCTGGGGAGTATCTCTCTCTCTCCTCCCACTCACCCTGGACCCCATCCCCTTCCTAGAGGTGCTCAGTATAGCCAGGTTTGGCCAATTTTGCTGTGATTGGCTCAAGTAGGGACTTAAATAATTGCAATGAAAGTCAGCCCTGAGACTGGCTGGAATTATTTGCAAACAGCTCCTTTTTTCCTGGTCAGGTATGAGCTGGGTGCCGCCTAGGATGATGGAGAGTGCTGCATGAGAAGTCATCAGAAAGGGAAGTGGAGGTGAAAAAGACCAAGCTATAGGTCACTGAGTGCCTGGATCCAGCTATGCCTGAAGTGAGCTACCGTTCTGAGAATTTTCAATTTGTACCTTTTTTTTAAACTCCAGGTTGAATTATTATTATTGTCACTAGTACCTGGAAAAGGTCAAATTAATAAATTCAAACAGTTACAAACTCCGAGAGACCCTTGGAGATTTTTTTTTTTTTTTTCTAGTAGGGAAAAACATTTGCTGCTGTTTTTCTGCCAACTTCAGGGTTTTTAGAGAGGTTTGGGGCAGAGAATGGAAAGCAAAGATGTGGGAAGTAACAGTCCTTCCAGCCCCAAGGTTGAGTGAACCCTCCCAGCTAATTATACCACAGAGTTTGGGAGCAGAGCCCCTTTCATTAAACTTTTAGGAGTCTTGGAAGGAAAGGGCCAGAATTATACAGCGGAGCCTGGAAAGCATGGTGCTCCCAGGCGTGCTCAAGGGACATGCATCTCTGAAGGCTCACCTCAACCCTGTGAAGTATTTCTGCCCCTCTGCCGTTTGCTGACTTAGAAATCAAGGCACTCTGCTTTGGTCAAGTGACCTGTTAAAGGTTTCCCAGTTTGCAAGAGGTGGAGGCCAGACTCAAACAGATTTCCCCTCTTTAGAGCCCTCGGTTTTAACCAGTACAGAAAACTTATTTGGTCTTGTCACTGATACTCAGTGAGCACTAGGAGCTGTGCTGACACCATCCGGCTTGTTTCCTTGAGTCCTCCCAACATCCCTTAGTTATCGGCCTTCCTGATTAAGGAGAGACAGGCTCCCAGAGACCTGACCTTAATCAAGCAAGGTTAGTGGAGATGTGGTACTCGAACTCAGGTTCTCCACTGAGTCTGGCTGTCCCAGGGACATGGGCATTCACTGTGCCACTCACTCCTGCGCACGTGCTTGCACACTTTCCTCACGGGGATCTCATCACATTAGCAGCGTTCTTCCCCCAGCACTTCTTGGGGGGTAATTATCTCCTGGCTTACACCTTCTCCGCAAGGCTGGAGTGACCTGTGAAGAATATGGGTCAACGCTGGTAAGGTGCCAGGGGCCTTCCCCGGGGGTCGTCCGCAGTGCGGCAGGCGGCGGCGCCAAGTCCAGAACGGCGAGCGCTCCAGTTAGGCCGGACGAGTGCGGAGGGGGTGGGCGCGACGCCGGGAACAGCGGCCGGCTCCGGAGGGCGCGAGGCGGGGCGCGCGGGGAAGGGGCGCGGTGAGTGCGCGCTTGCGCGGTTGGGGGGACCCGCGGAGGCGCGCGGGGCGCTGGTGCGGCGAGTGCGCGCGTGCGCGGTTGTGGGGGGGTGCTGTGGGTTGCCGCGGCGGCGCGCGGTACGGCGGGAACATGGCGCGCGGGGCCGGCGCGCGCGCCTAGCTGGCGGGACCGTTAGCTCGAGGCGGACGCGGCCCGGGCCCCGCGGGGATGGAGCAGTCGCCGCCGCCGGCGCCCGAGCCAACCCCGGGGGCGACCCCGGCACGGAATCGTAGGCGGCGGGAGCCAGAGTCGCCGCCGGCGCCGGCGCCGGTGAGTGCGTGAGGGGCGCGGGCCGGGAGACTTTCTTTGTGAAACTCCGTCGGTGCGAGCCGGGCCGGGCCTCGGCGGCTGACGAGCGTCAGCGAGACGGAACCCGCCTCACAGTCCGGGTTCGAGCTGTCCCGCCTCGCGCCGCTCAGCGGCGGGATTCGGTCTGCCGCCTGCCCGGCTCGGTTTCGGATAGAGTGTGTGTACGCGCGCGCGCGCGCGCGTGTGGGGGGGTGGTATACAGTCGGCGCCTAATGCGCACCATGTCTCATCTGTTGCCTTTGCCTCCGCGGGGCGGCGGCTCCCCTGCTCTGGACCAACGGGAGAGGTAGATGGCAGCCGCTTGGAGACAGGTGTCGGTACTGCTCTGAGAGACTCAGGTGCAGACAGCCCCAGGTGTAATCAAAAGGAGTAATCTGTCGGTCCGTGGAAGGAATCAAGTCTGGTTTTGGCTCAGCACAGAGTGATTTTGGAATGCTTGACATCCACCCCAACTTCGCAGTGTCTTTGGGGTATCGGTCAGGGTGAAGGATGCTGAGCAAAATGGACTTTGGAGGTGTGGCTCTCAGAGGATGAGATGGGATGGCCCTGAGGATTTGGCTCCCAAAACTGCCCAGGCATAGGAATAATCTGTAGCTCTATAAAAAATACTGGCGTCACAGTTCTTCCCAGGGCCACAGACTCAGACTCTTCAAGGCAGAGGAACAGATTTTGAATTTTTAACAAACTCTCAAGTTGTTATGATCAGGCAGATTCGAAAGGCACTATTTTAGAGGAAGGTTCCAGCGATGGGGACCTGTTCTGTTTAGAGCTCACCATGGCATCCTGGTAGCAGGCGCAGGGCTTGGCACATGGCTTGGCACATGGTAGATGGTCATTCAGTATTTGTAGGAGGACTGAATAACTTGGAAAATAGAAGCTCTTGAGACATTTTCAGGAGCTTTTGAGATTAGTATCTCGGATTTACTGTAAAATGTGATTTTTCTCTGGTCCCAACTTAACTTCTGTGACTGTGACTGTTTATATTGCCATGTTTTCAGTATGTTCTAGGCAAAATCAGAGTACACGTTGCTTAGTATAAACTATCAACTATGTATACCCTAGCTAGGTTAAAATTAATTCTAAAACAAAATCTGAATAAAAAATGCATGCTTCTTTCTCTTCATCATTTAGGAACACTAGGCTTATAGGATTTTGTTCCTTTGAGACAGGTAAATATTATGTTTTATCAAAGCAAATCTGAATTACTGTTTATTCAGAAAAGTTGGCAATTTGCTTAGACTTGAGTATTTGTAGTTTTTATGTAATATTTTGAAATTGAGATTTATGTTTAGCTCAGAGTCAGTGCTAAAATAGAATTGTTTGAAAGTTATTTGATATTTCAGGGCTGTTTTTTCATTTTTTTTTGAATTTCAGTAGTTGATTTCATTTCTCTTTTTTTGACTGGAAAAAATGTAAATATATAGAAAGACAAGACTTTAGAAGTTGGGATTGGATCTGAAGAAAAATGGAAGAATTAGATGTTTTATTAGGTGTGTCATTTTTGCAGTTTATATGGATATTTTTGTGGATTTTTAAAAAATTCTTTTTGTTGGGATACAATTGATATACAACATTAGTTTCAGGTCTAGGACATAATGACTTCGTATTTGTATGTATTGCAAAATGATCACTGCAATAAGTCTAGTTAACATCTCTCATCATTCATAGTTACAATTTCTCATGATGAAAACTTTGAAGATCTACTCTTAACAACTTTCAAATATACCATTCAGTATTAACTATAGTCACAATGCAGTATGTTACATTTCCATAGCTGTCTTTTTTAAAGTGTCTTAAAAAAGAAAACAAAACAAACCTAGTTTTGTTCACCTACCATAAAATCACCTGTTTCAGTGTACAATTTCATGGTTTATAGTGAATACTCACTATATGTCCAACATTACCATTATCTGCTTTTAGAGCATTTTCATCATATTTCAAAGAAATAACATACACATTAGCATTCCTTGTTCACCTTTATCCCAGCTGCTGGTAATGCCTACTTTGTCTCTACAAATTTTACTATTCTGGACGTTTCACGTGTTGTTATCTTACAGTATGTAGTCTGGCTTCTTTCACTTAGCTCAGTGATTTTGTAAGGCTCATCCATGTTGTAGCATGTATAAGGACTTCATTCCTTTTTATTACTGGGTAATATTCCATTGAATGGATATACCACATTTGTTTATCCATTTTTAAGAAAGTATTTATTTATTTATTTGAGAGAGAGAGAAACAGAGATGGAGTAGGAGCAGGGGGAGGGGCAGAGGGACAAGAAGAACCCTCTCTCCCCTCACTGATGAGTGAGGAGTCCAACACAGGGCTTAACCCTAGGACCCCGAGATCATAACCTGAGCTGCAGTCAGATGCTTAACTGACTGAGCCGCCCAGGTGCCATTTGTGTATCCATTTATTTCTTGATAGACATGTAGGGTTTTTCCACTTTTTGGTTATTATGAATAATGCTTCTATGAACATTTATGTATAAGTTTTAGTATGGACATATGTTTTAATTTTTCTTGGGCATATCCTAATTGTTGGGTCATATGGTAACTTTTTTAATCTCTTGTGGAGCTGACAGACTGTTCCTAAGGTACTACATTGTTTTATATGCTTACGAACAAAGTATGAGGGTTCCAGTTTCTCTACATCCTTGCCAATACTTTTTTTTTTTTAAGTTATTGTCTTTTTTTTTTTTTTTAACTTTAGCCATCCTAGTAGGTATAAAATGGTATCTCATTGCAATTTTGATTTACATTTCCCTGATGACAAATGATGTTGGGGATATTTTTGGTGCTTATTGGCCATTTGTTTATCTTCTTTGGGGAAATGTGTATTAAAATCCTTTGCCCATATTTTAGGTCCATTTTTTAACTGGGTTATCTGTCTTATATTGAGTTGTAGGAGTTATTTAAAATATTCTGGATACTAAAACCTAGTCAGATATATGATTTACAACTAATTTCTCCTCTATGATGTCTTTTGAAACTTTTTTGATAATGTTCTCTATTTAAAAAAAAAAAAAGTTTTGTGATGATGTCCAGTTTATCTGTTTTTTCTTTTGTTGTTCATGCTTTTGATGTCATGGCTAAGAATCCATTGTGAAGTCCAAGGTCATAAAGATTTATCCCTGTGCTTTCTTTTAAGAATTTTCTGTTTTTAGCCCATATATTTAGGTTGTTGATCCATTTTGAGTTAATTTTTGTATGTGGTGTAAGTTTATGACCCAATTCATTCTTTTGCATGTGGTAATTCAGTTGTCCCAGCAGTATATATTGAAAGGATTGTTTGTATCCCATTGAATGGTCTTTGTACCCTCTTGAAACCCAGCTGACTATATGTTAGGTTTTATTTTTGGACTCTCAATTCTATCCTCTTGTCTATCCTTATGCCAGTACTACAGTATTTGATTATAGTAGCTCTGTAATAGGTTTTGAAATTAAATATAAGTCCTGTAGCTTTTTTTTTTTTTTTTTTCCCAAGGCATTTTGGCTTTTTCAGTCCCTTACATATGGATTTTAGGATCAGATTTTAAGTTTTTGCCAAAAATTAGCTGGGATTTTTATAGAGAGTGTGTTCAATCTGTCCTTTCAGTGGTGTTTGGAGTTTTCAGGTCCAAGGCTTGCACTTCTTTCAAAAATTTATTCCTAAGTATCTTATTTTATATGATGCTATTCTACAAGGAACTGTTTTTAAAAATTTCATATTGCCATTATTTATCACTAGTTCATTGCTAGTCTGTGGAAGAAATATAGTTGAGTTTTGGATGAATCTTTTAATTTCATCATTTAGTGGTAGTCTGTTCAAGTTTCTAGGTTTTGGCTCTGCTACTTACTAGTTGTATGAGTTTTGACAATTCTTAACTGTTATGCATCTCAGTGTTCTTGTATGTATAATGGGACAGTAATATCCATCCCAAAGAATTGTTAAAGAAAATGTTGATAGATATTAAGAACAACGCCTTACACGCTGTGGGAATTTGATATTTGTTGTTTCTCTTCTTTTACTAAATAACTCCATTTAAAAGCAGACCAAAAAATAAAAAGCAAACAAAACACCAAATCCAAACAAACAAAACCAAAAAACCCCACAAACAAACAAACCTTAAAGCAGAGACAAATCCACCCTCCCTCAAACCCAAAACCCACAAAGAAAAGCCACAAGCAAAAACCTCAAACCTCTTCCTGTCTCCATTACTTTTCTGTGATCTAAGACATCCCTGTGAGAGCTTGAGAAACAGTGAAAGTCTCTTATACCACACAAATGTATTGTAAAACCCGCTAAATCTAGGTTACTGTATAGGGCATTTGACAGTGCATTCATAAGTATTACTAAAAATAATAGAACTGTGGGGGTGCCTGAATGGCTCACTCAGTTAAGCATCTGACTCTTGATTTTGGCTCAGGTCATGATCTCAGGGTCCTGAGATTGAGCCCCATGTTAGGCTCCACACTCAATGTGGAGTCTGCTGGAGACTGTCTCTCTCCCTCTGCTGTACCCCCACCCCCAAATAAATAAATTAAAAAAAAAAAAGTAACTCAAAGCTGTTTGTTTTTACCCCATAATTCTTATTAATGTGCTGTTCTTTTATTAACTAGCTAAAAGCAGAAGCAATACTTTTTCCATTGGATTTGCTCGTTATAATTCTTATTTATTTTGAATGATTTCTTTTAAAAAAAACTCTGTTAGAGCCAAAACCTGATGTTTAAGCTTAATATTTTACTCTTTTTTTTAAAGACCATCTTTTTTTTTTTTTTTTTAAATTATTTATTTATTTGACAGAGATCACAAGTAGGCAGAGAGGCAAGCGGAGAGAGAGGAGGAAGCAGGCTCCCTGCCGAGCAGAGAGCCCGATGCGGGGCTCGATCCCAGGACCCTGGGATGATGACCTTAGCCGAAGGCAGAGGCTTAACCCACTGAGCCACCCAGGTGCCCACCCCCCCAATATTTTACTCTTATTGTGGTGTTTCTTTAGTAGCCAGAGTAGATTGCTGTTTTATATGGGAAGAAACCAGAGACTCAGTATAATCCAAATTTGATACTTGGAATATAACGTATTCATTGAACGTATATTCACTGTGATCCAAGGAAAATAATTGTTTACCTTGTAAATATTATTTTGACATTAAAAACTTACCTTCAAACTCACAAGTTTTGTAACCCACAATCCCACAGATTGATAACTCACTGATAGATCTATAAGAAAATTTTAAATCAAAATTGATCTTTGTTTAAAAAACCCCTTTTAGCGGCTTTGGGTGACTCATTTGGTTAAGCGTCTGCCTTGTGCTCAGGTCTTGATCCTAGGGTGCTGGGATCAAGCCCTGCCTCAGGCTCCTTGCTCAGTGAGGAGCCTGCTTCTCCCTCGGCCTACCATTCCCTCTGCCTGCTGGTGCTCTCTCTCTCTCTGACAAATAGATAAAATCTTAAAAAGAAAACAACACCCTTTTATTATGAAAACTGCACATACACATTTTATTTAAAAAACTCACGCCATAACATTATCAATATGGGGATGACTAATATTAATACCTTAATACATATCTTCCTGGAACTTTTTCTGGGCATCGTTTTATCTAACAATACTTATACACACATATACAGATGTACATAGGTATTTTAACTAAGACAAGATAAAAATGCACAAAATGTCTTTAAAAATTGTCTTTATTTAGATATCATTTGCATACAATAAAATTTACAGATTTTATTTTTTATTTTTATTTTTTAAAGATTTATTTATTTATTTATTTGACAGGGAGAGAGAGATCACAGTAGGCAGAGAGGCTGGCAGAGAGAGGGGGGAATTATTCATTATTTATATTAATTATTATACAATTATTTATTATTTATTATTAATTATTAAGCAATTATATTATTTATCATAATATTATAATATATCTTATGATAATTATATTGAATTAATTATTAATTAATAATATTAATTAATATTAATATATTATATATAAATTTATATTATATTATCTATTATTATAGTTATTTTAGAAAAAGAGGTAGCATATGAGTAGTGAGGAGGGTCAGAGAGAAAGGGAGAAACAAACTCCTTGCTGAGGGGGTTAGCGCTATGTGGGGCTTGATCCCAGAACCCTGAGATCATGATCTGAGCTGAAGGCAGATGCTTAACCAACTAAGCCACCTAGGCACCTCTGTCTCAAAATATTCTTTAAAGCTATATGTAAAAAAAAAAAAAAAAAAGCTCTGTGTCAAAATCAGTATCGAATCCAGGATCAGGTTTTAATTAATGTCACGTAAGTCTCTTTTAGTCTTGCCTCATTCCCTTTTTCATGATACTGACTCATTGGAGAGCCCAAAACAGTTGTCCTGAAGAATATCCTATATTCTGGATTTGTCAGGTGGCTTTCATGTGGTATCATCATTTATCTTGTTCCTGTGTTTCCTATAAACTAGGAGCTATATAAAAAGACCCCACAAGGACACCTGGGTGACTCATTTGTTAAGCATCTGCCTTTGGCTCAGGTCATGGTCCCAGAGTCATAATCTCAGAGCCTGAATCGGGCTCCCTGCTCAATGAGAAGCCTGCTTCTCCCTCTCCTACTCCCCCTACTTGTGTTCCCTCTCTTGCTGTGCCTCTCTCTGTCAAATAAATAAATAAAATCTTAAAAAAGAAGACTTAATGGATACAAGTTAATATTTTGACTAGATTATACATTGGTAATGTTTACTTAATGCTGTAATATAAGGCTTGTTTTATCATTAGTATTTTCTTACTGTTATTTCCTATGTTCTATATATTATGTTCTTACTGCTTCTTTTTACTGAAGATCAAAAGTGGTATTGGGAGATTAATAAGGCAGTAACAGTAACTAGAGAGTAGAACAGAAAAAGGGGGATGTGGCACCTGGGTGGCTCAGTGGGTTAAAGCCTCTGCCTTCGGCTCAGGTCATGATCCTGGGTCCTGGGATTGAGCCCCGCATCGGGCTCTCTGCTCCGCGAGGAGCCTGCTTCCTCCCGTCTCTCTCTCTGCCTGCCTCTCTGCCTACCTGTGATCTCTGTCAAGTAAATAAACAAAAATAAAAAAAAAAAAAGAAAAAAAAAGAAAAAGGGGGACGGAAATAGGTGTGATAGTATAGCTCTAATTGTCCTCATTGTGACCACTACTAAAAATCCTTTTTTTATTTTGTGGCTATATTACCTCTAAAGGAGGGTATTTCAGTCTGAAGAACATTTATTATTTTATTTTATTTTTTAATTAAGTAAGCTCTCTGCCCAGTATGGGGCTTCAGCACACGACCCTGAGATCAAGTGTCACGTGCACTACTGACTGTGTCAGCCAGGTGCCCCTGACTGGCATTATTTTTAATGATTAATAGAGTAAAGGTAACTTACAGCAACTTGAAATGTGATTTGTTGAGATTCTAGTTGACAAATAATTGATGATTTATAATGAGGATGTGTACTATTTTGTGGATAAAGAACAGAATTGCTAAGAAATAGTAGGTGATCTAAGTAACACAGCAAACCTCACTTTGTGTTGTTATTTTGCAAGAGAAAAAAATAGGTTAGTTCTGATTGTTGAGTAAGGGATGGTGTATTATTTTATGTGGCTTCACATTCTATTATACATTTGGCATTTCCATGCTATCATTGGCTAAGTTTGCCATAGTGGAAGTTCAAAAATTGCCATGGTAATGTTTCAGCTTACTATAGACTTGGGTCAGCAATTGGTGGAAAAATTTGTTTTTAATAGTCATTGCACTTATAGAATTGCATAAAGAATATCACTTTGATGAAGATGAAAATTACTAAGATTATTGTCTAGTGGTGGTAGTCATCATAAAAGAAAAATCAAATTAAACTTGATAGTGTATTTTGCCAAATCATGCATATTGAAAGTCATTAGTGCTCATTTTCAGATTACACACAAGAAAAAAATAGTTTTTGAAAGATGAAAAGGGGAAAGTAATGATAGAATAGACTAAAAGAACAATAAGTATTGGAATGTAATCAGCCAAGTAAGTAAAAAGTGAGGGGTACCTGGGTGGCTCAGTGGGTTAAAGCCTCTGCTTTGGGCTCAGGTCATGATCCCAGGATCCTGGGATCGAGCCCGGCATCAGGCTCTCTGCCCGGTGGGGAGCCTGCTTTCTCTTTTCTCTCTGCCTGCCTCTCTGCCTACTTGTGATCTCTGCCTGTCAAATAAATAAATAAAATCTTTCAAAAAAAAAAAAAGTAAAAAGTGAAAATGGGAGGAGAGAAGAAGGTAATGGTTAGATTTAAAAGGCAGACAGTTTAAAAAATATTGTTGGGGGACGCCTGGGTGGCTCAGTCACTTAAGCCGCTGCCTTCAGCTCGGGTCATGATCCCAGGATCCTGGGATGGAGTCCCATGTGGGGCTTCTTGCTCAGCAGGGAGCCTGCTTCTCTCTCTGCCTCTGCCTGCTTGTGCTGTCTCTCTCTGACAAATAAATAAATACATAAAATCTTTAAAAAAAATATTGTTGGGATCTCTGTGTAACTGGGTCACTTTTCTTTTGTGATTGAACTCTTCAGCATCAAGTAAAGCTGGAATGGATTCAGTTCTTTGGGGTTGCAGGTACTTTTTTGGTTATTTTGTTTTAGTGGTTGGACTGAACAGTTTAAGAAATTTAATTTTGAAATAAGAATAAGTCTAGTTTTTTGTTTTTGTTTTTGTTTTTGTTTTTGTTTTAAGAATAAGTCTGGTTTTGATATCCCATGTTCATGGACCAGAAGACTTAACCTTATTAAGATGGCAATATTTCCCTAAGAGGTGTACAGATCAAGTGGATTCCCTATAAAAACCACACCTGCCTTTTTTGCAGAAATCTACAGGCTGATTCTAATATCCATGCAGAAGTGTAGGGTACCCAGAATAGCCAAAGACAATCTTAAAAAAGAACAACAAATTTAGAGGACTTATACTTCTAATTAAAAAACTGTCTTAAAAATTAATTTATTTTGAGGAAGAGAGAGTGCACGCACGTGTGAGTAGGGAAGAAGAGCAAAGGGAGAGGGAGAGAGAGTCTTATGTAGATTCTGTGCTGAGCACAGAGCCTGATGCGGGGCTCGATCCCATGACCCAGAGATCACGATGTGAGCTGAAACCAATAGTCAGCAGCCCAGCCTACTGCACCATCCAGGCACCCACACTTCCCAGTTTTAAAATCTAAAAAAGTCCAGGAATCACGTAGGTGTCCTACTGGCATAAGAATAACATAGATCAATGGAATTGAGAGTCCAGAAATAAAACCTCATATTTATGGTCAATTGATTCTCAACAATGGTGTGAAGACCATTTGGTGCAGGAAAGATGCTATTCTCAAAAAATGGTGCTGGACAACTAGATTTCCACATGCAAAAGAATGAATTTCAACCCTCATCTCTCACCATACACAAAAATGAACTCAGAATGTGTCAAAGACCCAAACATAAGAGCAAGAACAATAAAACACTTATTAGAAAACATAGGAGTGAGCCTTTGTGACTTTGGGTTAGGCAGTGATTTTTATTTAATTAATTTATTTAAACATTTTATTCATTGAAGAACAAGAGAGAGAGATATGGAGCAGGAGAGGGGCAGAAGCAGACTCCCCATTGAGCAGGGAGTCTGATGTGGGGCTTGAACTCATTACCCAGAAATCTAGAGTTGCATGTTCTACCTAATGAGCCAGTGAGATGCCCCATAGGTAGGTATTTCTTAAATATAATACCTAAAACACAAGTAACAAGAGAAAAAGTAGATAAATTGGACTTAATTAAAATTTTGGTGTTAAAGGACAGCATCAAGAAAGTGAAAAGAGGTCTTCCACAGGAGGCCTGCATGCTGCCCTTAGAACCATTGCCTTGTCTTTAGTGATTCCTGAGAATTCCAGCACATTTTGTGAGTACTCAACACCAATATCAATGGGCAGTGGAAATGGCCTTTGCCATCATTGTAGTTAAGGGTGTGGGACAAAGGTACGTGATGTTGAGGAAAGCAGACATTGCCCTCACCATGGGATCAGGAGAGTTCCCAGAGGATGAGGTGGAATGTGTGATTACCATTATGCAGAATCCATACCAGTATAAGATCCCAGACTAGTTCTGGAATATACAAAATGAAGGGGCACCTGAGTAGCTCAGCCGTTAAACCTCGGACTCTTGATTTCAGCTTTGGTCATGATCTCAGGGTCCTGAGATCAAGCCCCCTGTCGGGCTCCATGCTCAGTGGGGTGCCTGCTTGAGATTCTCTCTCTCCCTCTCACTATCCCCCTCACCCCACTCATACTCTTTTTCTCAAATAAATAATTTTTTAATTTTTTAAATTAAAAATGTTTTTTTAATTTTTAAATTAACATATAATGTATTATTAGCCCCAGGGGTATAAATAATTAAAAAAAAAAATTATTTGTCAGGTAGAGAGAGAGACAGTGCGAACACACAAGCAGGGGAAGCAACAGGCAGAGGGAGCCCCATGTGGACTCGTTCCCCAGACCCTGGGGTTATGACCCGAGTTGAAGACAGACACTCAACCGACTGAGCCACCCAGGTGTTCCATAAGATAAAACACCTTTAAAAAACCCTCCAAAACCCCAAACTATGTGAAGGATAGAAAATACAGCTAGGTCCTGGCCAGTGGTCTGGACAACAAACTTCATGAAGACTTAGGATGAAGAAGATTCGAGCCCACAGAGGGCCGTGTCACTTCTGGCGGCTTCGTGTCCCATGCCAGCACAGCAAGACCACGAGCCACTGTGGCTACCCTGTGGGTATGTCCAAGAAGAAATCTCTAGGCCTTATCTGTTAATAAATAGTTTATACAGTATGGCTTCCTTGTTTAAAAAAAAAAAAAGAAGAAGAAATCCCACATAATGGAAGAAAATATTCGCATATCATGAATTGATAATGGAGTTGTGTCAAGAATATATAAAGAACTCTTACAACTCATGATAAAAAAATAACCTAATTAAAAAATGGACAAGGTGTTTGAATAGACATTTCTCAAAGAATTTGTACAAATTACCAATAAATGCATGAAAAGGTATTAGTCATCTGGAACATGCAAATGAAAACCACAGTGAAATAACCACTTCACACCTACTAGAATGACTTAAAAGAGATAACAAGTGTCGGTGAGGATGTAGAGAAATTGGAGTCCTCATACATTGCTGGTAAGAATGTAAAATGGTACAGCCATTTAGGAGGACACTTTGACATTTCTTCAGAATGCTGAACATGGAGCTCCTGCCATATGGCACAGTAATTCTACTCTGATGTATATATCCAAGAGAGATGAAAGCATTTGTCCACACAAAAACTTGTACATGAATGCTCATGGCAGCATTATTCATAATAGCTCCAATGTGGTAACAACCCATAAATGTATCAACTAACTGTTGAATGGATAAACAAAATATGGTATATTCATATAGTGGAATATTATTCAGCCATTCAAAAAGAAGTATTAACATATGATACAATATAGATGAGCCTTGAAAGCATTTTGAGTGAAAGAAGCCAGTCACAAAAGATCACATATTGTATGACTCCATTTATGTGAAGTATTCAGGATAGGCAAATCCAGTAAGTGGAATAGTATTTGCCAGGACTTGGGGAGGTGGAGTAGGGAATGACTGTTAATGGGTATGGGGCTTCTTTTGGGAGTGATGGAAATATTAGAATTGTAATGGTTATAAAACTCTGTGAATAAAAAAAATACTGAGCTGCCCATTTGAAAAGGATGAATTTTATGCTATGTGAAATATATCACTGTAAGTGTAAAAAAAATCAAGTAGAAAGTAAAACAAAAAGGGGTGCCTGTCTGGCTCAGTTGGTGGAGCATGTAACTCTTGATCTCGGGGTCATGAGTTCAGGCCCCACATTGGGCATGGAGCCTTCTTGAAAAAAAAAAAAAGAAAAGAAAAAATATTTAATGTTTTAAAATGCCATTAAGATATTTTCACAAAAGAAAGAAAAACATATTCTCCTACAGTCTTTATTTGCTCCTCTCCCATTTTTGTTTTCACTGATACATGGTCAAATGAGCAGGATTATACCTTTCACCTAAAATGGAGTGACAAGCCAGATCTGAAAGTAATAGTAAAAATAGAGTGTCTATGTATAGATAATTTCAGGTGTACGGAAAAATAGATTGAATCCCATATATTTTCTCATTATTTTGATTTAATTTATTAATACTTTGCAATAATTAGATACATTCTGAGAAATACTTGAGATTTGTAGACTCTGTCTTTACAGTATCTAAAATAAAATGTTCACTAAGCATTTATGTAGAGAACACCTGAAATTAAGAGGGATGAGAAAGTTTCTGTGAATTAAATGTCACATGAACATTTTGGGATGTATGAACTTTATATATTTCTTTATGTATGTCTGAACTTCCTTTGTAATAATCAGGCCTGTGACTTTTTTAAGTGTAAGTGTAAGCGTTTTTAATGCAAGGACATTGACCTTCATATGCTTATAAGATTACTGAGCTAAGTTGTAGAACAGAGGAAACTGTCAACTCCGTAAGACTTTGCCGGTGACCTGTCCTCTGAGACTAGAAGCTTAGTTTCCTGATACTTTGTTAGTGTAATTTGATGTTGAGGATTATACATATTTAATAAGGCTAAGCACTTGGATTGGGATAGTACCTTTTATTTTGTAATTAACCATTACACATCTGGGTATGTTCCCTCAGGAATTTGCATGTTACTAATGTGATTTTGGAATTCAGGGACCCTTATTGGACATTTGGCCTTGTGAGTATGTTGTTTCTTATCGGTAGGAAAAGTGTATTACAGCAGATTGCACAATTTCCTGAGACAGTGCTAAAAACACTGCCACAATTCCTTTTGTCCTACATGTAGTATTTTTGTATTGAGTGCTGTTTTGGATCCTTATGTTTTAGCTTATGTATTAACAGGATTTTTGAAAGTTTTCTGTCAAATAATGCTCTTATTAAATTCAGGAGCTTTCTAATCTCCACAAAGATTTATGAAAACCATTTATAAAAATTGTTCTGGAAATTGGCCATAAATTCCAATTATATTAAAAAAATAAAATTTCTTAGGCATATTTGGAAGAACCATGTAAATTGTAGAGTAGCTCTATGGAGGGCAGTGTTCCTTCCATAGTATAGGGTCTGTTGGTTTCAGATTATTATAGCTAATGTATTATGTTTACTAACTGTCATAATGTCATTATGTTTACTAACTGCCTTTGGCTCAGATCTAAGTCTTTTTTGTATCTTACCTAATTTAGTCCTCATAGCTACCTCATGAAGTAGGTACTTTTGTTATTCCCGTTTTACACAAGAGCAGACAGAGGTACAGTGAGGTTAAGTAACTTGTTCAAGATCACATGGCTAGGAAGTTGAGTTATTCTAGACTTACTTTGAATTAGCAGTCTTGCTCTAGAGTCTATTTTCTTAAACATTGTACTAGTTGGGTCTTTGATTTAAATGATCATTAAGCAAATAGTGATGAATTATAACTATATTTTTCTCCTGAATGTTAGATTTATTGCAAAACAGTAATGTAGCCAATTCTCTTGACTATCTTGTTAAAACCTAGTTTTACTGTGAGGTTTAAGGTTATGTTGGTGCAGTATTCTGGAATTTAAGTCTTTATAATGATAGAACAAAAAGAGTATTTGATACTACGTTTATTCTTGAATTTTATTATATAGTAACTTTTTATCAGTCAAAAGTTAAAATTAACTACAATGTAAATGGTTTAATTTTTTAAGCATTTGAAGTTACAAAATTGTAACTAAACTATAGTACCTGACATAAATGTTACTTGAAGGAAGCATGGGAGTTAAACCAGATAATGAAGAAAAGTATTAAATGAATTGAGGCTATAAAAAAAATGGTTTTTAGAATAGTAAAGGAATGATTCTAGTTTCATATGTATTTCTGAAATAAAAAGAATTGTAAAATAAAATCACAGCTTTTTGTTTGTTTGTTTTTTTAGGTTGTCTCTATTTATTGTTGGTAGGGAAGATCCTCATGAGTTAAAATAGTGCCTACTTTCCCCAGAAGTATGGGAGGGGGTCTTAGAGTGCCCCAGATGGTTTATAGCAAAAGTGCTTTGACCAAGAGCAGCTGGACACATTCCCTCGGGGGAAAAGGCAATTGCCCTCCCTCCCCGTTCCCTGGGGGAAAAAAACTCCTCTCACATGGCCATCTCAGTGGGGTGGGTGGCCATCAGTCCTTGGTGGAGAATAAGTCGAGAGAGAACAGAGAGTAGTAGAGCATGAGAAGATAGACTGGTGATGACCACATGCAAGAATGGGCCCATGATCCCCCAGCCCTGGGGTGATATGGGAAAGTCTAAATGAGGGGTCAGACTATTCAATGTGTTAAACAACCAGCAGTAAATCACTGCTTATATCTTCTTTTTTTTACTTAAGGAGGAAATCCGTCTTTGTAATGCAAATTAAAAGTTGTTAAATAAAGACAAAACATATTAATATTGTAAATCATTTATTAATTCAGAATTTTAGCCTAAGGCTAGGTTTGTGAAACAAACATATAATTATAATTTCCTGAAATAAGTTTTTTTGTCGTTAAAAAATAGATTCCTGAGGGGCGCCTGGGTGGCTCAGTTGTTGGGCATCTGCCTTCAGCTTGGGTCATGATCCCAGCATCCTGGGATCAAGCCCGGCAATGGGCTCCCTACTCGGTGGGGAGCCTGCTTCTCCCTCCCTCACTCTCTCTGCTTGTGTTTCCTCTCTCACTGTGTCTCTCTATGTCAAATGAATAAATCTAAAAAAAAAAAAAAAAAATACATTCTAGAAATTCTTCATTGGAGTATTCTTCATTTGAATTTCCTGGGTGGCTAAAATATGGGTATTTACTTAATAAATATTAATTTTTGGGTTTATTATTGAAATAGAGTTGAAACAGTTGAATGGAGACATTTTACACTGCTATATTTTAAGTCATGTCTATTTGTGAACTCAAAGCTACTTAGCACTTTTAAATAAGAAGAGTTCTTTTTATCCTTTATGAGGTGGGTAAACAGGGTAGCAGGTAAGTAGACATATGATTACTCTTCTGCTCTAGAGTACATATTTATTTCTTGTTGAAGTTGGAAGAGCTGAAATTAATTCGTGTGTTTACAGTTAATTTTTTTTTTTTTTTAGATTTTATTTATTTATTTGACAGACAGAGATCACAAGTAGGCAGAGAAGCAGGCGGAGAGAGAGGAGGAAGCAGGCTCCCTGCTGAGCAGAGAGCCTGATGCAGGGCTCGATCCCAGGACCCTGGGATTATGACCTGAGCCGAAGGCAGAGGCCTTAACCCACTGAGCCACCCAGGCGCCCCTACAGTTAAAATTTTTTTGAGTGTGCTTGTTTTCCTACCATTGTCACAGTATTTTGATTGATTTTACAGAGGGAGTTGTGAAGTTTGTATTGATTTGGCTAACATTAAAAAAAAAAAAACTTAAAAAAATTTATTTATTAGAGAACTTCAGTCCATGAGCATGGGGAGGGGCAAAGGGAGAGGAAGACAAGCAGACTCCCCACTGAATGAGAGGAGCCCAACATAGGGCTCAATTCCAGGGCCCAGAGATCACCACCTCAGCTGAAACTAAGTTGGACACCCAACCTACGAAGCCTCCCAGGCGCCCCAAATTTTGCTTCTTGTATAGTATTTTGTTACTTTTTATACATAGTGACTTTAGATGCAGCAGTATTTTAACATTGTCTTTTTGTAATCCTGAATCTGCAGTCATGACACTAAAAACACATATAATTATGTTTAACAGTACTGTAAGAAAGTAAATATTTTATTCAGTTTATATTTATACAGAGTTTGTATGTAGGACATGTATTTAGTTTTTTAAAAATTGTATTGATTGAGAGAGAGGGAGCACAAACAGAGGGAGGGGCAGAGGGACAGATTCCTCAGTCAGTGGGGAGCCTGATGCAGGGCTCAATCCCGGTACCCCTGAGATCATGTTCTGAGCTGAAGTCAGATGCTTAACTCATTGAGCCACCCAGCTGCCTGACATGTATTTAAAGATCAGGAACTCTTTATTTTATATTCTCACCCCAGATATTTGTGAGCTTCAGTCTATAGAAATAATAATTTATTCATATCTACTATGAATTAACTTCTGGTTTCTGGGTGTGACGAAGGTAGTAGTTTTATTTTGCAGTATGTAAGATTATTTCATTGTTTAATTTTCTGCCCATTTTATTCCTCATTGGTTGGGGTACCAGGAGTTTGTTGTCAGGTTGGATGTTCTCAGCAGAGTCTTGAAAAATACTCTACATGTGAGAAAAATGATATTCTATCTAGTTACAAATCCCGATATGAACTTTGAAGGAACATATAAGCAAGTTGTGTTCAAGGAGTGTTGCATTTCAAAGGCTGCCTTACATTTAGAGAAAGTTGAGTATCATGGCATTGTAGCATATGTAGTGTATCAGAAGTGTAGGATCTGTATCTTATTGTCCTGTCTATAAAGTGAGAATATTACCGTTGCCTACTTCATAGGGCTCTTGTAAGGATTAATGACTTAATACATATATGCTATTTAAAACAGCTCCAGACATATAGTAAATGCTAAATAAATGTTAGATTGGGTTTTGTTGTTTTATTACTATCGTTATTGCTCCCCAGGTAGCAGGACATCATTTAGTGTTGGACACAGATGGATACAGATTTTTTTTAGACTTTATTTAAGTCACAGAGGGAGAGGGAGAAGCAGATTCACCGCTGAGCAGAGTCCAAAGCAGGGCTCCCTTCTAAGGCTGGAGGCAAAGGCAGATGCTTAACTGAGCCGCCCAGCTGCCCCACGTTGATACTGATTTTGATCCCCTGCACAAAGTTGTAGATTATTTTAAACAGTGTATGTGTTATCTTAGAACAGAAGGTATTTTGCCAGTCATCTTTTAGCTCCAAATCTGTCTTGTTTATTCTGGTTTGTTATCCTGGGGGCTGGGACTCTGCAAGCCACATTTCTAGCCTGTCTTCTGCACCCTCTGGCTGCAAGATTGGTGGCAGTAAAGGGCTGGAGGGGCAGGGAGGGACTTGCTCTTTTCTTCTTTGCTTCCTGTAGCCTTCCTCTCTGCTGTTTCCGTGAGTACCACCCTAACAACCCTTCTTCATCCTGGCAGCAGCAGTACTTCCTATGGTGGTTGCTGGATCCTGTTTGCAATTTTTCTAACACTTTAGAGGACTGATTTTATCAGGCTTTCTTCAGAGACCACCAACACAAGCCCACTAACGCTGCTTCTTAAAGGTCTGGGTCCCAGGTCCATGGATTCTCTCCTCGGAAGTCAGAGACACCAGCACCAGCTGAACATGCCTTCTCAGAAGTCTGACTTTAAGTGCCTGGTCCCCTTCTAAACTTTGTTAGCCAAACCTTGGACTTGATAGGTGCTTTCAGCAGTTGCTGCCTCTGTGATCCTTAGAGTTCTCCTTTTTGCCCCATCAGCCATTTACCTAGAAACTTCATACTCCTTAACAACTCTCAATATTAACTTTTGTCTGTCCAAAGAACAAGTATGATTCCTTTCTTCTGACTGATCCTGACTGATACAGATAGAGGTGGTAAGGACTAGTAACCAACATGGATTTGCTTAGGAACTTGTCATTACCATTTTTTTTTTTTAAGATTTTATTTATTTAAGAGAACAAGCATGAGCAGGGATGGGGAGGTGAGGGAGGAGCAGAGGGAGAAGGAGACTCCCTGCTGAGCAGGGACCCCCACCCCCCCCCACCCCCCCGATGATGCTGGCTGGATCCCAGGACCCTGAGATCAACAGAGGGCTCTATTTTAAAAATCTGGTCTCTGGTAGGGATGCCTGGGTGGTTCATTTGGTTAAGTATCTGGCTTCAGGTCATGATCCCGGGATCCTGGGATAGAGCCTGCTTCTCCCTGCGCCTGCTGCTTCTCCTGTTTGTGCACTCTCTTTTTCTCTCTCTCCGGCAAATGAATAAATAAAATACTTTAAAGAAATAAAAAATAAAAGTAAATAAATCTGGTCTCTTATAATGATACTGTTTCTTGGATGAAGGCATGAAAGTTTCACAAATATGAGATGGGTAGATACCACACTGAAAAAATTAGGATTCAGAGGTAGTGATATACCAGACAATAAGATGAAACCGTGAAGGTATATATCTTGAGGGCAGGGACTGTAAGGTTTTATAGGCGAGATAAACACGACACCAGGCGAGGTAGGTGCAAGGCAAGATTTATTAAAGGCACTCTCCAGCGAAGTTTCAGGGCTCAGGAGAAGGGGAGCCAGGAAAGTCGCACCGGGAGGAGGTGGGCACCCTCGGTCGAGGTTCCTCAACTCGGGAACGGGGAGTGGGGGAAGTCGTACTGGGAGGGAGTTGGCGGGGGTCTTTTATTGGGCCAAGGTAGGGCATGGGCTACATTCATATTTGGTGATCCGAAGGTATGAGGTAAGGGCTCCTGATACTCCTGTTTCCTGCATAGGTATCAGGCTACCTATGGAGCCATGACCTGGGCATACACCCTTTTGGCGGGAGAGTCTAGGGTTAAGCGGGGGGGAGGGGACTGGAAGATGGCGGAACCTGCGGTCATTTCTATTGTTCCTCCTGCACTCCTGGAACCGCCCACCCAACATTGACCATGTCTACTTTCTTTTTTGTCCAGTCCTTACCACAGAGTATGTGTTCAATGAGTGAATATGTTGATAAATCAAGACAAAATTAATTATAGGTGAGGTTTTCCATTTAGGCTCAAAAACATGAAAAAACCTTATTTATCAAACATTTATGGGAAGAAGCTTTGGGTTGTCTGTAAGCCCGACATGAACTGTCTTCAATCATTAAGAAGCTAATGAATGTAGTCTTAGTGTTCATTAGGGAAAATGGGAGTGTTACAGTCTTAGAAAGCTGGTGTTGGTTCTCCTCCATTCTGAGTTTGAGAATATCATTTCCCACTCCTCACCTAAAGACTTACTGGTCCACTGGGGATGGTTAAAGTGACAAATTTGTGATACTTTCTTTTCTTAAACGTTCAGCACACAACTGTCTTAAACCACACATGCTATAGAAGCACATAAAAGATGTGGGAGTTGTGTATAATATCTGAAGGCAGAACACTTAATGTGTGTTGGGTCCCCCCAAAATTGGGTACCCCAATAATGGGTCCGTGATTAAAGGAGCGAGACTGATACAAAGCGAAGGTCAAGCAAAGCTTTATTTCTCACCAAGCATCAGGAATCATACCGACCGTCAAATAGACCGGTTGGGGCCGCCCCTCCAGAGAGGACGACGACCCCTCCCTGCTTTCCAGACTAACTTTTATAGAGCAAAGGCCATGTGGTTGGGCCTGGCCACATACAGGTGGCCAATGAGATTGTAACACACACAGGAAACGCCACAGTGATGCTAGGTGACCAGTTGAATTACAATTTGCCCTAGTAGACATTTGAACCAGCCTATCACACCCTGGTTAGGATTGGAGCCACAAGGCTCCCAAAGGGCGGGGGCCCCTACTCCTTGGTAGCTAGGAGACAGTATGCGCCCCCACTGATTGAATACCTCCACCTGGCCTGACCCAGCCTTGTACTTGGACTTTGTTACCTGGGACTGGTTTCCCGGACTTGCTTTTAAGTAAGTTCCCCTTGGCGGGGGGGTGGGGCGGGCAAGGTCTGTTTAAGCTTTACAGCAAAATGGCAGTTCAACCGGGGTGGGGCTGCTCTGGCTGAATAGGCCCTTACTCAGGGCAGAAAACTGACCAAGTAAGTTATCAGGAGGCAGATTTAAGCTAATGAAAGTGTAACCGAACCAATATGAGTTTGCTCATTGGTGAGTCACAGAAATTATACCAGGTGAGTTGTCACACAAAAAAGTTTGTTTGCAGCAAATAAATAGCTTCCAAAGCCATGATTCCCAGAATGAGAGAGAGAGAGAGAGAAAGAGAGAATGGGTACCTTTTGTTTAGAATTAGATAAGGAAGCCTTGTCATCGTATACAGAGACAGGAATAAGGTCACACGTGCCATAAGTAAGTAAACATGCCTGTACCTACATTGTATGTTATGTAAATGAGGCTTGTGCTCCTCCTCAGACAGCGATTTTAGTAGAGAGGTGAGGGTAATGGCCATTCATTCCAAGGGTCACTCCACAGTCCCTCTGGGAACAGGTGAATGTCAGGGCTTTAGCTACACCAGTCTGGTGGCCTGTGCTGGTCGGAGGTCTTGTCAGGGCAGTTGCTGTCACCTGAGAGATAGTTTTGGGTTTCATTTGCCTAAGTTAAGAGATAAGCCAAAAAGAAGAGCTTAAGGAAAAATGTTAAGACAAAGATTTAGTGAGCACAAGCACTTGGGCAGTAAAGGTCAGTTCTTGGGATCTCGCTGGTGACAAAAGAAAAAAACCTTTCCAGACAGCAAACAATAGGAAGTTACATTTTCTGTTGAGTGCTTGGTGTATGGGGTTTTCTTTGGTGTACCCTGAGAGCATATTTATTCAATAGGGATCAAATGGGCAAATGGTAAAGATGAAGTTTCCTTTTTGCAGTATTGAGATGCTTGACCTGGTGTCTCATTTAATTGAAGGACCATCCTGCTGGCTGCCAACGTTTTCCGAAGAAATATTTGTCTGTTTCCGTCCTAGAACAAAAAATAATCTCAATGTTTTGCAATTAAATCTTGGCTAAGAAAATTTTGATCTGAAAAATTTTGGAGCAGACATCTACATAAACTATAAAACAAAATCTCACTAAACTCTAGTTCTGTGTAACATAAATCCCTTTTGAATTTTCCAGGTCAGATTACTATGAAGTATTCCTTTAAATAACTAAATTAGATTATTGAGGTTTTTTATATTTTGAAAGATATCTGGCAAAAACAATAGAGGATTTGATATTAAGACATTTCAGGTAACAGTTAGATAGCAGACTTGATTAACCAGAATAGCTTTTTACTCTCTATAGCCAGGAAACTTCTACCAGATCATTGCTTCCTACTCTTCTGTGGACTCCAATTGGAAGAGGACTTGAGCTTCCTCCATTTTGACCTCAAACTTTCTAATTGATAAGTTCTTTCCAGCTTATCTCTTAACTCTGGAGAAAGACCCTGAGGGCAAAGCATCCCCTGAGGGGAATGGAAACCAACCCCCCAAGCAATCAGGGAAGTCCTGAGCCAGCAAGACCCTGCCTGATTGACTCCATGACAATGATCGCCTGGACCTTCACTGTCTCCCTGCACAGACCCACCAACCTTTGTCCCACATTTTCCTTCTATATACCTGGAAGTATTTTAGGCACTTTGGAGATAGTCTTTGAGACGCTAGTACCGTCTTGCTGGTGTTGTCCTCACTGAAATAAATTCTTTCCTTGTTTTACCACAACTCTTTGCTCTGCCTTTTGTCAGCTGCAGGTGTCCAAACCGGGTCCGTTTGGGATCCCTGGAGCCAGATGCTTCCGCACCCCTGCTGTATAAGGGAGGTCTATGGGCTGGATAACATGTATGCCAAGAATTACAGGTAGAAGAACTAAAAAAATAACTTGTTTACACATACTTTTTTTTTTTTTCCAGATTGGTTCAGATACTGTTAGGATTCATAAAATACACATGTATTTAAAGGAAACACTGAATTCAGAGTAGCCTTTGCTATTTGTATTTTTTCAATTAGCTCTCTTAAAATGTACAATTAAGAAATCAGAAAAAGGTTTTGATGCTTAAAAGTTCAGGGACTAGGAAGTATTGGCAGTGATTGATTTGATCAGAGGTTGGCAAACTTTTTCTATAAAGGGTTCGATAGTAAATATTTTAGGCTTTATGGGCAGTGCAGTCTTTGTTCTAACGACTAAGTTTTGCCGTTCTAACAAAAACAGCCTTAGACGGTGTTTAAATAAATGGGTGTGGCTGTGTTCCAGTAATACTTTATTTCCAAAGACAGGCAGCTGAAGTTTGCTGAGCCCTGATCTAGACCTTGTTAAAGTGATTTCAAATTCTGAAAATTAACTTTAAAAAGATGGAGGTAAGAAGAGGGGTTACAGCTTAATCAGAACACTAGTCATGTTGATGAGAACAAAGTCAAAAGAAATGTGGATAAAATTAAGTTTCCTTACAATTTGTGACCCATTGACATACCTGAGAAGGTAGAGTATGAATTCCTCAAGGAATTCACAACTGCTTTAATGTTAATGCTTTGCTGGAGGCAAAAAACAACTCTAGCTTAACAATAGGTTAAGTCTTTTTTAACATATGAACATCCCTTTAGAAACTTCCTTTATCTCTACCCAATCCCACTTTAAAGTATATAATTGGGGTGCCTGAAGTAGCTCAGTGGGTTGAGAGTCTAACTTTTGATCTCAACTCAGGTTTTGCTTTTAGGGTCCTGAATTTGAGCTCTGTGTTGGGCTCTGCCCTGGGCATGGAGCGTACTAACTAACTAACTAACTAAATAATCGCTCCTCCTAATCATAGAGCAGCTCTTTTTGCCCATGGGTCCTGTCACTGAGCCTTTTTTTTTTTTTTTAATATTTTATTTATTTGACAGAGAATAAGCAATGGGAGTGCCAGGTAGAGGTAGAGAGAGAGGCAGGCTCCCCGCTGAGCAAGAAGCCACCCTTGCTCAGGTTGTGTTCCCCCCCACCCCAACATGTTTTAGTAAAAACACCTTTTTTGTATGAGAACGTCTCAAGAATTCTTTCTTGGCCATTTGTTTCTGGCTCACATCACATCAAGGTGATTAAGTACCTTTCCGGCCAGCCATGATCCTTACATTGGTTTAAGCTACACGCTTTGTAAGAGTACTGGTGACTGTGAAGTTTAGGGTCTTATCCTTCTGTACTTTGAGCTAGGTTTCGTTCTCTGATTGATGCTGAATACACGGAGAATTATATTTTTATTAATTATGCATTCTAGGTTCTCGATTGAGTGTTTATTTGTAGCACCCCTTCCTTCGAATTACCTCATGGCAGGCTTCTTTTGATCATATTTATTTCAATAAAAGAGCATTCCTTTTCCTTGATTCTAGTGTACTTCACTTTGTGACTGTCTGGAAAAATTGTGAAAAACTTGAAATGGATTTGAAAAAACATTAGTGGGTGTCTTCAGTGGAAAACTGGGTTGTCTGGAATATGCTGTATACCCTTCTGGGTTATTTGATTCTATGAAGTTTGCACCTTTCATTGTCTTTGAAGTACTTTATATCTCTGTTCTCTGCTGGTAATCCAAATTATTCTTTTCATAGATACGCAAATGATTATCTCCAGGTGGAGGGACAGTCGATTTCACATTCCTCCTCCCCTGAAAAGGCCAGTTGGTATCTATTTAGAAATTCATTTTAGCATTTCTGATCACCAGTACATGTGGGATATTTTGAATTCTCCTCTGAACAGATTGTAATATTTTATTGGGTCGCTCATTAATTAATGAGTTAAGTATTCTTTGATGTGTGTTCATTTCATATTTGTATGGGAATCATGATTTTATCTTTACAAAAATGGATATTGTAACAGGAACAAGGTCATTTAGTGTTTTTTATGCATTAGTTCATCTCTCACAAAATGCCTATCAAAAAAGAAGAACATAAAATTATCAGTAAGTTCAGAGATAAGTTATACCCTCAGGAATTTGTCATAATTGCTGAAAAATGCTCTTAAAATTTAATGGCATGACATAAATTACTTATGCTTACATGTTAAATGTGTAAGTTGCATGTATTTGTGACTTGGTTGAGTTTGAATTTTTAGTAATTAATTTTGACCTGTGTATTTTGATTATCTGTTGTTAGGAGTAGAGAAGCCAAACTATTTTCCCATATTAGTCTTAAAAGAAGGGAGTTGGTTGTTAACCTAATAAAATGGTATCGGCTTATTTATAATCTCAAGCGAATAGAAGAGTGTAGAAACACGGAGTTATGAATATCAGATTTAGGTTTGTTAAAATTTAACTGAGTAGATATGAAGATGTAATTGGCTTTATTTAATGATTCTTGAATGGAGCACCATTCCATTAAGCAAGTAGAAAGGAGCTCTGGGGAGCTGTACAGAATGGAGGGCTTTTATAGGCAGAAGGGGGCAGAAAAAGGAAGTTTCTAACAAAAAGTGAGTTGTTTCAGGCAAGGTCACCTTCCTTTGGGGGAAGGGCGGGGGGGGGGGTTTGTCATGCAAATTACCTCACTAGTGCTGATCAGGTTATTCTAGATTGAGTTGTTAAAGGTTACATCCCTGAGAGGCTGGAACTGCAATTAGGTTAGATATTAATTCTTGGTTTGCTGTCATGGGGCAAGAGAACTCCACTTTGGGCCCGTTGTTCTTTTTTTTTTTTTTTTTTTTTTTTAACAATTCATCCCTTTTGGTCAGACTCTCATATTAACTAAGAGATAAACATTTAAAGATTAATTTTTTTTTTTTTTTTTTTTTACTTATTTGAGAGAGAGCGAGCGAGCGCACACATACAAGAAAGGGTTGCAGAGGGAGAAGCAGACTCCCTGCTGAGCAGGGAGCCCCATGCAGGACTCCCATCCCAGGACACTGGGATCATGTCCTGAGCTGAAGGCAGACGTTTTAACCAACTGAACCACCCAGGTGCCCCATGATAAAAATTTAAAGCTTTAAAGTCACTCCCACCTATTCTGAAGTTCTTGAAGTTTTTGTTGATCCCTTGTGTGGTATTTAGAGGTAATGACATTTTTTGTTTAGTTTCTGTGATATTCACAAGACACAACTTCAGTTTCATATTTTTAAAAGTTGGTCATTCTCTTTGTTCCTTTACTGATATTCCATTCTTAGGGAGAACAGTTGCTTCGTGGTGTTAGGGTCCGTAATCAAAGGAGCGAGACTGATACAAAGCGAAGGTCAAGCAAAGCTTTATTTCGAGCCAAGCATCGAGAATTAAACTGACCGGTCAGGGCCGTCTCTTGCAAAGAGGCGACCCCTCCCAGCCTCACAGACTAACTTTTATAGAGGTAGTTTAGCCAGGCTATACACAGTTTGCCAATTGAATTTCAATTCACCCTACTGGATATACGCGTGCCCCACTGATTGGATGTCTTTATCCAGCCTGCCCCGCCCACACACAGGTGGCCAATTGAATTTCAATTCACCCTAGTGGATATACRCGTGCCCCACTGATTGGATGTCTTTATCCAGCCTGCCCCGCCCACACACAGATGGCCAATTGAATTTCAATTCACCCTAGTGGATATATGCGTGCCCCACTGATTGGATGTCTTTATCCGGCCTGCCTGGCCCTTGTATCTAGGCTTTGCAAGCAAATTCCTCTGAGAGGGGCAGGGTCAATACAAGTTCACCGCAACAAAATGGCTCCCTCTGGCCAACCAGGCCCTTACAGTGTTAAGTGTCAGCAAACGTGCATTTAAAGCTCTGAGAGAATATAGTATGCTAGGGAGACTATGATGACTATGATAAACAGGATAATTCCCAATGTCTGGAGTTTATTTCAAGCCATGGTCCCTGAGACCCAAACCAATCAAAATCAGGTAAGTCAAAGGAAGACCCCATGGAAGGAGTCACTTTTTTTTTTCCTTTCTTCTAAATTTTATTTACTTATTTGACAGAGATCACAAGTAGGCAGAGAGGCAGGCAGAGAGAGAGGAGGGGAAGCAGGCTCCCTGCTGAGGAGAGAGTCTGACACGGGGCTCAATCCCAGGGCCCTGGGATCATGACCTGAGCTGAAGGCAGAGGCTTTAACCCACTGAGCCACCCAGGTGCCCCGGAAGGAGTCACCTTTTTAAGCCAGTGATCCTATGTAACTGAATTTCAACTTCCCCATGGGTGTTAATCCAGGTGCAGCAGGTGGTGTTGGCTAAGGAAGTAGGGCCCTGCCAAAGGAAGCAAATCTTGAATCATGACTGCCTCCTGGTAATTCCCATTTGAAACTGTGGCTCAGTACTGCAAAGGTGACAGCCATGGAGGCCAGTAAAATTTTAAGGGTCTGTGGACCAGACAGGCGTTATTTCTGGTTATCCTTGCCTATGTCTCTTTCTTTGTGTAGAATATGGACACAGAGTTTCCCAAGTTTGGGTTTTTGTTGTTGTGTTTTGTTTTGGAGATGGAGAGAAAGAATGCCAGGGAGCCCCGCCCCCTGCTCCGCCCCCCTGCCCAGGGCAGAGCTGACTTGGGGCTGGATCTCATGACTGATGAAATCATGACCTGAGCTGAGATCAAGAATCAGATGCTCAACTGAGGCAACCCAAGTTTGGGGTTGTTAACCAGAGACAGGGAATCAGACCAGGGGTTCTCTAGCATCATGGATAGATCGGAGTTTTTTGTTTTTGCTTTTTAAAAATTTTATTCATCTATCTGACAGAGAGAGAACAAGCAGGGGGAGCAGTTTAGGAAGAGGGAAAAGCATGCTTTCCGCTGAACAGGGACCCTGACCCGGGGCTCGATTCCAGGACCGTGGAACCATGACCTGAGCCGAAGGCTGGTGCTTAATTGACTGAAGTACCTAGGTACCCGCAGGTCAGAGTTTTTGATGAAAAATCCAGCATTTAAAATCCATTAGTAATGGTCTGGGAGACATAAATGGTGGCCTTATCTTTCCAAGCCAATGCTAGAGTGAAGGAAAGAGAGAAGAGAGGGGTTCATGTTTAAAGTATGAGGTTTTGATATGTCATTTTGGGAGCAGTTTACCTTGATGTCAGCTTCTACTCTTTCATTAGTTTGATTTTGAGGACTCCAGCTGGTATATAGGACAAGATAGAAGTCAGGTGGAGTCTTACTCAGCTGTGAGATATATAGCCAAGATTCAAGTTTCTGAAGATTGGCTGCCAGCTGGATAGTGAGGAAGACCTGGTTATAGACACTTCCAAGAATATTCATGGGGAGTCTTTGTTCTTGGGGAGTCTAAATGAGAAGGGTGGAAGAAATTGGAAGTGTTTGTTTGGAGAACTGTAGCCAGATATTTGAGGAAACTAGAATTCAGGATCTAGTTCAATTACAGGTATATAATGAAACCTTGAATGCAGTTGACAGGATTCGAGGCTAATATAGACAAAGGTACACAAACATAATTTTTCCCTCTACCATTACCCCCACTTTTTATAGAAGATAGTCATGGTAAAATTAATTTGTGTGCATCATATGTGACCTGATTACTTACTTAAGTGGAGCAAGAATAGTAATGGACCATATAAGCTCTTTTTAAGGCTGTTCTGCTGAAACTTTTTAATCTCAGGTTGGACTTTTAAAAGCTTCTGAGGCCAGGAAGCCAAGCCAAGGACTCACCATCAGATTTTATCTGCAGTGCCATTCCAGGCAAAGCCTTGGCTGTAGTTTCATTTTTGTCCCGTTATATGGATAACAGACTTTTATTGAACCTATCTAAAGAACTATATTGCTATGAAAATACTCAAGAGTTTCTGAATTCTAGAGGGATCAGATAGGGACAAAAAGTAAATTTTTTATCTTTGTTTACAAAGGTCTACTTTACCAAATTGTGAGTCATAGGTAGCTTAAGAGAAAAGGTTAATTTAAATATGGGGGGAAAACCCCAAAACAGGAATGTTTCAGGCAAAAAGTCATAAAAAATCATAATATTCCTCCTTAGTTAATTCAGTTCCAAGTAGTTAATACTTGTTTTGCTTGAATCCAGTTCAGTTTTGTGATCTTAAAACTGTCAGAAACCTGTACTTGTGAAAGTCCTTTCCATGAATCTTCTTGAAGATGAAACACTTTTGCAGAAACTCTTACAAAAACATCTGAGTAAAACAATTACTCTGTAAATGATAAAGATTTAAAATGCCCATTGGTAAAGACCAGATGAGAGTTCATAAGGGATTCGACAAGGAAAGTTGGTTATTTCAGTGATGCACAACATTTAAAAATAACTGGAATTATCACATTATATATCAGATTTCTAAAAGTTTCATATGATTTCTAGCATACTTATAAGGTCTATGTATACAAATACAACATAAAGAAGTCTTAGGATTACTTCTTATTTGATAATTCTTCTCATGTAATATCAAATAGCCCTAATTATTTTAATGTTTCCCTTTTTAAAGATTTAATTAATTTATTTGAAAGAGAGAGTGAAGAAGGCTAGAGGGAAAGGGACAGGCAGACTCTGCCCTCAGTGTAGAGCTCCATGTGGGGGCCTCATCTCACCACCCTGAAATCCTGACTTAAGCTGAAATCAAGGATCTGACACTTAACCGACTAAATCACCCAGGAGCCTCTAACATTCCTTTTTTTTAGAAGGAGAGAGAATATATATTTTCAGATGTTCCAGAGACCCTCTGAAAAATCCCAAACTTAAAATGACTTCATTTAGGATTTGATTTGGAGAAGTTTGTCAAAAATATCAAAGGTCCCAAAATACTTGGTGAAATAGGTCATTATGAAACAACACCCAGTTTTCCATTTAACCATAGTGACAAAAAAAGATTTTGTATGCAAAAAAAAAAAGAAAAAGAAAAAAAAAGATTTTGTGGACAAATATAGAAAGTTAAGTCATTGCAAAAAGAAAACTAACTAACCAAAATGAAAACCTTAGCTCTTTTAATAGAGAAGATTCAGCTTTCTTAAGTAATCAGATACCTGATAAAGTCAACAGAGGAAATTATTTTGCCAAAACACAGAATCTTTATTTTCTAGGAAGATTATGTTAAAGAAAAACCTTTCATACTCTCTTATCAAAAGCAGACCAGTAGTCCAAGAAACTTTGTCCTTTTAGCAGAGAGAAAACCAAATTCTAATTTTGCAGCTACTTACTTTTTTTTTTTTTTTAAGATTTTATTTATTTATTTGATAGACAGAGATCACAAGTAGGAAGAGATGCAGGCAGAGAGGGAGAAGCAGGCTCCCCACTGAGCAGAGAGCCCGATGCGGGGCTCTATCCCAGGACCCTGAGACCATGACCTGAGCCAAAGGCAGAGGCCTTAACCCACCTAACCACCCAGGCGCCCCTGCAGCTACTTACTTTTGATATTGAAGCTCATTTGCTTAATGAAATTTATTCTAATCTTAGCCAGTCATGACCATGCATGAAATTCTTTCCTAAAGATTCCTTTTGGGGCACCTGGGTGACTCATTCGGTTAAGTGTCTATGTTTGGCTCAGGTCATGATCTTGGGGTCCTGGGATTGAACCCTTTGTTGGGCTCCCTGCTCAGCAGGGAGTCTGCTTCCCCCTCCCTCCTACTTTTGCTCCCTCACCTTCTCTCTGAAATAAATAAATAAAATCTTAAAGAAAAAAAAAGATTCCTTTTTTTCCAAAAAAAATCCCTGAATTTTTAATGAAAATAGAGAAGTAAACACTTATTAACTGTCTCTTATATTAACATTCTGTGGATTGGCAAACTTATAAATACTTTTTATAATTTCTAGAAATGCATGTTTTCTCATGCTGACTTTTTCAATATGACATAAAACATGTTTATTAATAGACCTTCATTTATTATCTCCTGTATTTTGTGTTTTATATAAATCTTATCTTTTTATATAAATCATATCTTAAACTTCACAAGTCATTGTAGTTATAATAGTAATTATTATTCCTTTCTCACTACATTTCCATGTTTCTATCTAAGACCATTTTCCTTCAATATTTCTTTTAGTCTTTCTTTTTGTGTAGGCCTGTTGTTGATGAATTCTCTGTTTTGGTTTGTTTGTACAAGTATTTAATATACCCTTTTAAAAATTGAGATATAATTTACATATCATAAAATTCACCATTTAAAAGTGTATAATTCAGGGTGCCTGGGTGGCTCAGTCGGTTAAGCGGCTGCCTTCAGCTCAGGTCATGATCCCAGGATCCTGGGATCGAGTCCCACATCAGGCTCCCTGTTCGGCAGAGAGCCTGCTTCTCTCTCTCCCTCTGCCTGCCGCTCTGCCTACTTGTGCTCTCTGTCTCTCTGTCAAATAAATAAATAAAATCTTAAAAAAACAAAAGTGTATAAGTCAGTTTTTTTTTTTTTAATAAATTCACAACCATCAGCACTAATTTCAGAACATTTCCATCACCTTCAAAAAAAGCCCCATATTCATTTGGTCACCCATTTTTCCCTACATCTATCACTGTAGCAACCATTATTTGCTTTCTATCTCAATGGGTGTGACTTTAATGGATATTTAACATAAATGAAATCCTACAAGATGTGGCCTTTTGTGTCTGGCTTCTTTCCCTTAACCTAGTGTTTTAAAGATTCATCCATGTTCTTATGTATATCAATATATTATTCCTTTTTCTTGTTCTATTTTTGGCTGTGCCACATTTTATGTATTCATTTATCAGTTGATAGACATTTGGGTTGTTTCCACTTTATGGCTTTTATAAATAATGCTGCTATAAACATTTGTGTACAAGTTGTTGTGTGGACACACATTTTCACTTCATTTGGGTAGATGCTTAGGAGTGGAAGTACTGGGTCATGGGGTAACTCTGTTAACTTTTGAGGATGTGCCAAACCTGTTTGCCACAACAACTTTACCCTTAAAATTCTACCAGCAATGTATGCTGTTCCTGTTTCGAGTTCATTTTTGAATAATATTTTCTCTGGGTATAGAATTTTGGTTAGCTGCTATTTCATCTTTTATCATTTGTGTTAAGCTTAAAGCTTTGAAGATAATATGTCTTTCCCCACTCCACTTTTTTAACATTTTCTCTTTGTTTTTGGTTGTTAGGAGTTTCTGATGTGTGTAGGTCTAGTTTTCTTTGTGATATTGTGGGGTTGGATGAAGTTCCTTTTTTTTTTTTTTTTTTTTTTTTTTTGGTGAAGTTCTTAAAGCAGTTGGTTGATATCGGTTTTAGAAAATTCTTAGTCACGGGGTATTGGAGTTGATATCAGTTTTAGAAAATTCTTAGTCACGGGATATTCAAATACTGCTTTTACTTTCTTCTCTTTCTTCTGGGATTTCAATTATATGTGTGTTAGACTTCTTGGGCATGTTTCTTATTGTGTCTGTTATATACCTACTTTCTCCCCTTGACCCTTTATTTTTGGGTATATTTCTTTTTTTTTTTTTTAAAGATTTTATTTATTTATTTGACAGACCGAGATCTCAAGTAGGCAGAGAGGCAGGCGGTGGGTGGGGGAGGGAAGCAGGCTCCCTGCTGAGCAGAGAGCCTGATGCAGGGCTCTATCCCAGGACCCCGAGATCATGACCTGAGCCGAAGGCAGAGGCTTAATCCACTGAACCACTCAGGCGCCCCCTAGTATATTTTATTTTTGGTAATTTCTATGGACTTTTCCTCCAGTTTATTAATCCTGCCATTTGTTATGCCATACTTCATAAACCCATCTACAAAGTTGTTAATTTGAGGTGATACATGGTTTAGTTTTGGAATGTACATTAAATTCTTTATTATATGGCCAATTTTCCAGTGAAATTTTGTCCTTTTTAAAAATTTTTATTAAGATTTTACTTAGTTATTTGAGAGAGAGAGAGAGAGAACCTGAGCTGGGGAAGGGGCAGAGGGAGAGAACCTCAGACTCTTAGTGGAGCACAGAGCCCACTGTAGGGCTTGATCTCCTGTCCCAGAGTTCACAACCTGAGCCGAAATCAAGAGTGAGATGTTCAACTGACTGAGCCACCCAGGCACCCCATTATCTATTTTGTTTTTAAAATACACAACTTAGGGGTGCCTGGGTGGCTCAGTGGGTTAAGCCTCTGCCTTCGGCTCAGGTCATGATCTCAGGGTCCTGGGATGGAGTCCTGCATGGGGCTCTCTGCTTGGCAGGGAGCCTGCTTCCTCCTCTCTCTCTCTGCCTGCCTCTCTGCCTACTTGTGATCTCTGTCAAATAAATAAAATCTTAAAAAAATAAAATACACAACTTATGTGTACCCTCTGCTTAGGCATATGGGACGTTTGTGTAAATTAAAAAATGGTCCTACTCTCTAGGTATAAGAATAACTTGGTGAATGGAGAGCGACTTTGTAAGATTTAGGAAGTGGTAGCCCCGGGGTGATTGGGTGACTCGGTAGTTACGTCTGCTGTGGGCTCAGGTGGTGATCCTGGAGTCCAGGAATCCTGGGGTGGAGATCCACCTCAGGCTCGCTGCTCAGCGGAGAGTCTGCTTCTTCCTCTGCCTTGCACCCTGCATGTGTTCTCTTGCTCTCTCTCAAATAAATTAAAAAAAAAAAAAAAAGGTTTAGAAAGTGGTAGTCCCCTTCCTCTAGGCTATGTAGCTCTGGGCCAGGGTACAAAGGTTGGCTTGTTATCTCCCTTTTGTCTTCTCAGCCAGACACACTTAGAAAGTGAAGAGATTTGAGACCCTGAGGTGGCTTAGTCTGTTAAGTGAATGCCTTCAGCTCAGGTCATGGATCCCAGGGTCCTGGAATTGAGTCCCCCATTGGGCTCCTTGCTCAGTGGGGAGTTTGCTTTTCCCTTTGCCTGCCACTCCCCCTGCTTGTGCTCTCTGTCTCTCTCTCTGACAAATAAATACCTTTTTTTTTTTTTTTAAAGAATTTTTTAAAGGTTTTATTTATTTATTTAACAGAAAGGGAGAGTACAATCAGGGAGAGCAGCAGGCATACTGGGAGGGAGAAGCAAGCTCTCTGCTGAGCCAGGAGCCGGAGGTGGGACTAGATCCCAGGATCCTGGGATCACGACCTGAGCCACCCCGGCGTCCCTAAATAAAATCTTAAAAAAAAAAAAAAGTGAACAGATTCTACAACTGTGTATGTGTGCCCTGATACATAAAAGTAAGCTGTGCTCCATTTTCATAATTTTTTTTCATATTTTGAAAAAAATAGGGAATATATGCATATAGTAAAATATCAGACAGTACAAAATGGAAATGTTGGTTACTTTCCTACTCCTACCTTCCAGTCTTCAAACAACTCTCTTTTGAGGCAGTTATTCTACTGGTTTATGTATTGTTTCTGGCATAATTAATCCATGTAAGTACATTTAAGCATGTAAGTTTGTGTACATGTATGCATTATTTCCTTTCCCCTTTTTCAGTGGAAGATAACATACTCTATATCTCTTCTACAACTTGATTTTTTCTATCTTTCCATATCAGTATATAAAATCTGCCTCATTCTTTTGGTTGGATTTGTAGTATCGATTATATTGGTCTATGAAAATTAATTTATCTGTTTTCCTGTTGTCTGACATTTGATTATTTCTAACCTCATGTTAATACAAATGATGATGTTATGAATATTCTTGTATGTGAGACTTTGTTTACATAGGTAAGTGTATCTGAAGGATAATTTACCTGAAGTGGGAAAATTTCTAGAATTCAAAGGATATGTACCTTTTACATTTTTGTAGCTATTCCTTAGTTGCTCTATATAGAAATATCATTTTCTAGTTCCATCAAAAATGTATGAATGTAACTTTTTCCTTATCCCCTTAGTATGAAATTACATTTATCTTACTATGATAATTTTTTGCATTAGTATGAGAGAAGAAAAATAATATTTTGTGGTTTAATTTTCTTTCAAAATAACTAGAGTTATAGGGCACCTGGCTGGCTCAGTGTGTAGAGCTATAGCTCTTGCTCTCAGGTTTGTGAATTCAAGCCCCATGTTGGGCATAGAGCTTACTTAAAAAAAAACAAAACTGAAGTCACACATGAAAAAATATGCTTAAGGGGCGCCAGGCTGGCTCAGTGGGTTAAAGCCTCTGCCTTTGGCTCAGGTCATGATCCCAGGGTCCTGGGATTCAGACCTGCATCCAGCTTTCTGCTCAGCAGGGAGCCTGCTTCCCTTCCTCTCTCTCTGCCTGCCTCTCCGCCTACTTGTGATCTGTCAAATAAATGAATAAAATCTTTAAAAAAATATGCTTAAAAGCCATATGGATTTCCTTTCTTTTTTTTTAATTTAAAGATTTTATTTATTTATTTGACACAGAGAGAGAGACTGTGAGAGAGGGAATATAAGCAGGGGGAGTGGGAGAGGGATAAGTAGGGAGCCTGATGTGGGGCTCGATCCTAGGACTCTGGGATCATGACCTGAGCCAAAGGCAGATGCCCAATGACTGAGCCACCCAGGCGCCCCTGGATTTCCTTTCTTATGATCTGTCTGTGCATATCTCTTGTGCACTGTTCTATGTCTATTGGATTTTTTTTTATTTATTTGCAGATTTTTATATAGTAAGAAAATTAGCCTTTTATTATGTGTTGCAAAGAGTTTTTAAAACTGATTTGTCATTCATCTTTTCCCTTTTTTAAAATCTATTTTTTCTGTGTGAATATTTAAAATTTTTATGTTGTCAAATTTATCTTTATGTCTTTAGGTTTTGTGTTGTATTTAAAAGGACTTCCTCAGTTTATATGATGAAAAATTCTTCTGTGTTTCATTTTAGTAATTTCATTATTTAATAAACATTTGATTCTTTGATTCACATACAATTTTTTAATATAAAGGATAATAAGTATTTCTCTATCATTTGAATAATCAAAATTTATAACTGGTCTGGAAAAATTATGGTTTGGTAATTGTATATGGCTGAATATTTTGAGCCTATTTCATCTGTATATTATTGCCACTACCATTTCAAGATGAGTTTGTCAGAGGTCAGAGAAAAATATCAACGATGTTAATATATTGACATCCATAAACTGTAAATATGTGAAATATATGAGGAAAGAAAATATCCTAGGCAGTTTATCTAATTAAGTAGTGATTCCAAATTTCATTGTATTTTAAGAAATCTCTGTAAGTAGAACTATTCATTCCAATAATTCCTGAATTTAATATGTCCAGTTATTCCAAGTACTATATATATATATATATATATATATATATATATATAATCTGAAAAATACACGCAAGAATATTTTGTTTTCTCTGTTATGCCAAGTTTTATCAGTAGCTGAGAAGATAAACAGGGACTAGGTAAATTATATTCCTTTTTTTAACTACACAAAATGCTATTTATTAGCCTCCTAAGGACCACATTGTACCTAGCTTAGTAGGAATGGGCATATTTTGACAAATTAGAAGCTTCTGAACACTTACTGGAGTGCCTTTTTCTTTTAAATTTATGGGCACTTGGTGATGATGATGTTAGAATTCTCTAGTATTTATAATCTTTGTGTACTAGGACTTTTCCATGGTGTTTTACTTAGCTCTTAGAGACTTTAGTTAATAGTTTACATCAGAGAGTTGGTTTTTTTTTTTTAAGATTTTATTATTTATTTATTTGAGAGAGAGAGAGAATAAATAGGGAAGAGGGAGAAGCAGACTCCCGCTTGAGCAGGGAGCCTGACCTGGGACTTGATCCCAGGACTCTGGGATTATGACCCCAGTTGAAGTCAGATGCTTCCTCTACTGAGTCACCCAGGCCACCCCTCCCCCCTTTTAAAGTAAACTCTGTGCCCAACATGGGGCTTGAACTCATGACCCTGAGATCAAGAGTTTTGCATGCTCTGCTGACTGAGCAGCTAGGTGCCCCAGTTCATATCAGAGTTTTAAGCAGTTTCTTGTCTGTCAAGATACTCTACCAAAAAGACCCTCTGATCTCGTATGTATGGTTTCTCCCCTCTTAGATTCACAGTGTACAAAATAAAAGCTCTAGAACTCTTCCACTAAAGAAGAAACTCATTTAACTTTTTTTATCCAAGTATTCTGAGGACCTAAGAGGTATTGGAGGAACATATTTTGGGAAGTGTTACTGTATATGGAGATAATAGAATGCAGGACCATCTATCTATCTATCTATCTGTTGAGAGCATGAGTGGGGGGCGGATAGGGGAAGGGCAGAGGGAGAGGGAGAAGCAGACTCCCTGCTGAGCATGGAGGCTGAACTGGAGCTCTGTTCCAGGACCCTGAGATCATGAACTGAGCTGAAGTCAAATGCTTAACTGACTGAGTCACCCAGGCACCCCAGAACCCTTCTTTTCTTAATTTGATTCTTATCTATATTGGCACTGAACCAAAATTTATTACTCTGGCAAGCAGGAAATGCTGTAATAGTAGGAGCATGTCTTTTTCACTTTTAGGCTACATTTGAATCTAATCATTTTACTTTTTAAGGCTGTTACTTGTATTTTTATGTCATACCCTTGAGTTTTAAAATACAAGATTGGTTTCCATAACTTTTGGCAGTACTGCCTATATTTGGAGTCATGATGAGTGTATTTTTCAAAATGGAATCAGTTTTGTACATAGTATCTCGTACTTTGGTTTACTGATGTAGGTAAAATAATTAAACATCAAGATTCTTTAGGAAAATCCTTATTACTTGCTAAATGTTACATTAGTCCATTCATTTTCAGGCAGTATGTTTTAAGATCATAGTTCAAAACAACAACAAACTAATCACAATACATTTTTAGTTAACCACTTTGAGTATCAGGAAGTTGAGGAACATAAGGACACTGAGGGGCACCTCGGTGACTCAGATGGTTGGGTGTCTGCCTTTGGCTCAGGTCATGTTCTCTGAGTCCTGGGATCGGGTCCTGGGATCCAGCCCCGTGTTGGACTCCTGTCTCCTTCTCCTTCTCCCTCTGCCTGCTGCTCCCCCTGCTTGTGCTCTCTCTCTTAAAAATGAATAATAATAATAAAAAGAACTGGACACTGATATTTGAAATTTCTAGGATATTTTAATGTTTCGAACTATCCTGGGAGTCTAGGATGTGATATCCCTGTAAACAGGAAAAATAATGGTGGCTTATGTAGGAGATCAGCCTGCCTTTCTTCCCTCCTTTCTGTGGAATTTGTCCTTTTTAAAACATGTATCTCTATGGGAGTCCATTATTTTTCTAAGTATTGGTATATTACATTATGAGATCTCTTCTCTTTTGAATGGAGGAGCTGGATTTAGTCTTAAAGAAAGACATGGGGAGGCAAATTATGTTTTCACACTTTTTGTTTTGATTTTATTCAGGACAAGCCTCATTAGAATTAGAATCTGTCTGGATACTGCTATCTAAAGTTTCTTTTCTTGGGACCCTGATGCATTTCATGATTTTACTGTTTTAAAAATGAGTAACATTTGACTCATTCACTCCCTTTGGTTTTAAGGTCACTGTTACTAAGTCATAGAAAGTGACTTAATGATTTGGAAAAATTCAACATAAAAAACAGGTCTTAAATTGCCAAGATACAGTTTACAGCAGGTTTTTTTTTTCTTCTTGATTTCCAAAAATTGGCATTTGTCTTTGAAATTCCATGGTAACAGCCAAATTGCCAAATCTGCCAGTCTGAAAAGATTCTTTGAAACATTACAGTTTATTTTTTATTTTTTATTTTTTAAAGTAGGCTCAGTGCCCAGCGCAGAACCCAATGCAGGGTTTGAACTTATCACCCTGAGATCAAGACCTGAGCTGAGATCAAGAGTCAAATGCTTAACTGACTGAACTACCCAGGTGCTCCTAAAATTGATGTTTTAAAAGTTTTGTTGTTGTTGTTTTTGTTTTTTTCAATTTAAAACTAGGGCGCCTTGGGACTCCTGGGTGGCTCAGTTGGTTATGCAGCTGCCTTCGGCTCAGGTCATGATCCCAGTGTCCTGGGATCGAGTCCCACATCGGGCTCCTTGCTCGGCGGGGAGCCTGCTTCTCCCTCTGCCTCTGCTGCCACTCGGCCTGCCTGTGCTCGCTCTCTCTCTCGCTCTCTGGCAAATAAATAAATAAAATCTTAAATAAATAAATAAAACAAAAAAAAACAAAAACAAAAACTAGGGCGCCTGGGTGGCTCAGTTAAGCGTGTGCCTTCAGCTCAGGTCATGATCCCTGGGTGCTGGGATCGAATCCTATATCAGCTTCCTGCACAGCAGGGTATCTGCTTCTCCCTCTCTCTCTATCCCTCCCCTTCATGCTCTCTCTCTCTCTAGCTCTCATGAGTCCTCTCTCTCTCCCAAATAAATAAAATATTTGATACAAAAAATTTAAAACTTAGACTCATTGCATAACATTTGGGTATAAGAAAATTTTAAGAAAATAAAAATAACCCACAGTTTTATATTCAGAGATAACTTAGCATAGTTAATATTTTGATCTTGTTTCTTTCATTTTTTAAGTGCAGCCCTCTTAATATGGTTGAGATCATATTTTCTATTTGACTTATATTTATATTCTTTTCCTTAATAAAACTTTTCATATGTATGTATGTAATCATATGTATGTAATCACCCAACATGGGGCTCAAACTCAGGACCGTGAGATCAAGAGTCTCATGCTCTACTGACTGAGCTAGTCAGTTGTCCTCCCTTAGTATTAACTGTAAATTGCCAAGGGAAAGCCAGAGTTTTCTTTTGCATTCATTCACTCAATCAAAAAAATGTACATATATATGTTTATAACCATATGTATATATAAAAACATACGCATATAGATATGTATGTATCCAAGGTACTATGTTGGCTGCTTCTTGGAAAGTTTATTGTCTTTCAGGATATAAAAGTTTTCCACGTAAAGCAGACCATGAAGAATGTCCCTGTTCTCTTGAAGTTCAGAGAAGGATACTCTCTGGATTATCTGACAAAGTTTCTTTGTTTGTAGATTCCTCTCTTTGGTGCTAAGACTATTGGTCGGAGAAGTCCTGATGGACCGGTGTTGAGCAAAGCTGAATTTGTTGAGAAGGTTCGTCAGAGTAACCAGGCCTGTCATGACGGAGATTTTCACACAGCTATTGTTCTGTACAATGAAGCCTTGGCTGTTGACCCTCAGAACTGCATCTTATACAGCAATAGATCTGCAGCCTATATGAAAATCCAGCAGTATGACCAGGCACTGGATGATGCAATCAAAGCTCGACTTCTCAATCCCAAATGGCCAAAGGTAGAAATTTCATTTACTTTTGCAGAATCTTTTTTGTGCTGATTTCTTATTTCAATGTAACATTTTTTTGAATTTGCAGTTATTAATCTTTTAATAGTCTGTATATCTGCAAAGTATAGAATGGCCTCATTGAGCTGTACACTAGTGAATGGCTTCCCTTTTTAATGCTTGGAAACTGTGCTGTCCATGTTCAAGTTTAATTCTTTAACTTTATGTTTGAAATTTAAAATCTTTTTCACTTAGCTCCTTGATAGGATACATTTAAGTCATTTGTATAGGTTTTGACATCTTCTTTTTGCACAGATGTTTCAGATGGGGATGGTTTGTTTCTTTCAACTTAAAATAATTAATTTTATTATTCCCTGTCAATGACTGCTGGTATTTTGCGGCATTACCAACTGACAGATGGTATTTAATCAGAGAAACTTGTTTTTTCTAATATATCATTTTAATTATCTATGTTTCCTTGAACAGTTTAAGGTTTGAATTATCTTTGTTTTGTACATGCTTTGTTTTCAGTGTTGCCTATTCACCTTCTAACCCCCAGTCTATTTTAGATTTCTTAAGATGTACTAAAATGTTTGAGATTTTTTTTTTTATTGAATCATAAAAGCATTTGATCCCATTCTTGGCTTTCTATTATGTTAACAAAAGTTAATGGATATTTGCTAGAGATTTAAAAAATATCCTTACTCTCTTATGAATGTCATAGCTATATTAACTTACACTTTAACTCTGGTGGGTACTTTTGGCTTCATTCAGAGGAATTTCCAGTGTTGCTGCTGCCTCATGAATTGTTTAGTGTTTTGTAATTCCCTAAAGAAGTTCTATAATTATTGTAGATTAAACAAAATCTGTTTTAAAAAAATGTTATATGACATAATTTGGAAGTTAGAATGCTGTTACCAAAGGACAGACCCAGGTTCGAATTCCTTCTCTTTTGTTAATGACAGTATGGCTTTTTGGTAAATTTCTTAACCTCTCTAGGGTTACAATAAATAGACTAATAATACTTTACTTGTAAGGCTACTTGAGAGTCAGAGATATTTTGTTACTTGTTCATAATAGATGTTTTGGTGGGTCTTGATTGCAGGACCCTAGATCATGAGATGAGCTACCCAGGTGCCCACCTTTTTTTTTTTTTTTAAGATTTTATTTATTTATTTGACAGGCAGCAAGAGAAGGAACACAGCAGAGGGAGTGGGAGAGGGAGAAGCAGGCTCCCCGCTGATCAGGGAGCTCCATATGGGGCTTGATGTGGGGCTTGAGCCCAGGACTCTGGGATCATGACCTGAGCTTAATGATGATTAGATGCCTAATGACTAAGCCACCCAGGTGCCCAAGGAATAGAATTTAAGCAGACTCCTGACGTGGGGCGTGAGCCCATGACTCTAAGGTCACAACCTGAGCTGAAACCAAGAGTTTGACACTTAACCAACTGCCACCCAGGCACTCCCTATTTGTGAACACTTTTGGACTTTTATCTCTTTCCTTTTTCTGTGTCATTCCACTTTCTTTTGTCAACCTCTTGTGACTTAACACACAAAAAAATGGCTTTAAAAGGTGCATTTTTATGATTATAGATGAAAAATCAGCCTTTTAAGGTAACTTCTATCAAGTTTTAGTCTCTGATTTTTTTTTCTTTTATGATAAGTGAAGTTGTTGTATACTTACAGTTGCATTAATATTTTAGCTCCATATTTGACTTCAAGCAAACTTAACTTTGGGATATCTAGAATTATATAAAATATAAATTAGTTTTTATTATTGAGATTATGAACAGGCTTTCATAACAATGTGATTCATAATAAAATAAATTTATAAAGAAATTTCCATTGCTGCATAAATTTTTTTCAAAAAGTTTTGATTTTAGGGGCACCTGGGTGGCTCAGTGGGTTAAAGCCTCTGCCTTCGGCTCAGGTCATGATCTCAGGGTCCTGGGATTGAGCCCCGCATTGGGCTCTCTGCTCAGCAGGGAGCCTGTTTCCTCCTCTCTCTCTGCCTGCCTCTCTGCTTACTTGTGATCTCTGTCTGTTAAATTTAAAAAAAAAAATCTTAAAAAAAAAACTTGATTTTATACTTATTTTTCTAGGAATATATTCACTGTGTAAAAGAAGGTTCACTTGTACTCTTTTGTCCTAAAGATATGTCTTGAGATTTTATCGTTTCATTTTTCTTTTTCTTTTGACTTTTTAACTTTTTCAGTATAATCCTTTTGCCTTCCTGAAGTGTTTCTCTGAAATGTATTACCTAGTTTGATGAGGGAAAACATAAGTTCCAGTTTTTTAATGTAAATATGCAAGGACTCCAGAGATGGTAGAGAGTCTTTTATTTATGTCTACTTTGGCTGAATGAAAAATGATTTTGGTTTGATATGGGCTGCAAAAGAGGTATGAACAAAGCACTATGACAGCCTCCCCAAAAGAATAAGCCCAGTCTTACTACTAAATTACGATACTTAACCCTGTCTCTTGGCTGTTGTCTGTTTATTTTCATTCTTTTTGTGTCCTGCTTAAGAAATATTTATCTTACTCAGCGTTATAAAGTTTTTCTTAGGTTTTCTTCTAGAATTTTTAGTTTTTTGTCCTTAGGTCTATGATTCATTCAGGGTATGGTATGAGATAGAGGTGAAGACTTATTATTATTATTATTTTTTTTTTTCAGTATAGATAACCATGTTCCAGCAACATTTGTTGAACAGACTGTCCTTTCCCCATTGAATTATCTTTGGTACCTTTGCCACAAACCATTTGATCATAAAAGTGTGGGGGTATTATTGGGCTCTATTTTGTTCCATTGACCTATTTATCTATCTGTCCTATGGCCTAACCATAGCCTTGATTACTGTAGCTATTGTATGTCTTTACATCATGTGTTATGAGTCTTCCATCTTTGTTTTTCTTTTTCTAGGTTGTTTTTGTTATTCTCTCTGTATTTTAATTAAGTTATGAAATCAGCTTATCAATTTCTTCAAAAAGCCTACTGGGAAATTAATGTGATTACATTGAACTTTTAGAACAATTTCAAGAGGATTGCCATTTTTTTGTTTTTATTTTTAATTTTTTTAATTTTTAAAATTAAAAAAATTTTTTTGAGAATTGCCATTGTAACATTGCTCAGTCTATGAACATGGTATATCTCTCCAATTACTTAGTCCTTTTTCATTTTCCTTTGCAAATTTTTATAGTTTTCAGCATTCACTTCTTGTACAATTAAAACAATTTATTCCTAAGTATTTTGCTTTAAAAAAAATATTTTATTTACTTATTTTAGAGAGTATGTGCTTGTGCACATATGTGCCTGCAGTGGTGGAAGGTAGAAGGGAAGGGACAGAGAAGGAGGGAGAGGGATAAGTGGACTGACGCAGGGCTCCATCTCATGACACAAGTTCATGACCTGAGCCAAAATCAAGAGTTAGATGATTAAACTACTGAGTCACCCAGGTGCCCCATAAGTATTTTGCTTTCTGATGCTATTATAAATTGATATAAAAACTTTTTACTTTCTATCTTCTCATCGCTAGTCTATAGCCACTGAGGTGCCCTATTGTTAAGAGTTTTTGCATCTATCTTTATGAAGTACATTGATCTGTGTTTCCATTTTTGGTGATGACTTTGTCTGGTTTTAGTATCAGAGTGATACTGGCCATATACAATGAGTTGTGAAGTCTTCTCTCTTCTTTTATTTTCTGGGAGAGTTTATGTTGATGGGGGCACTTGGGTGGCTCAGTTACTTAAGTGTATGCCTTCTGCTCAGGTCATGATCCCACAGTCCTGGGATTCCTGGCATTGGGCTCCCCGCTCAGCAGAGGGGTCTGTTTCTCCTTCTCCCTCTGCCCCGCCCCCCTTGCTTGTGCTCTTTCTCTCTCATTCATTCTCTCTTTCTCTCTCAAATAAATAAATAAAGTCTTTAAAAAAATAGTGTTTAGGGGCGCCTGGGTGGCTCAGTGGGTTAAAGCCTTTGCCTTTGGCTCAGGTCATGTTCTCAGGGTCCTGGGATTGAGCCCCACATCGGGCTCTCTGCTCAGCAAGCAGCCTGCTTTCCTTCCTCTCTGCCTGCCTCTCTGCCTACTTGTGATCTCTCTCTGTCGAATAAATAAATAAAATAAAAAAAAATAGTGTTTATGTTGGATTGGTATTGTTTCTTCCTTAAGTATTTGGTAGAATTCACCAAGCAACCATCTTCACATGGATTTTTCTTTGTGGAAAAGTTTTAATTCAATTTCTTTGATTGATAGAAGACCATTCAAATTTTCTAATTCTAATTAGATTAGTTTGGTATTTTGTTTCTTTCAGTACACTTTTTTTAATTTTTAAAGATTTTATTTATTTATTTGACAGACAGAGATCACAAGTAGGCAGAAAGAGAGTGGGAAGTAAGCTCGCTGCTGAGCAGAGAGCCCGATGTGGGGCTTGATCTTAAGACCCTGAGGTCATTACCTGAGCCGAAGACAGAGGCCTACACCACTGAGCCACCCAAGCACCCATCTTTCAGTAAATTTTTACATTTAATTTGGGTTGCAAGGTTATTGGTATCAAGTTGTTAATAACATTCCCTTATTATCCTTTCACTTTTTGTGGGATATTTAGTAATGTCCTTTCTTTCATTCCTGATATTGTTAATTTGTGTCTTTTCTCTTTTGTTTCATTAGTCTGCTTAGAGATTTATCAGTTTTATTCATCTTTCCAATCAGTATTAATTTCATTGATTTTCAGTATTATTGTACATTTTCTCTTTCATTAATTTCTACTCCTTTTTTTTTTTTTAAGATTTTATTTATTTATTTGTCAGAGAGAGAGAGGGAGAGAGAGCGAGCACAGGCAAACAGAATGGCAGGCAGAGGCAGAGGGAGAAGCAGGCTCCCTGACAAGCAAGGAGCCCGATGTGGGACTTGATCCCAGGACGCTGGGATCATGACCTGAGCAGAAGGCAGCTGCTTAACCAACTGAGCCACCCAGGCGTCCCTTAATTTCTACTCTTTATTATTATTTCCTTCCTTCTAATGATTTTACATTTAATTTGCTCTCTCTCTCTTTTTTTTTTCTTTCTTAAGATGGGAACTTAGGCCATTGATTTTAAATATTTCTTCTTTTTTTTAAACATAGTACTTAAAGCTAAAATATTCTCTCCTAGCACTGCTTTTGCTGTATCCTACAAATTTTGACATTATATTTTGTCATTCTATTCAGAAATATTAGAATATTTAAGAAATATTAGAAATATTAAATACCTTTTTAGTTTCCTTGGGAGTGCTTCTTTGATCCATGGGTTATTTAGAAGTTTATTGCTTAATCTTCTAATATTTCTTATTTTAAAAGTTATCTCATTTTTGATATCTAATTTAAACCTTTTGTGGTAGATGACTACATTTGGTATGATATTAATTTTAAAAAATTTACTGGGGCTTGTTTTATGACTCATTGAATATTTTATCCTGTTGAACCTGCCATGAGTGCTTGGAAAGAATATGTATTCTGCAATTGTTAGCCGTGCTTCTAGAGATACCAGTTAGCTCAAGGTGACTGACTCTTCTGTTCATGTCTTCTATGTCTTTGATACTTTTTGTTTTTTTTTTGTCTTATTATTCCATCAGTTATTGAAATAAAGAAGTTAAAATCCACAACTAAGATTTTGGATTTGGCTCTTTCTTTCTTTTTCTTTTCTTTCTTTTTTTTTTTTTTAAAAAGATTTTATTTATTTATTTGTTAGAGAGAGAGAGAGAGAGCATGAGCACAGGCAGACAGCATGGTAGGCAGAGGCAGAGAGAGAAGCAGGTTCCCTGCCGAGCAAGGAGCCCGATGTGGGACTCGATCCCAGGACACTGGGATCATGACCTGAGCCGAAGGCAGCCGCTTAACCAACTGAGCCACCCAGGCGTCCCTGGCTCTTTCTTTAATATCGTCAATTTTTGCTTCATGTTTTTAAAGCTCTAATATTAACATATACCCTTTAATTATTATTCTGTCTTCCTTATTTATTGATCCTTTTATCATTATGCAAAGTCCTTTTTTGTCTTTGTGGTAATTATTTTCCTAAAATCTATTTTGTTTGATACTAATATAGCCGCTCCAACTTTCTTTTACTTATTCTTTGCATTATATATCTTATTATACCCATATATTTTCAATTTCCCTGGCCCTTTACATTTAATATTTATCTCTTTAAGAAAGTATATAATTGCTTCTTGCCTTTTAAATAAATTTTGTCACTCTCTGCCTTTTAATTGGAATCTTTGTCCATTACCATTTAATGTAATTATTGATGCTGTTGATTTTTTTCTGTATCATTTTTTTCTTCGTATTCTCTGTTTTTGTTCCTCTGTTATTCATTTCCTATCATCTTTTTTTTTTTTTTTTTAGGGTGGTTTTTTAAAACTACATTTTGAGTTGATTTGTTTTATTCTCTTGAGAGTTTTCATTTTCATTTGTTTTTGGTTATCATTGATGTTGTTTGGCAGGTTTTTATCTTGGTTAAAATAGTATTGCATACTTTGTTTCTTGAGCAGCTCTAGTTTCAGTGCAGATATTTTGTCCTTACTTGAACTGCTTTAAATTTGTTCTATATACATATAACTTGAGGGTTAACTATAGATGTAGGTAGACAGAATTTGAGTATCCTTTTTCTGGTTCTTTTCTTGCTGGGGTTGCTTTCCTCCATGCCCAAAGTCAATAGTTCCTGTGTTTCAGTATTCTGATTTCTCCAGCCAGAAAGGCAGTGTTCCTGTCACCCTGCTCACCAATCTGATTGGGAATTCACTTCACAACTCTCTTCCTCCAGGAATCTGTCTGCTTTCTCTCCACTCTCCAGTGCTTTCAGGTAGGCTCTTTTTGTATTATATCTAATATATATATATATATCTAATTATATCTTTTTGTATTATATCTATATCTAGATTTTATAGTTGTTTTCTCTGTGGGAGTGGGTTCACTAGGATCTTGCTTAGTAGTTAGTGGAAGCAGAAGTGATAGCAGAAGCACCGGTGATATAAGGTTACTCATGTTTAGTGGATCCCCAACAATGTCATCTTGCCTCCTTAGATCAAGTGGGTTTCTTAATGTTTTGAGTTCTCTTTTTCGGGTCATTTTTCTCAGTTCCTGGTCTCATTCATTTATAATATTTAGCTCCATTTCCTTGTTCATTCTTTGAATTGGTCAGTAACTCTTCTGCATTCTTTCTTGACTTATTCCATATCTATCTTATGCAGTTTATTTCCACAGCCAGTATTACAGTCTAGGTTGTTAGAGTTTCAGCCTTATTTTGTCATGAATTTTTTTATTTTAACAGTGTTCTCATGAAAAACTTCCTGTTGTTTTGTGTTTCCAAGTGACCTGGTATTCAAGATTCTGCACAAGTGGTCTCATTTGCCCCCTTTATTTCTTGCTATTGTGCTGACAAACCTACTGTTGTTGGTTGATCCAGTCTTTTCTTCTTTCTTCTTCCTTCCTTTTTATGCCAAGCTCTGTGCCTGGAGTTTCCTCCCTTGCTCTGTTATTTGGTAAAGTAGGTCTAGTTCAGTTCTCACTTTCCCTGGAAGCTACATTGAGCTTCTGTGAATATAACATTATCTTTGCTAATTTCAATTATTACTTATATTGTTATATAGACATGTTACTTGAATTTTATGAGTCTTAAACTAGCTTGAAAATTCCTTGCAAGTTTGTCTTCTCTTTATTTTAGAGCCCAGACCTTGCTGGACACCTTAAATTTTTAAACTTTTTCTTAAGAATTTTTTTAAAACTTTAGTGTCTAAATCAATGAGAAAATTAAGAGACGTAACTGTGCATTTCTTATTGAAGACTTCTAAGGATGCAGATACCACAGACCATAAACTTATTGCTTTAACAGTTTAGAAGTTTTTGCTTGAAATTAGCCAAATTCTGCAATAACTTTAGTCCACTTTCTTTTTAAGAATTTTATTTATTTATTTGAAAGAGAGACAGAGAGAGAGAGAGAGAGCACAAAAGCCTCAGGGACAGAGGGAGAAGCAGACTCTGCTGAGCAGGGAGCCTGGGGCAGGGCTTGACTTGGGACTCCGGGATCATAACCTGGGCTGACAGATGCTTAACTGGTTGAGCCACCCAGATACCCCCTGTTTAGTTCCCTTTTTAATCACTTTTGGAAGGAATCTAAGATTTCTTTCAAATCTCTTGTGTTAAAACCTTTCATGTGTTTAGTGAGATAGCACAATGTAATGTAGCTAGGACACACAGGGGGTCCTTGCTTTGCATGATAACACAGGACCATATAAAAGACTGTACAAGCTGAAAAATCTTGCAGTGTGAACTTTGCAACAATTTTGACTATTCTGTGACCTTTAAAAGTTTTTGTCAAAATAGTAAAAACTCTCTTACTGTGGATTATAAGTATATAAGGAATGGAAAATTATTAAAACTAACATTTATTTAGTACACTATGATTTAAAATGATAGAAACATTGAGAATTTGTTTTATTTTTCTATAAAAGACTTATCTGTAGTTATTTGAACAGTACTTACTGCTTTCTTCTCATATAACTTAAAATACAGAGTATCTTTTCTATGCCTTGGCAAATTGTCATACTACTTTCTAGTTTGGATTGGCTTCTCAAATGTTAATTTTTATTGACTGAGCCTTCCTGTAGTTACAGTAATTTTGCCAGCATCACGTTCTCTGGCACCTTTTCAGCCTTTTTGTCACAACTACTTTCCTCATTTATGTTGACAAGTTCATCCTCACTAAGTTCTTCCGACTGGACCTCTTGAACAGTGGCTATGTCAGCATTCCCATGGTCAGCTGTTTTCTTCTGTAACTCCCTTTATGTTCGATTTGAATTTTACCTCCAGCATTATCACTCTTTATTTCTTTGCTGCATTCATTTTTATTCTTCAGTTTGTTTTTTTAAAAAGGTATTTATTTATTTGAGAGAAAGAGAGAGGGAGATAGAGAGAGAGAACATGAGCAGGAGGGCCCAGGAGGGAGGCAGAGAGAGAATCTCAAGCACACTCCACACTGATCCAGTCGTGGAGCTCAATCCCAGGACCCCGAGATCATGACCTGAGCTGAAACCAAGAGTCGAAACCTTAACTGACTAAGCCATCCAGGTACCCCTTTATTCCTCAGTTCTTCTTCAAAAACCCATTTTTATAAAATGACTAAAAATGACCACATGGGTTTCTCACTGGGAGATGAAGAGGGAACACAACTACCTTTTTGCTGTTTCTGTGTGAGCTGAGTAACAGATGTTCAGTGACCAGACACCACACACTTTGAAACAAGTGATGTGATTGGTCAATAATCAGATGCATATTTCTTAACTGTATAGCAATTGTGGACTGAAGAACCAGCAGCGACATTTGTATTTTATGCGTTTACTTACAGTTAATATACCATTGTAATTGAAATTTAAATTGTGTCATTAGGGATTTGGAGTCATTTAACTGTGGTAACTGAAATTCGTGTGTATTGAAACAACATACTTGTGAAGCTCCAACTCCAAAGACTGTTGGGTCTTTGGAGTTGGAGCTAGGGTTTTTCCTCCTTACATCTTGCTTTACTTTACCTCCATATGTCTTACTTCTCCCATTTGTAAGCTGGGTGAACATCACAAACCTTGAAGGGTTGTATTGAGGGTTAAGTAAAATAATGTTAGGTGCTTATTAGGATAGCGTTTTTCACATATAGGTTATAACATATTATGTTTATTAATGATGATGATCATTATCATCATGATGATGTTTGTATTTAGACACACATAACTTCTACTCAAACTACCCAAATATCTTTTGAACATTTTTCTTCTCTTTATAATAATTTCGGCAATCTTTCAAATACTTGCCATTTCTGCTGATCGTTTTTTAAAAAGTGCAATGATGAAATGGATAAAATATTCCATTAAGATATATTTGTTGCAGAGGGAAGAGGAAGAATTATTTTTTGCCAGGTATAGAGGACATACGCTCTTTTGAATAACTTATCAGATCCTATTGCTCTTTTTAAAATGTGTTATATTTCATTTATTTGATTTCAGTAATTATCTGATAGGCATTTATTATAGGAAAGTGTAGTTCTGCCACTGTCTTCTCTGGTAACAGTATTTAGTTGATTTGTCTTCTTTTTTAAATTTAGCATATTAACCTTTTTTCATTGTTTTGGTATTCTACCTCTTTCCCATGATTAAAAAAAAAGAATGCATTGTTGATCTGTACTTGTATCTACTAGTTTTTGTTTTGTAACAAATCACTCCAAAACAGTGACTTAAAATAACAAGCAACCATTTATTTAGCTCAAGATTCAATATGCCAGCTGAGTGGCTCTTCTGATCTGGACTGACTCAACTGATTTCCGCTGAGCTTGCTCATGTGTTCAGGTTCAACTGGAGGTTTGCCTGATAGTTAGATCATCTAAGGCTGTCTCACTTACATTTCTGACACTTGGTATGCCGTTGGCTAGGAGAATAACAGCAACTGGGCCATGTGTCTCTTATCATCTTGCAGGTTTTCCTAGGCAATTGTAGGATTCCTACACCCGCAGAAAAGTGGAGGCAACAATGCGTAAGCATATTTTGAGTCTGCTTGTACCATATATACTATTATTCCACTGGCCAGAGGAAGTCACGTGGCCAAACCCAGACCTACCCTAGGAGGGGATTACCCAAGGGCATATATAGAAAGTGAAGAATCTGTAGCCATCCTTATAATTTACCCAGTACTTTTTGTCAGGTCATATACACAGTGTGGTACATATTCATGTACCCGCCTTCCTGGAACATATCCCTTTTCATTTGTATATGTTTTATTTCAACTTTTTACCCTTGATCTTTCTGGTTTGGAATTGTCTTGAATCACATCTGTTTAGACATGTTATTTGTGAAGTAGTTTATATAATTTTTGTGTGAATTATGAGTTATATTCTTTAAGGGTACCATAGGAAAAGAAACCTAAAGGAATAGTGGCTTTTCATATGGTGTAACTATATAAAAACTATATAAGGGGAAGGTCTACAGGGGGACTTTCCCATTAATTATAAAGCATACCGTAAATATCTTCTCGTTCTGCATGAATTTAAAGCTCTTCTCATATTCTCATTCATTGATTATACTGGGTGACCAAATCTTATTATCAAGTATAATACTTGATGAGAGAGTATTATACTTTGTCAGGTATTAGACCCGTGAGGGTTAAATGTAAGAAAAAATGTTAAAAGATATCTTGGCCTCATGTTTCTTTTTGGTTTAGCAAAAAGAAAATATTTTATTTTATTTATTTTTTTAAAGATTTATTTATTTATTTGTCAGAGGGGGAGAGAGAGAGAGAGAGAGAGACAGCAAGAGCCTGATCACAAGCAGGGGGAATAGCAGAGGGAGAGGGAGAAGCAGGCTCCCCACTGAGCAGGGAGCCCCAATGTGGGGCTTAATCCCAGGGCCCTGGGATCATGACCTGAACTGAAGGCAGATGCTTAACCAACTGAACCACCCAGGCATCCCTGTACTCATAATAATCTTATGTAGATATTATTATCCCAACTTTACAAAAGTGAACATTTATCCTTAGTGAGATATCCAGGTAGTAGAAAAATAGAAGAGTTGGACTTTCCATCTTTCTAATGCCCCTAAGCTAGATAATCTTAATAGTGTGCTTTCATTACATACTTTTGGAAGTATATCTATTTTTTATAATTTCAATTAATTGCTTTAGGTAAATACATTTTTGGGGAGTTGCCTGCTTGTGCTCTCTCTCTCTCTCTCTGATAAATAAATAAATAAAATCTTTAAAAAAAAGAAACAAATTTATTTATTGAATGTTTCTGTATGCTAAGCAGTGTTCTTCTTTAAAAGATTTATTTATTTTTGAGAGAATGAGAGAGAGTGTGTGCAGGGACCAGGGAGGGGCAGGAGGAGAGGGAGAGAGAGAATCTCAAGCAGACTCCCTGGTGAGTGTGGAGTCTGACACAGGGCTTGATCTTACAACCCTGAGCTCATGACCTGAGTTGAAATCAAGAGTCAGTCTCCCAACTGACTGAGCCACCGAGGCACCCCATAGGCAGTGTTTTAAACCTTAGTGATTCAGCCAAGAACAATGCAGAACAAAGTTACAACTAACATTCCAGTGGGGAGAAGCAGATAATAAAGTTTGAAAGTAATAAATGCTCTGAAGATAATTTCAAACAGAGTAAAAGGATGTGAGAGTACTGAGAAAAAGGGATGACAGAATTATGGACAAGAGTTTGTGGGAGAAGATGATTCAGATGAGACCAGAAAGAACCAGATGTGGGCAGAGTGCATTGTAGGCAGAATAAACAGCTAGTTTGAACGTGGCCGATTGAAGAAAATAGCACAAGGGCCAGTGGAGTACAGTGAGTAAGTGAATGAGTGAAAAGGAGGTGGTGGGAGATAGTTGTTGAAGTAGGCAGTGGCCAGGTCATACTGGGCCTTTTAAGCCATTATAAGGAAGTAATATTTTATTCAGATACTCATGGGATGTCATTAGAAGATTTTAGCTAGACAGATGGCATACTTAATTTATGGTTAGTTTAGTTAAAGGTTATGTATACGTTTAATTTCCACATATTTATAACTTTTCAATTTCCCTCTGTTACTGATTCCAAATTTCATTCCATTCTGATTGGGGAACATACTTTGTATCATATTAATCCCCTTAAATTTATTTGGGCTTGGTTTATGGCCTAACACATTATCTGTCTCCAAGAATATTTCATGTGCACTTGAGAAGAATGTGTTGCTGTTGTTGGATAGGGTGTTCTCTAGATGTCCATTAAGTCTGGTTAGTTTGTAGTGTTTGTTGTTCAAGTCTCCTGTTTCTTTGATGATATGATAGATGCCGTAATTCATTATTGAAAGTGGGATACGAACTCTCCAATTATTGTGGTTGAATTTTTTTTCTCTCTTTCCCATCTCCCCCTCCCTCCTTTCCTTCCTTCCTTCTCCTTTCTTTTTAAGGTTTACTTAAATTTTTTTTAGTAATCTCTACATCCAATGTGGAGCTTGAACTCATGACGCTGAGATCAAGAGCCTGATGCTCTTCTGACTAAGCAAGCCAGGCATCCACCCCCTTGTCTTTTTTTTTTTTTTTAAGATTTTATTTATTTATTTGAGAGAGAGACAGTGAGAGCATGAAAGGGGAAAAGGTCAGAGGGAGAAGCAGACTCCCTGTGAAGCTGGGGGCCCGATGTGGGCCTCGATCCCGGAACTCCGGGATGATGACCTGAGCTGAAGGCAGTTGCTTAACCAACTGAATCGCTCAGGCACCCTAAAAGTTGAATTTTCTTTCTTTCTTTTTTTTTTTTTTAAGATTTTATTTATTTATTTGACAGACAGAGATCACAAGTAGGCAGAGAGGCAGGCAGAGAGCGAGGAGGAAGCAGGCTCCCTGCTGAGCAGGCACCCCCCCCCCCCCACCCCGAGAGCTATAACATTAATAGAAGTAACAACTACATGAGATGAATTTTGCTTACAATAGCATAACAGAGTTTCAGTTAAATTTAAGGTGTCATGTTCCTGAATATGAAAAATCCCCTGTTTGTCATTCTAACTGCCTACAAAAAGCTTCTGAATAACTAAATTCTACCTCTTTAAAACAAGAATAAAATTATACAAAAGAATTACGTAAGGAAGATAGTCAACTTTACTATAAATATTTATTGCGAATTTAATACATATTTGACTCATAACTTTGATTTAACTTATGATATAACTTTATATATAACTTAGATAACAATAGCTACAAAAACCAGAAGGTCTGGAGTCAATGGTATGATCATAATGATTTGGGGATCCCTAAAATCCCCAGATTTTACCCCAGAAAATTACCACTATTTGACTTGTCTGGGAAAGCTCCATTCACAGGACTTTCTTTGAGTTGGCTTGGAAATAATTCAGAGCAAACAGCCCTCTCCAAAGGGCATATGTCAAACAAAATCAGTGGCAATTGCTTAAGATCATAGCTGCCTGATGTAGCAATATAAGCTGAGTAAAAAAGAGGCTAAAGAAAAATGTTTTGGGTTTTTGTTTTATTGTTGTTGCCGTTGTTATTATTTGACAGAGAGAGACACAGAGAGAGAGGAACACAAGCAGGGGGAATGGGAGAGGGAGAAACAGGCCTCCTGCCGAGCAGGGAGCCCGATGCTGGGCATGATCCCAGGATCCTGGGATCATGACCTGAGCCGAAGGCAGACACTTAACAACTGAGCCACCCAGGTGTCCTTAAAGAAAAATGTTTTTTTAAAAAAATCGAGAGATGCTGGAAGCCCAATGCAGACCTCGATCCTGGGACTCCAGGATCATAACCTGAGCTGAAGGTAGTCTCTTAATCAACTAAACCACCCAGGCGCCCCTGATCTTGAGGTTCTTCACAAGTAGGAAGTAAAGGTTAAGACAGAGTTGTAAACTGCCAGCGTACTGAAGATATGTTCGACACACAGAGAACTTTTCAACAAAGAGTTCAAGGCATTTATGGAAGCTCTGTCCCATTAACAGCTGACCATTAAGCCGTCCGAGCATAGATTTCAGTGGCTGCACATGACAAAGAAGAAAGACTTTAAAAAATTAGTTTAGGGGGGCACCTGGGGGGTGCCTCTCTGCCTACTTGTGATCTCTGTCAAATAAATAAATAAAAATCTTTAAAAAAAAAAAAGTTGGGGCGCCTGGGTGGCTCAGTGGGTTAAAGCCTCTGCCTTCGGCTCAGGTCATGATCCCAGGGTCCTGGGATCGAGCCCCGCATGGGGCTCTCTGCTCAGCAGGGAGCCTGCTTCCTCCTCTCTCTCTGCCTGCCTCTCTGCCTACTTGTGATCTCTGTCTGTCAAATAAATAAATAAAATCTAAAGAAAAAAAATATATATATAAAAGTTAGAACGTACTCGTTCCAAAGAATGCAACTGAAGGCAACAAAATAAATATTCTAGAAAGTTATCTACAGGTATCTTTTAAAATATAATATAAAAATAATGCTTTTCATAGCCTACTTCAAAACTGAAACTATGTAATCAACACTTCTGAAACATTATCCAATCTGTAAGAAAAAATTACTAAATTTAATCAATGACTAGATTTATTCAAGGACTTCCAGTGTTGCTATAGTAACACAAATATAAAAAACATGCTCTAATTTTGGTACCAGTAATAGTTCATGTCCAAAAAAAGACTGATTTTATTTACATATACTGGTCACCTACAAACCTGATCATTTAGAAATATTTTGGGGGGACCCCCTGGGTGTCTCAGTCAGTTAAATGTCTTCCTTTGACTCAGGTCATGATCCAGCCTGGGATGAAGTCCTCCATCAGGCTCCTTGATCAGCAGGGAGCCTGCTTCTCCCTCTTCCTGCAGCTCCCCCTGCTTGTACTCTCTCTCTTGCTCTCTCTCTGGCAAATAAAGTATTTTCTCATAGAAAATACATAAAAATATTTTTTCATAGAAACTATTTCTTGGTCATTGTTTCTGGAATTGTTTCCATAACTTCTAACCTGAAAATTATTTTAGACTACTGAAAAACACTTCTATGAAATGACTATGAAAACCCCTAGGATAGTCTACTTTCTTCATTAACATAAAAAATGCTACCAAACTTTTATTACAGAAACCAAGACAAATAGAAACCATTAAAGGCTGGGTGTGCTAATACATTTTAAATAATAGCACCCACAAAGTGTATATCTACAGTTTAATCAACGGTCAAGTATAAATGACAAGAAAACTTTCACTTCACTTACAACAATGCATTCAAATTCCTTAGTGATAAATATGTACCAACTGGGAGCTGGAAGAAAACTTGTTACTTATCATATGTTTATAACTTTGTCACTAGAACATTCTTGAAATGAATTATGATAAACAAATCTGAGAATTTAAATAACTGAGCTCCTATTTCCTGAATTTCCTTGATAGCAAGACTTCCCTTCTTGCCAGACTTCCTGAATCAGTTCTCAAGGACAAAGCAGCTGGTTCTATCCCACAAAAGCTTGGTTCCCAAGGAGATGCTGTGGACTCAGCATTACCTCAGGCTGACATTTATGAGAAAAATTCCTCCCAGTAAAGAACTGATTTTTCATCTTCAATCAACAATAATAAAATAAAAACCAAATGCATAAATAAATAAACAATGACCAGTGAGATTAAGAAAGAGTTACTTCAACACCAAATAGAAAAACCTACCAGTCAAATGGTGGCAACCAGAAAATGCACTTTTGTCTATAGCCGGTTTGCAACCTTTCTTGAATAACAAAGAAACAGACTACTTTCATCCTCACATATATACCCAAGGAAAAAGCTTTCAAACCACTTTTGCATCACTTCTTATTATAAACTATTATCTACTTCTTAAATAAAAAAATAAAAAACACTACATTGGCATATTTATACTGTGGAATATTATATAGCTGTTAAAAATAATTAGGTATATAAATAAAAAGAAAAATAAACACATTGCAAATCTAATATTTAAAAAGTATAGACGCCTGGGGGCTCAATCATTAAGTGTCTGCCCAGGTCCCTGGGATTGAACCCCACATTGGCTCCCTGTTCAGAGGGAAGTCTGCTTCTCCCTCTCCCACTCCCACTGCTTGTGTTCCCTCTCTCGCCATGTCTCTCTCTATCAAATAAATAAATAAAATCTTTTTTAAAATATAAAAAATAATAAAAAAGTTTTAAAAAGTATATAGGTAGGGGTGCCTAGGTGGCTCAGTAGGTTAAGCATCCAACTCTCGATCTCAGCTCAGGTCTTGATCTTAGCATCATGAGTTCAAGCCCTGAATTGGGCTCCACACTGGGCATAGAGCCTCCTCAAAAAATGTAGGAATATGTGTACATGTGTGCATAGCTGTAGACATATTGCAGAAGGTCTCAAAAATACTCAAATTAGATTTAAAATAGTCAACTCCAGGACTGAAATGGATGGACAATGGAGTAAGCAGTGGATAAGAGAAATACAATTTTATAGTTTGATATTTTTGCAAAAGTAATTTTGAGTTACCTTTGTAATTAAAAAATTATATGTGTGTACATGTACAATTTATAGATTAATCCCAAACACCTGAAACATAACTTCAAAGGCATACAAATAATAAGCCTGTCATAAAATCATATATTTAAATATACAAAATAGCCCATATTAATAATAAGAAACCATTTGGTCCCAAAGATAAATTGGTAATGAGATCTATAACATTTTTTTAAAAGATTTTGTTTATTTATTTGTCAGACAGAGATCACAAGTAGGCAGAGAGGCAGGCAGAGAGAGAGGAGGAAGCAGGCTTCCCGCTGAGTAGCGAGCCTAATTCGCGGCTCGATCCCAGGACCCTGGGATCATGACCCGAGCTGAAGTCAGAGGCTTTAACCCACTGAGCCACCCAGGTGCCCCGAGTACGTTCTAACTTAAGGGAAATATTTTTTCTTGCTGATTCAAGTCCAGTGAGGCTTTTGAGAACTGAAGTTATTATTGGAGTACCTGGGTGGCTCAGTTGGTTAAGTGACTGACTGTTGGTTTTGGTGCAGGTCATGATCTCTTGTGGTTGTGAGATCAAGCCCCTTGCTGGGCTCTGTGCTCAGTGGGGAGTCTGCTTGAGATTCTCTCTTCTTCTCCCTCTGTCCATCCCCATTCTTGCACTCTCTCTCTAAATAAATAAATCTTAAAAGAAGAACCGAAGTTATTACTGCTTTATGTGTTTATTAGTTTAGATAATTTTTGAGGTATACTGTATTGTTAAAACATTTCATTTACTTTAATTTTTAACTTTTAATTTTGAAATAATGTGTTTATTAGTTCAGATATTTCTTTTTTCTTTTTAAAGATTTATTTGTTTTAATTTTAATTTTTTAAAAAGATTTTATTTATTTATTTTTTAAAAAGATTTTATTTATTTATTAATTTTTTAAAAAGATTTTATTTATTTATTTATTTGAGAGAGAGAGATCACAGGTAGTCAGAGAGGCAGCCAGAGAGAGAGGGGGAAGCAGGCTTCCCGCTGAGCAGAGAGCATGATGCAGGGCTCCATCCCAGGACCCTGAGACCATGACCTGAGCTGAAGGCAGAGGCTTAGCCCACTGAGCTATCCAGGTGCCCCAAGATTTATTTATTTTAGAGAGAGAGAAAGAACATGATTGAAACCAAGAGTCAGTGGCTTAACTGACTCTACTACCTAGGCGCCCCTAGATATTTCTAATTTTTTTTAAGATTGTATTTATTTATTTGACAGAAAGAGACACAGCAAGAGAGGGAACACACACAAGCAAGGGGAGTGTGAGAGGGAGAGGCAGACTCCCCGCGGAGCAGGGAGCTCGATGTGGACCCAGGACTCTGGGATCATGACCTGAGCCAAAGGCAGATGTTTAACTGAGCCACCAAGGTGCCCCTAGATATTTCTTTCTAAATATGCTACTGTCAGAGCAACTATAAATTTTATTTTATTTTATTTACTTTTATTTTTATTTTATTTACTTTTATGTTTTAATATTTTTAATTTTGAAATAAAGTGAAACATACAGAAAAGCTGTGAGATTAGTTCAAAGTATTCCTGTATATCCTTCATTTGGAACCTCCAGTTGTTAACATTATACCATATTTGGCTTGTAATTGTCCCTTACCTGTTGTTATTGTTGTTATTTTCTGAACCGTTTGAGAGTAGTTGAATACCTGATGTCCCATCATCCCTAAATCCTTAGGTATATATTGGAAATACTCTAATATATAAACATAATAAAACCACTAAAATCAAGATATTAACATTGATGAAACGCTGCTATTCAATCCATAGACCCTAATAAAATTTTAGTGTTTGCCTAGCAATATCCTTTATAGACAGTCTTTCCTTTCTGGTCCTGGATCACACACCTGGTAAGAAATATATTAGGAGTTTAGTTCAGATAGACTGTAGAATCAGGTCTGTACCACCTGCTCACATTATAGGTAATTTACTTGATTGACTGGACTTTGACGGCTTGTGGGTTCCTAACTGTTATTTTCTTGGTTTGTGCCCTGATCTTTGATCACGAAAATAACATATTCCTGTTCCCTCACTACCTAATGTCAGACAGCCTTTGCCCATACTGCCTAACCTACTAACCACACTGCTTCCAGTTTGGACTTTTGTTGCCTATCTTGATCCTAGCAGCCAATTTATCTCTCTTTTTTTGTATCCTTAACATAATATGTGAAGTATAAGTAATATTTTTGTGCCTGTGAATACCATGCCAGGCCCTCAAGTTGGGTGCCTGTTCTATGTAGGAGTTAGGCACAATATAAAACTGTTGGCATTTGGGGGGCGCCTGGGTGGCTCAGTGGGTTAAGCCTCCTCCTTCAGCTCAGGTCATGATCCCAGGGTCCTGGGATCAAGCCCCACATTGGGCTCTCTGTTCTGCAGGGAGCCTGCTTCCCCCCCAACCCCTGCCTGCCTCTCTGCCTACTTGTGATCTGTCTGTCAAATAAATAAATAAAATCTTTAAAAAAAAAAGTCTTAATGATAAAAATAGTAGATTTAGGGTAAAGTTAATTTAAATTTTTTTTTTTTAGGATTTTATTTATTTATTTGCCAGAGAGAGAGAGAGAGCGCACAGGCAGACAGAATGGCAGGCAGAGGCAGAGGGAGAAGCAGGCTCCCTGATGAGCAAGGAGCCCGATGTGGGACTCGATCCCAGGACTCCGGGATCACGACCTGAGCCGAAGGCAGCTGCTTAACCAACTGAGCCACCCAGGCGTCCCAGTAAAGTTAATTTAGATAGGGAATTTGTGTTATCAAAGAAATATAGTGACTTGATTTCTGGACAACATATTGAGAAAGGGAAATATTTTTAGTGTAATTGCATCTAGTGCATGCATAAGGAATCTTTTATAAATCCATATGACCATGCATTAAAAGCTGTGAATTTTTGAGTAAAATGCATGTTGTCTTTGGTTTTATGAATCTTCCAGACTTGTGCGCCCTCTTGTGTTTAACTTACAGTTAGCACTTAATTCTACATTCTGTGGCTTTCAGTAGTTTGATGGGTTGGGTTGATATACGTGCATTTTTTGAAGAGATTAAAAATATACAAATATAATGATAAATATTCAATGCATTTTACCAGTGTTGTTATTATAAGAGGAAAGAATGTTAAGTGTTTCCCTCATTCTGCTTCCTAAATTAACTTTCACATACTCAACATCAAATTTTATTATGTTTAATGAATGCATTTATTGAAGTATATGTCCTTGACCATAAATTATTTTGAAAAAGGCTTAGGAGGTTACTTATAGTATTATTTATGGGGCGCCTGGGTGGCTCAGTTGGTTAAGCATCTGACCTTGGCTCAGGTCATAATCTTGGAGTCCTGGAATCAAAACTCACATCAGGCTATCTGCTCAGTGAAGAGTCTACTTCTGTCTCTCACTGTCCTTTTCCTTCTGTGTGTGCACTCTCTCTCTCTCTCTCTTGCTTTTGCTCTCACTGTCTTTCAAATAAATAAAAAAAATAACTTAAAAAATTGAATTATACTATTATTTTTATATGAAGGTTTTTGAATGTTGTGAGCTGTGTTGGGTGGTCAAGCTAGTAATAGTGTTTGGCACATTGGAGACATTCAGTAAATATTTGTTGAATGGAAGAAGGGAAGTCTTATAACTGATGACTTGTATTTTCTTACTGACTGAGAGAATTGAGTTTAATTGGATAATTCCCAACTTGTTATATTCTTAAGGATAATTTGTTACTTTGGTTACAAAGACACCTGGAAAACAAGTGGCTTTTGATCTTTGGGACCATATTTAATTGAAGTATAGGAACTTTACATTTCATGGTACTTCTTTTTTTTTTTTTTTTAAGATTTTATTTATTTTGACACACAGAAAGAAAGATCACAAATAGAGAGGCAAGTGGGTGGCGGGGGTGGGGTGGGGCGGGTAGGAGCAGGCCTCCTGCTGAGCAGAGACCCTGATGCAGGGCTCAATCCCAGGATCCTAAAATCATGACCTGTGCTGAAGGCAGAGGTTTAACCCACTGAGACACTCAGACGCCCCTACCTCATAGTACTTCTTATCATATTAAAATCTCAGTCTGTAGCCTTTTTTTAATTGGAATGGAATTAGGACTCCTTTTATCTTGAGCCTTTATGGACTATTACTTTGATTTTGTGGATCCCTCTAGAATCAGATCAACTTTGGTGCAGGTTTATGAGCCATTGTGTCAAGTGATTATGGAAGTTAGCAAATAGTGTCATAAACAAAGTATTCCTTTAAAAGGGGGAGAAATTAAAAAGGTGATTATAAAGAGTTTGTTATCAAAGGCTCAGAATTTGAGAATGCCTTGCCTGCCTACCGGATAATAATAAAACCCTCTTACATTTGATTTGTGTAGGCAGTTGGAGGCTAAATTGGTACCATTAGAGATGGAGATGAAGTACTTTGTGTGGCTTTTTAAATTATATTCTTAAATTTAATACAACATCTTAAATTTTAAAGAGTGAGATGTAGGGACGCCTGGGTGGCTCAGTTGGTTAAATGACTGCCGTCGGCTCAGGTCATGATCACAGAGTCCTGGGATCGGGCCCTGCATCGGGCTCCCTGCTCGGCAGGAAGCCTGCTTCTCCCTCTCCTACTCCCACTACTTGTATTCCCTCTCTCACTGTCTCACTCTGCCAAATAAATAAATAAAATCTTAAAAAGGAAAACAAAGAGTGAGATGTAGGATTCAAATCCCACATAGTTCTGTAACCATACAGTGTCACAGAGAAGTAGATTTGTTCTTGATTTTAGTGGTAATTTGTCCCATACGGAATCTTGCCTGTGCTTGTGTTCTTGTAATTTTCATTCGACAAGGAATTCACTGAATGTTTTGCAATTTATCAAATCACTAATTCAAAAAGAAATTACTTTTGGAAAATTTACTTACATATAGTGTATTTTTGTAAAGATTTGCTGCTCTGTATATCACAAATAACCACACCCATAATTCTGCCCCCTCTTGTTCTTGTTATATATAGTATGTAGATTGGTATTTTGATCTTTTAACTTTCATCTCACCATTAGCAGATTTAAGAGAGCTCATTTTCTATGCACCAAGTAGAGGAAGCTTTGTTTTCTCTTTCTGTTCGGTCCACTCTATAAAGTATTTGACAAATATTTAGTAAATTGTAGTAGTATACGCACCAGTGTCAGCCATTCTTTGGGTATAAGCAATACATTGTTTTGATTTATCTTTAGACAGTTTATATATATGTAGAAGTGTTTACACCTTTCAAATTGCATTTACATTTATTATTTCAGTTTTTTCCTTGTTTCAACCCTAGGAAGTCAACATGGCAGGGATTTTAATCCCATTTTTAGAGACTGTGAGTTTACTAAATGAATTGGTGTATGCAGAAATTCCTTCTAACATATAAAAGGCTTAAAATTCTCTTCTATTTTAAGAGAATTCTGTTATTATCTATTAGGCTATTCTCAAATTTCAGTCTTTTTAAGTCCAATATTCTTTCTCCCTATGTATATACTGTGTTTTTCCATATGGATGGGTTATATCATATTGACTAGTTGCCCTACTGCTAGTAACCAGTAATTCTGCTTCTCTAGAGTAATTTTGTCAGTAATTATGGTGGATTGGAAATAGCGTAAGTGTGTATTACGATATAATTCTCCATCACTTTTTCTGTGTTCCTTTCTACATAGTGGAGGCAATTCTTAGTTCTCATACTATCTATATTTTGGTTTAGAAAACAGGGATGAAATTGTGTTTAAACAAAAACAAACTAAAATACCATCTGAGAAGTTTGTACACAGGGGCAGCTGGCTGGTTCAGTTGGTAGAGAGTACATGACTCTTGATCTCAGGGTCTGAGTTCAAGCCCCATGTTTGGTGTAGAGATTACTTAAAAATAAAATCTTAAAAAAAAAAACAACAACCTTGTGCACATAATTTCTTTGAGACAGGCTGTACTATTATCAGTTAAAAAACTAGGAGTGACATAGAAACACAAAATAGAATGGTGGTTGCCCATGGCTGGAGGGAGGGGGAAATGGAGTTGTTCATTGGTTATAGAATTTTAGTTTTGCACAATGAGAAAAGTTCTGGAGGTTCATTGCACAACAATGTGAATGTACGCAACACTACTGAACTGTACACTTAAAAATAGTTAAGATGGTAGTGTTATGTGATGTGGTTATTTATTTATTTATTTATTTATTAAAGATTTTATTTATTTATTTGACACAGAGAGATTACAAGTAGGCAGAGAGCCAGGCAGAGAGAGGAGGAAAGCAGGCTCCCTGCTGAGCAGAGAGCCTGATGCGGGGCTCGATCCCAGGGCCCTGAGACCATGACCTGAGCCGAAGGCAGAGGCTTAACCCACTGGTGCCTCGTGATGTGGTTTTTTAAAACCACACTAAAAAATACACATTAAAAAGGGTAAAAATGCACGAAGTTTAATGTCTCACATGTTCAGGAGCCTACGACCTAGAATGAGATAATGATAATGTTTTCTCTGCAGTGACTATTTGTGAAGCTAAATTTAACTGGATCTTGGTGTTATAGTTTGGTATTAGCCTTGAGGCTTCTGTAGCACCTCCATCATTTTCAGGTGAAATATAAGTCCTTAATTTTTAAGTCTTTGCTGTATTTTGTTCAGTTAATATGGTGAGAAGTGTTCTTGCTTCTAAGCATATGTTACCTTTTTCATTCTGGTTTCTCTAGTAAGAGGAAGAGATTTATTATGTTTAATGAGACTTCCTGCTCTCAGTCAGGAACCTCCTCTCCAGATGTCTGACTGGCACTCATCATGAGCTGTTTGGAGATATCTTAGGCTTTGTAAAATTCATAAGCAATTAGCATAAGATCCTAGTATAGTCATCTATAATGTACAGTGGTTGATGCGGGAGCTTTTCAATTTCTTCCAATAATGACTGTCAAAATCTCATTATTCTAACTTCTATTAAAATATTAGTAGACACTGCTGTTTTATCCTTTAGTCTGAAGATTTAATTATAGAATAACTTTTCACTAAAAAGTAATTTATTAAAACAGAAAGGCTCCCTAACCAATAGCATAGTAATTTTCCTTTCTCAGTATTAATTTTCCTTTTAGTGATACCTAATACTCAAGTGCAGCAATTCAAATGGGTAAGTACATGTTAGGGAGCCTTAAATAACTTCTCATCTCTCATAGAGTAATATTATCATGGCCAAAAAAATGCCCTCATTTAGCTCCTGCCCACCTCTCTGATTTCATCTTTTATCCCTCACTCACTGGCCTACTTTAATCACAGTTTTGTTTTTTTTTTAACCTCTTCCTTGAATATTTGCTTTTTTTTTTTTCCCCCTTTATGGACCTTTTGCATTTGCCACCTGGAATTATATTTTCCCCATATAATTATGGCTGGTTGTTCCTTATTAACAGCTTGAATATTACTGCCTAATCTAATGTAACTACTTATTAATCTGTAGTCACGTTGCCCTCTTTAATTTTCTCTATAGCTGTTCTTAGTACCTGATAGTTTTGGTTTTTTTGTTTTTGTTTTTGTTTTGATCATCTTCCTTTGTCTCCAGAATATATGCTCCATGAGAGTAGAGAGCTTGGCTCTCTTTTTTATCACGGTATCCCCCATGTCCAGGACAGTGTTTGACTTGTAGTTAGTGCTTAATAGTTGGACAAATGGCAGAGTGATTCATTGTTGTGCCTAGCTATGCTCTATAGATGCTGCAAAGTTCTGTGGAGGCACAGAGTTTAGTCACAGAGACTGGCAATTCAATAACTATAATGCAAAAGTATTAAGCCTTATAATAGAGGGATCTATAAAATGCTATGGGGCCACTGATAAAAGAGTAACTAATTTCTCCTAGAGGTAGGTCATGGGGTATTAGAGATGAGTTAATGTATTAGTGCTTCATATTTCACATTAGATTATTCTGTGCCACTTTGCTGATTGCTTACTGACTAGTTCTTGAATTTCTAATACTGCACTTAACCTTGCTATTTACTTTTCTGTAAAAAGATGGTGGTGATACTGACCTCAACAACATTGTAAAGATTAATAGTTTAATGTTGGCTAAGTGCTTTGAAAATGCAAAATGCTGTATAAGCCTTGATGTTCTCAATCATATTAGCAACCACTTTCTGTAATTAACTTTTATTATGTACTTTATTCCCAATTATTCAGATAGAAATACACATGATACTATGTTTTTAAAAAAAGAGATTATTTAGGAAAGGCCTACTTACTATTTGACATAGACTTTTTGAATTGTGTTTTTAGTAGAAAATAATATCTGTATTTTCTATTTACACCACTGGTTTCTCAGAAGAGTAGTAATGTACTGTAGCCCCCAGGAGGCAGTAGTATACCAAGAAGATTTTGTGCTTCTGCAAACCAAAGAGCCATGTGAGCTGTTAGGGATTAGTGACCTGATTTAATATGCAGAGACTCCTTTTCTTATTGATCAGATAGTGAAGGTTTCAGCAGATATTTTAATGTTCCTTTTCCCATAGTATTGTGTTATCTTGTGTTTAAGAGTATTTCCTTCCTCAGAGAGAAGATTCTATTTTAGTATTTGGGAATTGTAAAGATATCTAGGGATTATTATATGCAAGGGGTACCTCACTTTATACCATATTATGTATCTTATGCTGTATAATTGAGCCTTGAACAATGCAGAGTTTAAGGTTGCTGATTACCATGTGGTTAAAGATTGATGTATAACTCTTCAATTCCCCAGAAATTAACTGCTAATAGCCTACAGTTTATTGGAAGCCTTATCAATAACATAAACAGTTGATTGACATGTATTTTATGTGTTACATGTATTGTATGTATTGTTTTTAAAGATTTATTTATTTTAGAGAGAGAGAGCACAAGTGGGAGGAGCGGGGGGAGAGGGAGAGAGAAACTCAGGGAGACTCTGCGCTGAGCGCAGAGCCCGACATGGAGCTTGATCTCACCACTCCAAGATCACAACCTGAACTGAAACTAAGTGTCAGGTGCTCAACTGACTGTGCCACCCAGGTGCCCCTTGTATACTCTATTCTTACAATAAAGGAAGCTGGAAAAAAGAAATTGTTATTAAGAAAATCATCAGGAAGGTAATAATACTGTACTTAAAAAAAATCTAGGTAGAGGTGGACCTGCGCCTTCAAAACCATCTTTTTCAAGGTTCAACTGTATTATAGATTTTTTTCCAGAAGTTATGAATAGATTGGAATTTTAATAAAATGAATCTTACTTAAATTCATTTTGGCATTGAGTTTCAACTTTTGTTTCTGCCCTAAAGTGCTAAGGGATAAGATGCGCTTAACACTCTTAGTTAACAGTGGCTTGCAGCTTGAGTGATTTTCAACCTATAGCACTCCTCCCCCCCACCCCAAATCTTAGAGGGTCTCATGTTTCATTATCTATTTAAAGAGCCCTACTTCAGAGAGTTAGGGTTAGCCATCTTCCAAGAATTAGGGTAGCAGCCCTCAAAAAGAATATTTTTCTTCTTCTTCTTCTTCTTCTTCTTTTTTTTTTTTTAAAGATTTTATTTATTTATTTGACAGAGCATAAGCAGGGGGAGCAGCAGAGGGAGAGGGAGAGGGCAGTCTCCCTGCTGAACAGGGAGCCTGATGTGGGACTTGATCCTGGCACTCCAGGATCATGACCTGAGCCAAAGGCAGTCATTTTTTTTTTTTTTGTAAGATTTTATTTATTTATTTGACAGAGATCACAAGTAGGCAGAGAGGTGGGAGGAGGCAGGCTCCCTGCTGAGTAGAGAATCCAATGTGGGGCTCAATCCCAGGACCCTGAGATCATGACCTTAGCCAAAGGCAGAGGCTTTAATCCACTGAGCCACCCAGGTGTCCCCGAAGGCAGTCATTTAACCAACTGAGCCACCCAGGTGCCCCCAAAAGAATATTTTTCTTAGGGGCGCCTGGCTGTTTCAGTTCGTAGAACTTGTAACTCTTGATCTCAGGGTTGTAGCCCAACAGTGGGTGTAGGGATTCCATTTAAAAAAAAAAAAAAGAATATTATTCTTAATATTTTATCCCTGCATCCCACTCATCCTTAAGGGTTTTTTATATTAACATACAAGTAAACAGTGTTTTATAAAGTGCAGAAATTTTAAAGATTTTTTAACAGTGAAGCAGTTCGGCATTTATAGGTTCTTCTTGAGGGCCCCTCTGTGTATTGTCATGATATCCTACCCTAAGTACTGATGATATCCTTATCCTAAGTACTGACTTATCACCATTAGTCTCATCTGTATTCCTGGACTATGAGAGCTTCTTGAGGGCTGGACATTGTCTTGTTCACTTATGTTCTCCAAGAACAGTTTAGTGCCTGACACATAGTAAGTGCTCAACAAATATTGTAAATGAATACTGAATTTATTAGACTTGAGATATTTTAAATAAAAATAATTAGTGCAGAAACAGAAAGAGGCCATTTACCAGGGTTTTCTATTATTGAAGGTATTTAGGAGTTGTTTACACAATACAGTGTATCATAAAATTTTCGGAAATTCTCACTGGAAATACCGTTTTCAGAGCTTCTAGAAAGTACCAATGGATACTTAAAACTGGTTTTATTCCTCTATGACACAGGTGTGGATGCTGGCAGGGTAGATAATATTTTTAGGAGGTGGTTTGGCACGTTGTTTAACTAATTACTAATTTTTGGAAATTAGCTAATTTCAAAATAGGTGTTGAGGCTTCATTTAACTTATTTTGTACCAAACTTTTTTTTTTTTTTAAACACTATTGTATAAAAGGCATTATACATTCTATGGAGATATGAAGGTATTAATCCCCTCATCTTCCTTGTGTAGTACTCTACCCTTATACCTACATGTGTATTTTCCTGATACCGATTTTAGAGTCAGCACATGTGTATAGTTTAGGCCATTCTGTCAACCCAGGTAGCTTCAAGAGATTGGCAGCATAAGTATGCTGTTCTTCTGTTGTTCAGTTCTAGAGATGTAGTCTTTGGCTAAATCTTGATTGACTGCATTTTCACCTGCGCATCTACCCTCAATACTAATATCTGTACAAAAAGCTGCCCAGCTTTATGTTACATAGATTGTATTTTGTACTTTTTGTTTTCTGTCATCCAGAACATGAGGAAATATTTTTAAAAATATTTGAACTCAGGGGCACCTGGGTGGCTCAGTGGGTTAAGCCTCTGCCATCAGCTCAGGTCATGATCTCAGGGTCCTAGGATTGAGCCCCGCATTGGGCTCTCTGCTCAGCGGGGAGCTTGCTTCCCCTCTCTCTCTGCCTACTTGTGATCTCTCTTTCAGTCAAATAAATAAATAAAATCTTTAAAAAAAAATTTGAACTCGGGGCGCCTGGGTGGCTCAGTGGGTTAAAGGCTCTGCCTTCGGCTCAGGTCATGATCTCAGGATCCTGGGATTGAGCCCCACATCGGACTCTCTGTTTAGCGGGGAGCCTGCTTCCTCCTCTCTCTCTCTCTCTGCCTGCCTCTCTGCCTACTTGTGATCTGTCTGTCAAATAAATAAATAAAAATTAAAAAAAAAATTTGAACTCTAATATAAGACTTGCCACTATAGTTATTAATTTACTTGTTTGGGGCTCACTAACAGGTAAGCACAAGGAATTTCTTTTCCTCCATTGTAATTTTTAAGAATTAAGAAAGAACTTAAAAAAAAAAAAACAACTATTGGGGCACTTGGGTGGCTTAGTCAGTTAATTGATCAGCTCAGGTCGTGATCTCAGGGTGGTGAGATAGAGCCCCTTGTTGGGCTCTAGGCTCATCAGGGAGTCTGCTTGGGTCTCTCTCCCTTTCAGCCTCTGCCCCACCCCCACTCGTGTGCATGTACTTGTTCTATCAAATAAATAAATACATCTTAAAAACAAAACAAAACAAGACCCAACTATTCAGTTTTAAAAGGTACCTAGAAACCCTGAATTCTTTGGGAGAGATATGTTACCAGGTGGTAATGGCTTTGATACCAGAAGATAGGGAAAATATTCTAATGCTTCATTTTCCTAGGTTCCTAGAATGATTATTTGAGGTTAAGAAGTCCAGTAAACTGGTAATTTATATAATATCCAATTTTGTTTTTTAAAGATTTTATTTTTAAATAATCTCTATACCCAATATGGAGCTTGAATTTACAACGCCGCCAAGATCAAGAGTTTCATGCTTTACATACTGAGGCAGCCAGGCACCCCTATAATCCTCAGTTTATTCTAATTCCCAGATTGTACTTTTGACTAGTTCACACTTATAGAGAATAAATGTTGAAATTATCATTTTCACAGTAAGGTTAAAAAAAAAAAGCTATAATTCTCTTTGGGGATAAGAACTAAGATTAGCTTATTAGCAATTAAAAAATAATGCTGGAAACTAAGTGTTCTCTAAAATTCATTTTGTCTTTAAAGTTTTAAGCACAGCATCAATGTCTCTCATCACAAATTCCAGCACTTTATCTGTGCCTTAATTATAGCACTGTGGACTTTTTTATTTTTGTCTTTGTATCATTTAAGAGTGATTGTTAAGTACAACAGTGAGTAAATGAGGAAATTTTTTCCAAACCTGAGAAGCATTGACCAATAGATATTTTCCCTGTGAGTACAAAACTTCATTCCTGAGAAGTCATTTTCCCCCTCCTATGCCACTTCTCTTTACAGGTAAGAGGTTTGAGAAGGGACCATAGATAAAAAAAAATTCTGGTTCTGTGGGGCCCATAGGGGCATAGAACAATAATTATGTGGGCATATAACTTTTTTTTTTACTAAAGATTTTATTTATTTATTTGACAGATGGAGAGAGAGAGAGAGAGAGAGAACACAAGCAGGAGGAATGGGAGAGGGAGAAGCAGGTGCCTCGCCGAGCAGGCAGCCTGATATGGGGCTCGATCCCAGGACCCTCAGATCATGACTTGAGCCGAAGGCAGATGCTTAAAGACTGAGCCACCCAGGCGCCCCAACTTTTAAATAATTACTTCATTTTTGGACAGATGCATATGCTTATAGTATGAAATTTAAGAAGCTTCAAAAGGGCATATAGTAAAAGATAAGTTTTCCTTCCATTCCTGTCCTCTAGCTATTCAGGTTTCCTCTCCAGAGGCAATTGCTTTTACTACCTTGTTTCTGTCCTTCCCAGGGTATTTGACAAATGGTTAAATCTCTCAATTTTTTAAAAAAGATTTTATTTATTTATTTGACAGAGAGAGAGATCACAAGTAGACAGGCAGGCAGAAGCAGGCCTCCTGTTGAGCAGAAAGCCCAATGTGGGACTCGATCACAGGACCCTAAGATCATGACCTGAACCAAAGGCAGAGGCTTAACCCACTGAGCCACCTAAATCTCTCAATTTATACAATAATCTTTGTGTATCTATATCTACATATGATTAGATACATCCATCCATCTATCTAATCTATCTAACATCTATCTCGATACCTAATCTGTATATATGGTTGTTAACAGTTTGGGATTGGTAAGGAAAATGGAATATTTTAGGAATGATTTGGGCATTAGGGCTTATATGAAGCTTAGAAAACAGTGGTGGGGTGAATGTCAGGGGAGTCACCCTGGAAGGTCAGGAAAGCTTCTGCTGGAAGGTCAGGGAAACAGACAATGAAGACCTTCAGGGTTCTCAAAAGCTGACTGGGAAACTGCTGCAATTATCAAGCCTATTTGAGAATGCTTCTGTCATGTGTCTGGGGCCGGGCTGCAACAACAAAGTAAGTGATTCTCAAACAAAAGCTGCTGTGCCCCATAGCTACTATGTATTTGACATCTGCCTCCAGCCACTCCCAAAGAGTTATGGCTTCTCCTCTTTTCAGATCTCACATGCATTCCTTTCACTGGCAAAATCTGACCCAGCTCTATTTAGGGAAGGAGTTTCTGGGAAATGTAGAGGTGTTTTAAAAGAGTAGGTGGTCGTCCTAAGTAACCAGACAATGCCCAGTAGATTTTAGCCCGGGAGAACTGCTGTGTTCCAAATGGGACTGTGATTCTTACCTGTACTTTAAGAAAGGGCTTGGAGGTTTTTGATAAAAGGTGATAGGTAATATACAACAAAAAGACCACAAAAAAGGAGAATCAACGGAGTGCAGTATCCTGAAAGCAAGTGAAGGAAAAAATTTCCGTAAGAATCCAGCAGCTGATTGTAAACAGTGCTGTCATGGGGATAAAAGGGAGGAGGAAAAAGAAATACACTGAGTTTAAAATTGAAGCATGGTCATGGTCATTAGTGGTATTCAAGTGTAGTTTTTATGGATTATCCAGAGCAGAGATGTTTTTACAACTGGTCAATAGTGTCATCATAATCAGCCACGTAAAGTGAAGAAAAGTTTATTAAATAAACTTTCCCAACTTTACCATTTTCTAGTCCTATCTTTCAGCTCCTTTTCTGCTATATTATTTATATTATTAAACATAAATACCCAAATGGAATGTAATACTCCTATAATTGTCAGAGTAAAATGGTATTTACATAGAAACTACCTCTTAGCTAGTTTATATAAATTATCTTCACTGAAGTTTAAAAAAACTTTTTAAAAAGATTTATTTTTTTTGAAAGGTGAGCAGAGGGAGAGTCTTTTTTATAAGTTTAAAAATTAGGGGTGTCTCTGTGGTTCAGTCGTTAAGCATCTCCCTTCAGCTCAGGTCATGATCCCAGGGTCTTGGGATCAGGCCCTGCAGTGGGCTCCTTGCTCAGCAGGGAGTCTGCTTCTCCCTCTATCACTCCCCTGCTTGTGTTCCCTCTCTCGCTGTGTCTCTCTCTGTCAAATAAATAAATAACATCTTGAAAAAAATTAAAAATTAAAAAAATTTATTTTAAACATTAAAAAATTTAAATTCAATTAACATATATTATTGGTTTCAGATTATAGGTCTGTGATTCTTCAGTCTTTTTTTTTTTTTAATATTTTATTTATTTATTTGACAGAGATCACAAGTAGGCAGAGAAGCAGGCAGAGAGAGAGGAGGAAGCAGGCTTCCCGCTGAGCGGAGAGCCCGATGCGGGGCTCGATCCCGGGACTCCGGGATCATGACCTGAGCCGAAAGCAGAGGCTTTAACCCACTGAGCCACCCAGGCGCCCCTGTGATTCTTCAGTCTTATATAATACCCAGTGCTCATTACATCACATGCCCTCCTTAATGTCTGTCACCCATTTACCCCATCCCTCCACCCTCTTCCCCCCAGCAACCCTCAGTTTGTTTCCTGTGATTAAGAGTTCCTTATGGTTTGTCTTCCTCTCTGGTTTGTTCTTATTTTTTCCCCTCTTCTCCTACGATCTTCTCTTTTGTTTCTTAAAATTCCACATATCAGTGAGATCATCTGATAATTGTCTTTCTCTGATTGACTTATTTCACTTAGCATAATACCCTCCAGTTCCATCCATGTCGTTGCAAATGGCAAGATTTCATTTTCTGATGGCTGCATAATATTGCATCACACCATATCTTCTTTATCCATTCAACTGTCAATGGACATCTGGGCTCTTTCTATAGTTTGTCTATTGTGGACATTGCTTCTATAAACATTCAGGTATAGGTGCCTTCGGATAACCACTACATTTGTATCTTTGGAGTAAATACCCAATAGTGCAATTGCTGGATCATAGGGTAGCTCTATTTTCAACTTTTGAGGAACCTCCACACTGTTTTCCAGAGTGGCTGCACCAGCTTGCATTCCTACCAACCGTGTAGGAGGGCTACCCTTTCTCCTCATCCTCACCAACATCTGTCCTTTCCTACTTATTAATTTTAGCCATTCTGACTGGTCTAAGGTGGTATCTCATTGTGGTTTTGATTTGTATTTCCCTGATGCCAAGCGATGTTGAGCATTTTTTCACGTGTCTGTTGACCATTTGGATGTCTTCTTTGGAGAAGTGTCTGTTCATGTCTTCTGCCCATTTCTTGACTGGGGTATTTGTTCTTTCAATGTTGAGTTTGATAAGTTCTTTATAGTTTTTGGATACTAGCCCTTTATCTGATATGTCATTTGAAAATATCTTGGGAGGGGCGCCTGGGTGGCTCAGTGGGTTAAGCCGTTGCCTTCGGCTCAGGTCATGATCTCAGGGTCCTGGGATCGAGTCCCGCATCGGGCTCTCTGCTCAGCAGGGAGCCTGCTTCCCTCTTTCTCTCTCTGCCTGCCTCTCTGTCTACTTGTGATCTCTGTCTGTCATATAAATAAATAAAATCTTTAAAAAAAAAAATATCTTGGGAAAGAGCCCTAAGCAGCCTCTGTGCTGAGTGTGGAGCCCCACATGGGCTTGATCTCATGTCCCTGAGATTACAATGTGAGCTGAAACCAAGAGTTAGATGCTTAACTGACTATGTCACCCAGGCCCCCAAGAAAAACCTTTGGTTCATGTTGTTTGTGGTCCATTATCATTCCCAGGCACGACAATAAAAAGTATATAGACCAATATCAATTCATGGTTTTGATAGCATACTATTTTATATAAGGTGTAACCACTAGAGGAAACATAGTAAGAGGTACATAAGTCCTATGTATTATTTTTGCAAATTTCTCTGAATTATTTTAAAATTTTCAAAAAGTATGTGGACTTGGAATTGATTCTAGGAATCTCTTCTAAGTAGCTGAGTCACCTGGGAGGGTCACTTAACTTCTGTTAACCTTATTTACCATATTTATAAAATAGGGTTGATGATAATATACCTATATAAGGATTGAATAAGAGTTATTCTGAAAATAGTCTGTAGATAGCAGAGCTCTATGTGAATCTGACTTAAAATTGTATACTTTTTTTGGGGTGCTGGGGGTGGCTCAGTCAGTTAAGCATCTGACTTCAGCTCAGGTCATGATCTCAGAGTCCTGGGATTGAGCCTCATGTTAGGTTCTGTAGAGCTCAGTGGGGAGTCTGCTGGAGGATTCTCTCTCTCTCCCTCTGCCCGTCTCCCTGCTCACTCTCTCTCTGTCTCTTCCAAATAAATAAATCTTAAAAAAAATAAGGATGCTTGGGGGGCTCAGTCGGTTAAGCGTCTGCCTGAATTCAGCTCAGGTCACGATCCTGTGGTCCTGAGATTGAGTACAACATCAGGCTCCTTGCTCGGTGGGGAGCCTGCTTCTCCCTCTGTCAGCCACACCCCCTGCGTGTGCTCTCTTCCTCTCTGACAAATAAATAAAATCTTAAAAAAAAATAAAATTTTATACTTCTTACAATTAAGAATATTTTTACCTATTAGGGTCATCTTATTTTTTTTATAGACCATTTCACAGATTCATTAATATCACTTTGAAGCTTTGAATTTTAATTCTATTTTCTAAAGTTATAATTCTTTCAGACTCAGTTTTACTTGCAAACAATGAGTATACTCTTAAAACTATGTGCATGCAACATTTTGCAGTGGGGTATGGTCACTTTTGGATTAAATTCATATTTTTATTTTCTTAGGAACAACAGCTTGAAATCATCATGTGCAAAGCTTGCATTATCTGCAAGGCCAGTAGGTTTTATAATCTATTTGTGAGGCTCGAGTGAACAAAAAGAATCACGGCTCATGGCTCTTAGCAGTTGTGGTCCATTATCATTCCTCAGCCACTAGCTGGCCACTGATTTATGAATTTGGGGATTTTCATTCCATAAATGTTAATTGGATATCTATTAAATGTTAGATAATGTAGGCACTTGGGATATATCTGTGAACCAAAAGAAAAAGTTGCCATCAACTGGGATGGAGCTTTCTAATGGGACAAGAGAGAAATAAACAGTAAGTAAAATAAATACATGGTACATTAGAAAGTGGTAAGTACTATGGAAAAAAACCAATGTGAAGGTTGGGAGTGAGGACAGGTTTTTTGCAAAAGGTAATATTTGAGTAAAGAGTTAAAGGAAGTGAGGAAGTTAAATGTGAAGGTATCTGGAGGAAGAGTAAGCAGAGGGAACAGCTAACGCCAAGGCCCTTAGTCAGGAGGGTACTTGGCCCATCTGAAGAAAGAATTTCACATAGTTGGAGTGGAATGAACAGAGGGGAAATTAATAGGACATTAAGGGGACCAGATCATGTAGGTCATTGTAAGCCACTGTAAGAACTTGGGCTTTTACTGGGGATATGTGGAGCCATTAGAGGGTTTTAAACAGGGAAGTGATAATCTAACTTACCTTTTAAGAGGATTACTCTGGCCACCGTGTTAAGAACGGGTTGCTCAGAATCAGAGCACAGAGACCTGTTAGGAGACCACTGCAGTATCCATGTGAGAGATAATGGTGGTAGTGTGGACTTAGTGAGAAGTGGGCACATTCTGGATTTATTTTGAATTAGTGCCAACAATATTTTTTGACAGTTTGGGGGAAGTCAAAGATGATTCCAAGGTATTTTGCCTGAGCAACTGGAGGAGTTAAATCTTCCATCATCTGACACAGAGAAGGTTGTGGTTGGGGTCGGACTGGGAAAGAGATCAGGAGTTCAGTTTTGGACATATTGAGTTTGAGATACCTAAAAGATACCCAAGTGAAATGTTGAGTAGGCACTTACATATGCAGGTCCAGAGTTCAAGAGAAGTGTGAACTGGTTTTGTATTGAAAACCATGATACTGGATGGAATTACTGAGGAGAGTAATGTGGAAAAGAGAGAGAGGTCTATGGACTGAGTCTGTAGGTTGTTTTCCATTCAGAGGTCAGGGAGAAGAAAACAATGAGCAAAAGAGTGATGAGCGATGCGGATAAACAAGAGAAGATGGTATTTTGGAAGCATCATTGGGTCAGTTGTCACTGAGTGTGAGCACGATTCAGGTATATGAAAATGTGTACGACATCAAGATGCTTTGTGACTATCATTCTTAAAGGCGGTAGGTTTAGTTTAAGTGGGTGTGGAAATTGATGATAGCATGTAGAAAACATTCTAGGAATGTTTTTTTTCAAATTACAATACCTGTAATTATTTTGCAGAAGTTCCTTAATCATGTTACTTCATTGCATAAGTAAATATTTTGCATCATTGCTGTAGATTTGGGGAGTTCTTGCATATTTATTCCAAATTTTTCACGGAGAAGATTACTGAGGACCCATATAAGATTAGAAATTGGAAGATGCCGTGAGAGCAAATAGGAAGTTACAGGAACCTTTTCAAGTTCCTCTTATTTTTTTCTAAAGATTTTATTTATTTTATTTGACAGAGAGAGACGCAGTGAGAGAGGGACCATAAGCAGGGTGAGTGGGAGAGGGTCAAGCAGGCTTTCCGTCGATCAGGGAGCCCAATGCGGGGCTCGATCCCAGGACCCCAGAATCCTGACCTGAGCCGAAGGTAGCCGCTTAACCAACTGAGCCACCCAGGCACCCCTGTCCTTGTTATTTTATCAACTAGAGATAATTACAGGAAGTTGCCAAACCTCCATAGGCTCCATAAAGCTGGACTTATATATAATAGTCCCTTTAGGGACAGTGTCACGAAGACTGTACAAGATTTTTTAGATGAACTGGAGGTTGAAAGATAGGGGGCTGGTAGTTTTTATCTTTTAGGCGGTCTCATTTCAGCATATCTCAGTGCGACTTTATTTTCCTCAAATGGTAAAAGAGAAATGAGAGCTAAGAAAGCTTGTGCATAGTATGTCCGTAAGTTAAGGGTGCTGCTCAATGAAATATGCATAGTTTTTTTTCCTCCAGGATCTGAAAATCTGAGATCAACTTTATCTCATAAATTATTTTTACATAAAAGTCACTTACTTAAGGGTTCTAGTCTTTGGAACAGAATAACTAATTGAAAGGCTGTTTCATAATATGAATGAACAGGTTTTCAAGAATCCCAGAAGTGTGCAAACCCTGGGTTTAGGTATTCCCAGTCATTTTGTAAAGTTAAGAGTAAAGGTGCAAAAGTCCATCCAAAACTGAAGCTGTTTCTATAGTTCTGGGATTGAAGTTTGGCCTCGTACTATGTCTGCTAATGGGGGTTGAGGGTCTTCAAGTTCAAAAAAGTACTTCATTTTTTGTACTGTTGTGCTAGTGTTAGATCTGCTGGTTGTGCTAGATGCTAGGGAAGCAAAGAGAAATGAACTTGGATCCTGCCTTAAAGGAACTAAGAATCAAGTTGGGGAACTAGACCTAAAGCTATGACTTTTTCATTTCAACTATTGTCATTTTTCAAAAGGCTTTTCCCACTATTCTACCATGTTAAACTCTGTGATTTTAAATTCCCTGTAGGTTAGTTCCAGTATTTGGACTGATTCCGTTGATTGTATTGTCTCTTGGCAGTGTGTTATCTTTTCTTCTTCGTGTGTCTCATGTTTTGGTTGAAAGCAGACATCTTGTGTAGAGCAGTAGACACTTAAGTCACTATTATTTATGCCTGGAAATGGTGATGCTGCTTTTTTTGCTTGGCCCTTGTTGTAGGAGTTGTGTTAGGTTAGTCAGAAGCTGAGCTGAGTTTGGGTTTTGTTTGTTGTCCTTTTCCTCAGTCTACCACTGCTTCAAATTCATCTAGTGTTGACCTTGTGCTCAGGGTGAGAGTTGGTTTGCTAGAGACTTTTTTTGAAGTCTGATCCACCCTAAGTCTCCCTTTGTAGCAGAAAGGGCCTTTTTCTACATTCTTGCCTTTAGCCCAGCCGTGGATCTGCTATCATTGGTTATTCAGTGCCTCCTAACTTGGTACTAAGGGGCCAGTGGAAAGGGTGTTTTCTGTTGTCCTGGTTCATCCTCAGCCTTGGGCAGTTGGTGGGTTTGGGCCATGTTGGTGTTCCCAACTCAAGTTCTTTCATAGGTGAGAGATGGTCTGGAGCTAGGACATAGCCCTTTCTCTTCCCCTGCCTCAGGTCTTTTTTTGATCCTCTCTCCCAGTCAGCTAATGGCTTTTGTTCTGTAGGGTAGAAGGATTCGGATAGGGCTTCAGGTGTTCCCTGAAGCAGCAGTTGCTTCCCTCTTCAGGGCCTGTACAACAAAGGAGGCCCACTCTGCTTTCTTATATTGCCCCCATGCTTTCTCCCCAGCACCAGATAAAGTGTCTAGAGAAGAATATGTGAGTGGGTGCACTGCCTCTTGTTCTGTGCCTCCCAGAGTTTCTCCACTCTCATGCTGGCCCACATTTTTGGCTTTTAGCAATTTGTTAATTCAGCTACTTTAGCTGAATTATTTCTACAGGTGTGTAGCACCTGATAGGTACCGCGAGTAAGCAAGTGTTCACCTCCTCTTTATCTTTGGAGGCATCTTTCTGTCCTTAGATTTCAGAGTAGTAGGTTGTCTTACAACCTTAGCTCTCTAACAATTTCTAGAAAAGTTATATTTGCTTAGATTATCTTTTTTCTTATTGTAAGAGTGGGAGCAACTCTGTTTCCAGCATTCTGCATGCTAAGTGGAAGCCAGGAGTTATTTACGATGTTTAAAAAAATGTTAACTTTGTTTCTGTCATAACCAAGCTTTAAATTAACAATTTAAAGATAAATTAGTTCTAGTTATTAATGACAGAAAGTATAGTGGTTCTTTACTGAAGTTTATAGCTTTATATGTATTTTTAATTATGTAGGCTCTTAGTAACATTATGTTTTTATAAGTACATATTTTTTTCTACTGTAGGGAAAATCATACTTTAGAAATTTGAAAAATAATTTAATGTTTGGGACACCTAGGTGGCTCAGTTAGTTAAACGTCTGCCTTCAGCTCAGGTTGTGATGCCAGAGTCCTGGGATGGAGCCCCATGTTGGGCTCCCTGCTTGGTGGGGAGTCTGCTTCTCCCTCTGCCCCTCACTCTTTCTCCTGCTCTCTGTCAAATAAATAAATAAATAAATACCAGAATTCAAGATAAATAGATCTGCAATGTCTTTATAAAAAGTCCAAATTATGATACAAATGGATGGTTTTAGCATTATTAATTGTAAAATTATCACTTAAACACATTTAGTTTTGGGATGCCTGGGTGGCTCAGTCAGTTAATCATTTGCCTTCAACTCAGGTCATGATCCCAGCGTCCTATGATTGAGTCCCACATTGAGCTCCTTGCTTAGCAGGGAGCCTGCTTCTCCCTGTGCCTGCTCTGCCTGCCACTCCCCCTGCCTGTGCTGTCTCTCTCTCTCTCTGACAAATAAATAAAATCTTAAAAAAAGTTAAACAAACAAACAAACAAAAGTTAAACACATTTAGCTTCTTTTCCTTTTTTTTTAGCAGGGGGTGGCGGACAGAGCGAGCAGGGGGAGGGGCAGAGGGAGAGAGAGAATCCTAAGCAGGATCCATGCCCAGCGCAGAGCCTGATTTTATGTTAAGTGTATTTACCACAATTTAAAAAGTTGGAAAAAGTATAGCTGAAAATTATACAAGTATCAAAAGAATGTTGATCTAACATAGGAAAACATTTTTTTAAGCTCTTACTGTATATGCTTTTAATGGGTTATGCACTCAGTGTTATTAGCTAAATAAGAACTGATGATAAAAAAGAAGTATATTTTCTGGTCTCAGACTTCTCCCTTTTTCTCCATCATGGCTAGGTCAGACCATCATCTTTAAACTTTTACTCTCATCTCACTCAAGTCCTTGTCTCCTGCTTTACAGGGAAAATAGAGATCATTAGGTTTTATTAATTTTACTTAATTTATTTTTTAAAGATTTATTTACTTATTTTGGAGGGAGAGAGAGCACGAATAGGAGGGAGAGGGAGCGAGAATTTCAAGCAGTCTTGCCAGTGAATGAAGAGCCTGATGTAGGGCTCCATCCCAGGATTCCGAGCCTGAGCTAAAACCAAGAGTTAATCGACTATGCCACCGAGGCCTCCTGAGATTATCAGGTTTTAATTTAATCTATTTCCTGTCATCCCTAAACCCTTGTGCAATAAACATACATACATTCACACTTACTGGATTTTTTTCTTTCCATCTCAGAGGAAGTGATTTTCCTGTTCTCATCCGAAATTAGTATCTCTTATCTAGACTCTGTTTCTCCCTATCTTCTCCAGAGCCTTGCCCTATCAATTACTGTATCACTCTTTTACATCTTTAATCTTTTCACAGATTCTTTACTGCTTCAGTCTTGCATTTCTATCCTCATTTCTACATTGACCTTTAAGAGAATGAATTCTGGCCTGCAAAAGACCCTAACTTTATAATTCCAGTCCTACCAGAGTGTTCCTGGGCAAGTTAGTCCCTCTGAAGCTTAATTTCTCCAAGTTGAGGTTTATTACAAGTTTATTTTGAGGATTTAGTAAAGGTAAATGGAGTAATCAGTATGAATTCCTTCTTTGAAATTCTAGCGCATGGTAGATTTCTCCATGCTATTTGTTCCCTACTTCCTTTCTTTCTTCCTTCCAAGCCAGACTTCTTTTTTTTTTTTTTTAAGATTTATTTATTTTAGAGAGAGAGAGCATGAGTAGAGTAAGGGGCAGAGGGAGACTGAGAGAGGGACTCTTTTTTTTTTTTTTTTTTTAAAGATTTTATTTGTTTATTTGAAAGAGAGGCAGTGAGAGAGAGCATGAGCGAGGAGAAGGTCAGAGGGAGAAGCAGACTCCCCGTGGAGCCGGGAGCCCGATGCGGGACTCGATCCCGGGACTCCGAGATCATGACCTGAGCCGAAAGCAGTCGTCCAACCAACTGAGCCACCCAGGCGTCCCTGAGAGAGGGACTCTTAAGCAGACTCCCCACCGAGTGCAGAACCCGATGTGGGACTCCATTTCACGACCCTGAGTTCATGACCTGAGCCAACAAGAGTTGGATGCTTAACTGACTGAGCCACCCAGGTGCCCTGGAGCCAGACTTCTTGAAAGAGTGGTCTGAATTTGCAGTCTCTATTTCCAGTATAGTTTGTAACTCCATTATTACTCTAACTTCTCATTCTGAGATTACCAGTAATCTCCTAATTGCCAAATCCAATGAGTACTTTTCAGACCTCCAACATTTTCTTTCCCTTCTCAGCCTCTAAAATCATATTCCCACAAAGCAACCAGAAAACACTTTTGAAAAAGGAAATCCCACCTTTTAGTAACTCTCTATCATCTCTGAGATAAAACAAATCATTTCTGGTAGGAAAAGAAGTACTCTTGCTCTAAATTTGTCCTGTCTCTGGTAGATTACTAGTTGTATGTGGCTATTTAAATTTAAATTAATTTGCAGTTGAATAAAATATAAAAAGTCAGTTCCTCAATCAGACTAGCCACATTTCTTTCTTTTTGTTTTTAAAGATTTTATTTATTTATTTGACAGAGAGAGAGATATCACAAGTAGGCAGAGAGATGGGGGGTGGGGGGAAGCAGGCTCCCTGCTGAGCAGAGGGCCCAATGCAGGGCTCGATCCCAGGACCCTGAGATCATGACCTGAGCTGAAGGCGGAGGCTTTAACCCACTGAGCCACCCAGGTGCCCCACACTAGCCACATTTCAAGTGTTCCATAGCCACATGTGACTAATCCCTACCAAAGGCAGTTCAGATACAGAATATTCTCATTATCATATAAAGATCTTCTGGACAATGCTGATTTAAATTCAAGATTTTTTTTGAAAAGGGAGCAGATTGGCATTATATCAGACCTAGCTGGGTTGGGCAAGAGAGGATGATGCTCAAGATCTCACTTACTTACTAACCTGCAGAGTCAAGGTTCTTGGGGAGAAGCTGGAGCTGCCTGGAGATGAGGAATACTTTGAAAGATCAGCAGGAGTGATGGTGGTATCAGGACCGGAGGGTCTACTTCTGTCATTATGTTGAACCATGGTTGAGGAATAAAATGAATCTCATTGATTAAATGATACTTTTTGCATCAGGTTGAGCATTTATCTCAGAAAGAAAAAAAAAGGTGTCTACTTTTTTTTATTACAAGAAAATAATAAATTGAGAAATCGTTTCTTGGGATTTTAACCTTTTGGTAAATGTTACCTCAGATCTGATATTAACCTGTTTGCTTTTTCGGCTTATAGGAAAATTTGGCAAGTATAAATGTTTTTGCCAAGCTGAAAGAGATATTTTCCCCCATATATTCTGTAAATAGTCATCATTAGTCTTTAAATTTATTTTCTGCTCAGCTTATAGTTAAGAATGCTGTGATTGTTTTACTCCCATCTGTGTAAGTTATTAGTGCCGTGATTTTTTTAAGCTCCTGGATATTAACGTTTTAAGTTCCCAACCTTCCACAAGACGGGGTCCTTACTAAAGAAGGCAGTTGTAAAATGCAGGTGCTGACAAGCAGAAAAACAAAGAGATTTTCACAAGGAATTGTGGGTATTTAATGTAACTCTTTAGTTCACAGTTCAATAAAACCGTGTTGTTTCCATAGTACTACATTCTGTATTAATCTTCTGTCATATTGCGCAGCTAATTTTAAGGAAAAAAGATGTGTTAACGTTTGTCATTTGCTTCCTATCCTGCATTTTAAAGATTTTTATTTATTTATTTGACAGACAGAGTTACAAGTAGGCAGAGGAGATAGGCAGAGAGAGAGGAGGAAGCAGGTTCCCCGTCGAGCAGAGAGCCTGAGGTGGGGCTCGATCCCAGGACCCTGGGACCATGACCTGAGCCGAAGGCAGAGGCTTTAATCCCCTGAGCCACCCAGGTGCCCCATCCTATCCTGCATTTTAACTTCAGTCCTCAGAAGGCAGGAATTCTACTGTCCCAGCACAATTTAATCTACCTAAAGTAGTTTTGTCCACATTTGTATCTCTTACTTATTGATGAGGAAACTTCAATTTGTATTTTTTCATGCCTGTGAAAGTGAAAATGAATCACAAATTATAAGTGAAACTGACTATTTACACTTGCTCCATTTTCTCATTAGGTCCTTTTAAAAAATAAGTTTGTAAAGTGAGAATACTGCAGTGCTGTAGAGGAAGAAAGGGAGAGGAGGTAGTTGCATTGTGAGGGTAGTTAAAGGGGCAGGCATAGAGATCACTAGGCAACAGTCTGTGAGAAATGTAGCATTTCTCATTTGTGTTGTCATGTAACTATGGAAGAACCACCATAGAGCCTAACCTGGTATTTCTTTTTAATCAAGTCCAGCTGTTGGTCATGTGACTATGCTCTTTCCTTTGGGTGTTTGGGGTGTGTTTTCTCCTTTCTTAGAGTATCTTACATGGCTACTTACATATCACCTGGAATGTACTCATGTGTTCTAGGAGCTCCTGTTAAACTTTTTTTACTTACACTGATGCTTTATGAATCAGAAGTAAAATGTTCACCCCAAGTTGCATATAAAAATTTCAGAACAAAGAATGTGACTTGACCACATAAGTATTCTTTTCTTTTTCTTTTTCTTTCTTTCTTTCTTTTTTTTTATGAATAGGGCTCTTGTTTTTAATTTGATGAGCAGGGAACTTTCCAACTCTAACCCTCTCTTTACAATCTGTCTTTAATTTGTAAAAAAGATGCATTCCAATTTTTCAGACATAAAACTTTAATGGACTTTTTTGGATTCACTAGTTCTCTCGTCATAATGGGTTATCCTGAAATTCAGCATATACCATTTCATGGATTTCAGTCTCCTTTTCTCATTTGCACATTTACTACTTTGATATTAAAAAAAATTAGATGTCATCTCACCTTAGTCTTCCTTAAATAATACACAGTTGCAGCTGTTAGACTGTTTTCATAGAATGTTTTTACCAACCAGGTATTCCCTGGAAGAAATATGAAGCATTTTCAACATCTTGGATCATTTAGTTCATTTTACTTGTCCTCAGTGAGACATAATCTATGTGTATTTTTAAGGCTGCTTGGTGCTTAAGCAATGAACTTTTTATTCTGTATCTTCTTGGTGGCACTAAGAAACACTTTTTCCTTTGTTTTCTGGCATCTTCTTTTCCTCATCACTCCTTAATATTATAGAAAATATTTAAGACATTGTAATTCTAAGTATTTTTTAAAAATATTTTATTTATTTATTTGACAGACAGAGATCACAAGTAAGCAGAGAGGCAGGCAGAGAGGGAGAGGGAAGCCGGCTACCCACTGAGCAGAGAGCCTGATGTGGGTCTTGATCCCAGGACCCCGGGATCATGACCGGAGCCAAAGGCAGAGGCTTTAACCCACTGAGCCACCCAGGTGCCCCTGTAATTCTAAGTCTTAACACTGGGTGAGCTTGGTCAATTAATCACCCATTCTTAGCTGAGAAAATGGGTAATAATTATAGGTATGAATATTTGCTTTATGAGCCACAAAATTATTATAATAATACTGCTTTGTTTTAAAAAAGTAAACCACATATTATTTTGAGATAATAACATGGTGTTTGCCAGAGCATTCTAAGTAATACACTCTTTTCAAAAGTTTACAAAGCCATTAACTTTTAGGCCTTATATCAGAAACTTGAGGGGGCATATACATCAGTGTGTTGTTTATGGTACATGATCTTTTAGTATGATTATGCCAAGTAACTTAGATACATAGGAAAATAGCCGTGTGATAAAAGGAAGAAATATTCTTGCAGTAATATCTGTAGATAAAAATCACTGAATTCTGTTAGTGGTATCTTCCTCCTACCTGTGGAAATTTCAGATTGTATGTATGTTTTTGATACTTACTCATGATTATTAGTTTCTGTAAATACTTTTAATAGTTATTTAGACCTTTCTCCACTAAATCACAACATGTATTTATTGTTTGGAATTTCCTGATATTACTTAATTTATTACCAAATGGCTATTTTGTGATGTTCTAGGGTATGTCAGTTATCTCAAGGGATAATATGAAACTGTTAAAGTAAAATTAATTTTTAAAAAAGATTTTATTTATTTGAGAGAGAGAGAGAGTGAGCACGTGTTGAGGGCAGAGGCAGAGGAGAGGGAGAAGCAGACTCCCTGCTAATAAGCAGGGAGCCTAATGTGGGGCTCGATCCCAGGACCCTGAGATCATGACTTGAGTGGAAGGCAGATGCTTAACTGACTGACCAATCCAGGCACCCCTAGTTTATTGTATGTAAATATATTTTTAAAAATTGTTTTTGAAGAAAATAGCTATTGCAAAATCAAACAATGATAGTATGAGAATATTTGGTTTAAACAAAGACCAATTTTCATTAGTCTTAGAAGATATACAGTTGACCCTGAATAACCCAGAGATTAAGTGTACTGACCCCCACCCTATGCAGAATATTCCCGTATAACTTTTCACTTCCCAAAAATGTAATACTAATAGATAGCCTGCTGTTGACGGGAAGCTGCGCTGATAACATGAACAGCTGACTAACATCTGTTTTGTTTGCTGTATGTATTATATACTGTATTCTTACACTAAAGTAAGTTGTGGAAAAGAAAGTATTACTAAGAAAATATTAAGTATTGGGGCGCTTGGGTGGCTCAGTGGGTTAAGACTCTGCCCTCGGCTCAGGTCATGATCTCAGGGTCCTGAGATCGAGCCCTACATCAGGCTCTCTGCTCAGCGGGGAGCCTGCTTCCCCTTCTCTCTCTGCCTGTTTCTCTGTCTACTTGTGATATTTCTCTCTCTGTCAAATAAATAAAATTTTTTAAAAAAAATTAAGTATTTACTATACTGTATTAACTGGACAAAATTCACATATAAGTGGACCCATGCGGTTCAAACCCATGTTGTTCAGGGGTCAACAAACGTAGTTTGAAACTGTTGGGATTTAGCTTCCTAAGATATAGCCTTTGCAGTGCTTTTCAAATGAGATTGATAACTAAAACCTGAAGACCCAGTTGTTTTCTCCCAAAATGTGATATGTTATACAGTATTTTAGGAATTAATACCAGCTTTGTCAAAGAAAAGCAAGTAAAAATAGTTACGATTCTATATGTAGTAAGAAGAATATTTCATTCTAGATCTTATATAGTATTTAGTATTACTGGTATTTGATAAATATTTTTATATTTTCTCCAAGAAATGCTTAATTAAACATAGCTATGTTTGAAATTTGTGTAAAAATGACATTAGTTCTGGGGTACCTGGGTGGCTCAGTTGGTTAGACATCTGACTCTTGGTTTCAGATCAGGTCATAATCTCAGGGTTGTGGGATCGTCTGCGTCAGCTCTGGGCTCACCGGGAAGTCTGCTTGAGATTCTCTCCCTCTCACTCTCCCTCTTCATCTCCCCCAACTCATGTTCTCTCTTCTCGCTCTCTCTCTCTCTAAAAATAAAACAAATCTTTTAAAAAATGATATTAGTTCTAAGGATATAGGTAAACTCCTGGGACTCCTAGAAAAATCAATGTGGCATAAAGACAATCTCTGTAGAGAAGTAAAGAGATACAGTAGTGCCCCCTAATCCACGGGGCTTATGGTCCAAGACCCCAGTAGTTACCTAAAACTGTGGAGAGTAATGAGCTCTATATATACACTGTGTTTTTTCCTGTAAATACATACCTAAGATAAAATTTAATTTACAAAATTGGCACAGTAAGAGGTTAACAATAGCTAATAATAGAACAATTGTAATAATACACTGCAATAAAAGACCACATATGAATGTGGTCTCTGTCTCAAAATATCTGACTGTACTCTTCTTTTTGGGATGATATGAGATGATAAATGCCTATGTGAGGAGGTGAGGTGAGGTGAATGATGTAGGCCTTGTGACTTACTGCTAGGCTACTACTGACCTTCAGATGACATATGGGAAGAAGTATCATTTGCTTCTGGGCTGTGGTTGACTGTACATAACTGAAATAGTGGAAAGTGAGACAGCAGGTAACAGGTGGACTACTGTAGTGCCAGATGGCCCTAGAACCTTAAACAGAGAACAGATTGGTGGTTATTAGGTGAGGGGTAGGGGGTGAAGAAATGAGCGAAGGTGGTCAAAATGTACAAACTTCCATTCATAAGATAAATAAGTTCTGGAAATTTAACGTACAGCATGGTGACTGTAGTTAACAATAGCGTATGGTATGTTTGAAGGTTGCTAAGAAAGTTCTGTTCATAAGAAAAAAAATGCAACTGTGAGGTGATGGATATTAACTGAACTTATTGTGGTAATCATTTTGCAATATATTCCTATCCCAAATCATTATATACCTTAAATTTACACATAGTCATGTATCAATTGTGTCTCAATAAAACTAAGGAAAAAAGTGAAGACATTCATTGAAAACTAAGGAAAAAAACGAAAAATTTTTTCCGCAGTGAAGATGGCATGGTACTTTAATAAGATTTGGGGAAGAATCACATTTAAAGACTCATCACTGTAATGAGAGAATTAGGAAGGTGCACCTGTACTTCCAACCCATGTAATTACCTATTATTTGGTGGAGAAGTCATAATAAAAAAAAATATCTGCAGGTTGGACAGAGTATCTCCTTTCTATATTTCCTTATTACCCTGTATATATCCTTATCACTGTCTTTCTCATTTGACACATTGAAATTATGTTTGCCTAAATATGTATTTTAAAGAAAAAAAATAAAACACAAAGGTATTTCAAGAAAATAATGAAAAATTGTAAACAACCCAAAAGCCTCTATTAGGTAGATGGTCATATAAATTTCAGTTTATCTATTTGAGGGAGTGTGCTGTGTTTGCCTGTCATCAGACTGGTGGCAAGTTGGCCACAATGTTCCAGATACAACAATCTCCAGACGGTGAAAGAGAGCTCTCTCTTCCTGTCTCTCCTTTATAAGTGTGAAAATCTTTTCTGGAATTTCCCAGCTGACTTTCCCTTATTTCTCATAGCCTAGCATTGGGTTTCATGCCCAGGCATTGGCAAAGGTGATAGGATTTATGGTGATGAGGATTTGATGACAATTACTGCTACAAAATGTTAAATGTGATTTTATTTTTGTAATAGGAATAATAGATGCATTTAATTACCTCCTTGGTACTTTAAAAAAAATTATTTATTTATTTGTCACAGAGAGATCACAAGCAGGCAGAGAGGCAGAGAGAGAGGGGGAAGCAGGCTCCCCGCTGAGCAGAGAGCCTGATGTGGGGCTCGATCCCAGGACCCTGAGACCATGACCTGAGCCGAAGGCAGAGCCTTAACCCACTGAGCCACCCAGGCACCCGCCTCCTTGGTACTTTTTAAATGTTTATAAGGTTTAAAGATTTATTTATTTTCTAGAGAGAGAGAGAGAGAGAAAATGTGTACATGTGCAAGAGGGGTGAGGGGCAGAGGAAGAGGGAGAGAGAGAGAATTCGAAGCAGACTCCCAGTGAGTATGGAGCCTGATGCAGGGCTTGATCCCAGGACCCTGAGATAATGACCTACACCAAAACTGAGTGGGACACTTAACGTACTGAGCCACCCAGGCGCCCTGAATTTATAAGGTTGAATGAAAAAATATTGCTTTAATCATCAGGATAAAATAGATACTGATTAAAATATTTATCTGTTGGTATATCTTTGTTCCCAAACCATTCAAGGGCAGAACAGTGGACTGTGACTTCTTTATCATCATATCCCCAGTGCTTAATCCATGCCTCGTGTGTAATAATAAGTTCTCAATAGTTGCTGAACTGAATCAAGTATTTGAAGTTAAAAAGAGGGGCACCTGGGTGGCTCAGTGGGTTAAGCATCTGCCTTTGGCTCAGGGCATTTGAGCCCCACATTGGCTCCCTGCTCAGCAGGGAACCTGCTTCCCCCCTCTCTCTGCCTGCCTCTCTGCCTACTTGTGATCTCTCTATCAAATAAACATAAAATCTTAGAAAAAAGTTTAAAAAAAATGAAGTTAAAAAGAAACAAGCAATAAAGCAAAATTTTATTACTTTTAGGTACAGTTCACATTGTGAACCACTGTATTTAAATGCTAATAAGTGAAATAATTAATGAAAAAGTTATTCACAATAGGCTCACATTAATTGCAATACATTTTTCTCATCTTAATTTTAATGTTCCTATTTTTATAGGATTAATTTTTCTTTACTTTTTGAGAAATGTTAAATAACTTCATGTAAAATGTATATGTATACCTTTAGAGATTAATTAAAAAGTGAACAGTTCTATAACCACCTCCAAAAAGAAATAGAACATTACCAGTACCTTACATAGCACCTGTATGCTCTTCCCTATCTCACTCTCCTAACAAGGTAAACACTGTTCATGTTTTTATAATAAATCACTCTCTTGCTTTTCTTTATAGTTTTGCCATCTACTAAACAATATATTATCTAGTGTTGTTTTTGAAATTTTTTATAAATAGAAAGATCTTTTAAGTATTCTTCTGTGATCTATGTCTTTAGGTCATTCCCATGTTTAGATATTCACCATTTTGATGAATGTAGTTGTAGCTTGTTCATTTTTATGCCTTTATTCAATTCCATTGGCATAAACATACTGTAACTTATTTATGTATTTCAATCTTTGTATTGGTTCCAAGTTTTACCTATTGTGAACAGTGCTGCCATGAACATTCTGAATATTGCTGTGAACAATTTTTTATGAGAGTTTCTGTTAGAGTTAAATTACTGGGTTGCAGAGCATACACATTTTTACCTTTAATGCCTAATACAAAATTGTTTTTCAAAGTTTTGTTCCAATTGTACCCTGCCACCAGCAGGATATATTTGAGAGCTCTTATTGCTCCACATTCTTGCCAATACTTGGCTATTACAATTTAAATTTGCCAATTGAAGGTGCCCGGGTGGCTCAGTCATTAAGCATCTGCTTTTGGCTCAGGTCAGGATCCCAGGGTCCTGTGATGGAGCCCTGCATTGGGCTCCCTGCTCTGCAAGAAGCCTGCTTCTCCCTCTCCTATTCCCCCACTTGTGTTCCCTCTCTTGGTGTCTCTCTCTCTCTGTGTCAAATAAATAAATAAATAAATAAATAAATAAATAATTTTAAAATAAATTTGCCAATTGAATAAGTTGCAGTGCATTTCTAACTTAAATAACTAAAACTTACAGCTGATTCTTGATTTAAAAGCATAGTAAATCTTTAATTTCAAAACATGACTTTTTTTTTAAGATTTTTATTTATTTATATGAGAGAGAGAACAAGCATGAGCTTGATCCCAGGATCCCAAGGACCTGGGATCAGGTCCTTGATTCTAGAACCCTGGTGGGATCATGACCTGAGCCGAAGGCAGACGCTTAAGGACTGAGCCACCCAGGCGCCCCATTTCTTAACCATTTTTAAGTGACAGTTCAGTGGCATACATTCACACTGTCACACAGCCATCACCACCTTTGCTGCTACTTAATTTTAGAATATTTATTGTACTGCATAGAAGATGAGGATTTAACTCTTTTCCCCCTTTCTCACACATATGCACACTTCCTCTACTCCCATCCTCCCAATATGATTACATCCAAAATTTGTGTAGATTGGAATTGATTGTTTATATTGGTATTACTCTGAAAAGGTAATTCACAGCTGAATCATTTGGTAAAACTCTGTTTTCTCTTAAATTAATCATAATTGTCCCCCGGTTTCCCCCTTGTATTTATCATTATTCCATTCCCAGATCATTCCCTAATTCTCCAAAATGCTCTCATTGCACTGCAAACACACTGAGTACTCTGTCAGTTTCATCTTCCGAGGGCGTCTTGTGTGACTGGTTTCCATTATGAGTGGTTGTTCTTTCCTGAACACATAGTTGTTGTTTTCAGATCTCCTTTCCTCATCCATCTGAAAATTCCCTTTGTTTCTAGCTTGTGTTGACTACTGGTTCTTGATTCCATATTTTCTTCCTTGTTCATTCATTCCCTCCTTTTCACTGTGTACTTTCTTCAGTTGCTTCCTGATAACGAGTGGATGGGAGGTAAATTGGCTGAGACACTGCAGGTTCAAAGATTATTTCTTTGGCTTTCCACTTGACGTTTTGACTGCTTATAGAATACTGGGATAGAAGTAATTTTCCCTCAGGTTTTACTTGTCTTCTGTCTAGGTTGTCATTCTACTAGACTTTCTCAATCTGAAGATATTCTGTATCCTCTTATCCTTTTCTTTGTCTGAAACCTGTTTATTCCATGAAAGTTTTAAAGCATTTTCTTTTTAATCATAGTATTATGAAGTTTCCTGTTGATATATTGTAAGAATACTAGAGTGGGTCTGTATGATCTGATGATATCTTTTAACCTGAAAACTGATGCATAAATTCTGTTTTCCTTATTGTTTTCTTTTCTTTTCTTTTCTTTTTAAAGATTTTATTTATTTATTTGACAGACAGAGATCACAAGTAGGCAGAGAGGCAGGCAGAGAGAGAGAGAGAGGAAGAAGCAGGCCTCCCGATAAGCAGAGCCTGATGCGGGGCTCCAGCCTGGGACCCTGGGATCGTGACCCAAGCTGAAGGCAGAGGCTTTAACCCACTGAGCCACCTAGGTACCCCTTATTGTTGGTTTCTACCTTAAAAAATTTTTTTATTTTTACATTTTCCTTCTTGCACTTCTCTTTTATAGATGTTGTACTTCCTAGACTCTCTAGTTTTATTGTCTTTTCTTTATGTTTTTTGTCTTTTTGTAACATATTTTCTGGTTTTATCTTGTAATTCTTTCATGGGTTTTTGTTTCTGTTATCTTCTAATTTTTTAATAAAATATTTATTTGTTTATTTATTTTAGAGAGAGGGATGGAGAGCACAAAAATGGGAGGTGAGGGACAGAGGGAGAAAATCTCAAGCAGACTCCCTTCTGAGCATGGAGGCCCACGTGGGGCTCAATCTCACAACCCCGAGATCATGACCTGAGCCAAAATCAAGATTAGGTTGCTCAACCGAATGAGCTATCCATATGCCCCCTTATTTCTAATTTCTAAGAACTTTTCCTTTGCTTTTCTTTTTTTTAAACCACTCTGTCTTGTTTCATGGAGTAGTGTCTTACCTGAAGATATTTATGATAGTGATTTTGAATCTTGATTTGTTTTTGTGAAATGGGAACAAAGAAAAATGAAATGAAAAAAGGAAAATGAAATAAAAATCACCAAACATTGTTAGCCAGTTTGAAAATGTTGCATCTTACTCAAATACTCAAGAAAATAGGACTTCTTTATTTTTGGTAATGACTCTAATTTTTCTTATAAGCATCTTACCCAGTCGGGTAGTGTTAGGCAAGGAGGGGGACAGAGTATTAAACAGCTTGAGTTTGCTGATTAATCTTTCATTAGCTAATTCATCTTCTCTCTCTTTTTTTTTTTTAAGATTTTGTAGATTTATTTGTCAGAGAGAGAGAGAGCTAGAGTGCATAAGCAGAGGGAGTGGCAGGCAGGGCAAGCAGAGGGAGAAGCAGGCTCCCCGCTGACTCTGCCGAGCAAGGACACCCATGTGGGACTTGATCTCAGGACTCTGGGATCATGACCTGAGCCCAAGGCAGTGGCTTAACTGACTGAGCCGCCCAGGTGTCCCAGTTCATCTTCTTCTTCTTTTTTTTTTTTAAAGATTTTTTTTTTTTTTCTGGACAGACAGATCACAAGTATGCAGAGGATGCAGGCAGAGAGAGGGGGAGGCAGGCTCCCCACCAAGCAGAGAGTCCGATGTGGGGCTCGATCCCAGGACCCTGGGATCCTGACCTGAGCCAAAGGCAGAGGCTTTAACCCACTGAGCCACTCAGGCGCCCCCCACCCCGTTCATCTTCTCTTGGGTATATGCTCGGTCTTCCTGATACTCCCCCTACCTCTCTCCCCTGCTGTACTTCACGATGCTGTTTAAAGTGCCATGGAGTTGCTTTAGGTGATTTTGTGAAGGTGGTAGAGTATCTTGGAATTCTGTACTGGTCATTGGTCTTCCGTAGTATCTCCTGTAGGTAGCATCTCTAATCTTGTTTTGGACTTACTTGACTGCTTAGATGGTTCTTCTGTCCTTTGGGAGTGTTCTTTCCAGAGCTTATGGAACTTCTGGATCCTCTCTGTGTATGTTCTTCATGGGAGCCAGGAGTATTGCCTCAAACTCATTTACGTGCTTCCTTCCTCTGCTAAGGTTCTGTTGGATCATACTGCATGGTGGTCTTCTCTCAGGGTTTCATGTAGGGAGGTACGCAAAAGCCTCCTGCTACTTTTGACTTTTCCCTTGTTTACATACTACAAGTGAAAGGGGTGGGCTTTCTTTTTCCTTCTCATGTTTGGATGGTCCTTTATTTCATTGCTCTTTCTTTTCTGAAGTAGTATTTGCCCCACTCTCTTAACTGGAGCTACAATGGCAGATGAGGTATAGGCAGAAAAATTTGCCAGTAAGAGAGAATTCAAAAATACTATCCCTATTATATTAATTAATTGTTCCATTATATAGGAAGAAAAATTTTATCATCTCCTTTTAAAATGATTTCAGCACTTCTGAATTTTTTCATCTGTAATAGTAAATATACGTTCCAGCTGAATCAGTCATTCTCAGTCGTGATTTGTGAGATGTATTCTCAAAACAGAATTTGAAATTAGTAAGCAGTTAGAGCTATTTTTATATTCTTATGGCATTTCCAGAAGTTGGCTGGGATGTGCAGATTCCATTTTAGCTGCTTTTCATTTGGGAACTCTTGGATCAGATCCAGTTCTTTGAAAGATGGATTATGTGAATATGTGTGTTTTAAGAGCACATCAAAATGTGTAATCAAGGAATCCCTTTTGATAGTGTTGTAGCACTTTAGGACTAGCCACTCCAAGAGCCACATATTATTAAATTCTGCCAGTTATCATAAAACGTCCTCTTTTTTTTTTTTTTAAGATTTATTTATTTATTTATTTATTTGACAGACAGATCACAAGTAGGCAGAGAGGCAGGCAGAGAGAGAGAGGAGGAGGAGGCAGGCTCCCTGCTGAGCAGAGAGCCCGATGCAGGACTTGATCCCAGGGCCCTGAGATCATGACCTGAGCCAAAGGCAGAGGCTTTAACCACTGAGCCACCCAGGCGTCCCATAAAACGTCCTCTTTGGTACATTTGGAGAAGTTTAATTTTTTAGAGAAATTTTGGTAAATTAAAATTTTTCTTAGTTTTCCTTTTCTAGAGACAGAGCATAGGCATATATTACCCAGGTATATTGTTTCTCGTCTTCCCAGCTGAAGTGAGTAATAGTTGTTCTCTGCTGTGGATTGTTAAATTGTCACCCTAGAGAACTGTACTATATATGGATGAGCCTCATTGAATGTAGCAGAGATTTTCACCTTTGGGGAGTGGGTCATATATCTCTTAGAGAGTCTAATGAAGGCTATTGATCACTTCCCTCCTGTACCTTCATCCCCAAATAGTACATAAACACATTTGTTTCTACTTTAGTTTTTTTGCATTGGAATAAATATAATTTATAGACCAGTGAGTGGTTCTCAAGATTGATAGCAGAGGTGGGGCAAGGTGAAATGAGTTTGGGGAGAGAGGGATCAGAATGATTTGAAATATTTTGAAATTTTTATGTGTTCTCTTAGTTTCTTTGAGGTATTTTCATATTCCTTGAAGTATGGCTGTTTGAGACTTCACTGCTATAGTGAGCCATTTTCTTCATGCATCGTGTAGCATTGTTCAGATGTTTAGAGTGTTGGGGTGGAAAAAGTATGGAAACCCTATCTCAGACAAAAATTAAACTATAAAAATTAAACTATTAAACTATAATAAAAATTGTCTATAAGGCATTATGTTAATACCATTTTAATATAAAAACTAAAAACTTTGTGGTTACTTCCTTAAAAAATTCAAGTAAAACCAAATATGGCAAATAAAATAATTAAGTCTGAATAGACCATTTAATCTATTTTGTGGAATACTCTTTGAAGTGGCATCTTGTAAGTTCTTTGACATTGATTTGATTTCAACCTTAGAGTTTTTTAAAAAAATTCTTTCTTTCTTTTTTTTTTTAAGATTTTATTTATCAGATAGAGATCACAAGTAGGCAGAGAGGCAGGCAGAGAGAGAGAGGGAAGCAGGCTACCGCTGAGCAGAGAGCCCGATGCAGGGCTCCATCCCAGGACCCTGGGATTATGACCTGAGCCAAGGGCAGAGGCTTTAACTCACTGAGCCACCCAGGTGCCTCTAAAAAAATTATTTCATGGGCACCTAGGTGGCTCAGGAGTTAAGTGTCTGCCTTCGGCCCAGGTCCTGATTCCAGGGTTTTGGGATGGAGCCCATGTCTGGCTCCCTGCTCAGTGAAGACTCTCCTTCTGCCTTTGCCCCTGACCCTGCTTGTGCTGTCTCTCTCTCAATAAAATAAATAAAATCTTTAAAAAAAATTCAAAATTTTACACTTAAAAAAAGGTGAAATTGACATTAAAGTAACAATTTTAAAGTGAACAATTCTGTGGGATTTAGTACATTTGAAATATAGTGCATCTACCACCTCTGTTTAGTTTTTCCAAAGCATTTTCATCACCCCAAAAGGAAATGCAATAGCTATTAAGCAGTTGTTCTCCATTTTCCCCTTCCCTTAGCCCCCGTCAACCACCAGTCTGCCTTCTCACTATGGATTTATCTGTTATGGAATTTCATATAGTTAGAATCATACAATATGTGATCTTTTGTGTATGGTTTCTTTCACTTTGCATAATGTTTTTGAAGTTCATCAACTTTGTAGCATTTACAATACCACATTCCTGTTTATTAGGGAATCCTAGTTCATTGTATGTATACATTGTAACTTTTTTTCCTTTTAAAAAAGGCCTTTTAAAAAAATAATTTAAATTCAATTTGGTTAACATAAAACATATTATTAGTTTCAGGGGTAAATTTAGTGATTCATTAGTTGCATATAATACCTAGTGCTCATTATATCAAGTCCCCTCCTTAATGTCCATCACCCAATTACCCCATACCTCCCAACTTTCCCTCCGGCAACCCTCAGTTTGTTTCCTATAGTGAAGAGTCTCTTAAGTTTGCCTCCATCTCTGTTTTTATCTTATTTTTCCTTCCCTTCCCCTGTGTTCATCTGCTTTGTTTCTTAAATTCCACATATGAATGAAATCATATGGTATTTATCTTTCTCTGACTTACTTGGCTTGCAAAATACCCTCTAGTTCCACCCACATCATTGCAGATGGCATGATTTCACTCTTTCTTATGGCTGAGTAATATTCTATTGTATATACATACCACATCTTCTTTCCTGTTCATCTGTTACTGGACATCTGGGCTCTTTCCACTTTTTGGCTGTTGTGGACATTGTTGCTATAAACGTTGGGGTACATGTGCCCCTTCCAATCACTATTTTTGTATCCTTTGTATAAATAACTAGTACTGCAGTTGATGAGTCATAAGGTAGCTCTATTTTTAACTTTTTGAGGAACCTCCATGCTGTTTTCCAGAGTGGCTGCACACCAGCTTGCATTCCCACCAACAGTTTAAGAGGGTTCCCCTTTCTCCGCATCCTCGGCAACGTTTGTTGTTTCCTGAGTTGTTGATTTCAGCCATTCTGACCACTGTGCAGTGGTATCTCATTGTGGTATTGATTTGTATTTCCCTGATGCCAAGTGATATACATATTTTTTATATACACTATAAATTGTTTCTTTGTTCATCCATTAATGGACATTTGGGCTAGTTGTACCTTTTGGTTATTGTAAATAGCACTGCTATGAACTTATGTGTACATGCATTTGTTTGAGTACTGTTTTCACTTTTTTGTTTTAAAAAGTAATCTCTATACCCATCGTGGGGCTTGAACTCACAATCTTGAGATCAAGAGTCACATGCTTTACTAACTGAGCCAGACAGGTGCCCTGTTTTCACCTTTTTAAAGTATATATCTAGGTGTGGAATTGCTGGGTTAAAGAAGAAATCTGTAGTTTCCTCTTACACTTTTATAATGCCTCTGACACCAGATGTATGGGTTTTTCACAGCAAACAATTCTCTCATTCTCTGTGGGCACAAACTGGATGTCCTACAGTTTAATTCGGTTTTGACCTTAGCCACCTGGAGTTGACACTGACTCCACAAATTATGGGATCAGTCTCATAAGACTGCCCCCACACTTCAGATACTAACTGCAAGTCCTAGGTTGTCACCTGAACTTCTGACCAAATGGCTATAAATTGGGGATTCTCACAAACCCCTCTGTGGGTTTAGTAATTTGCTGGAATGAATGGTTCACAGAACTCAGGGAAGCGCTTTATTTACTATTACCCATTTATTAGAAAGGACACAATTCAGGAATAGCCAAATGGAAGAAGAGGCATAGGGCAAAGTATGTGGAAAGGGGTGTAGAGCTTCCATGGTCTGTCTGGGTATGCAACTGTCCCAGGACCTCAATTCACCAACCTGGAGTCTCTCTGAACCCTGTCAGTTAAGGTTCTTTTATGGAGGCTCCATTATGTAGATTTGATTGATTAAAACATTGGCCATTGATGATTGAACTCAATCTTCAGCCTTTCTCCTATCCCCAGAAGTTGGGGGTAGGGCTGAAAGTTCCAGCCTTCAAATTACATGGTTGGTTCCTGTGGCAAGCAATCCCCACCCTCCAGGAGCCTCCTGTTAGCACAAACTCAGGCATAGATGAAAGGGGCTTGTTATGAATTAAAAAAGACTTTCCTCTCATCTTGTCACCCAGGAAATTCCAAGAGTTCTAGGAGCTCTGTGCCAGGAACTGGGGATAAAGACTGAATATAAATATAAATATAAATATAAATATAAATATAAATATAAAAAATATAAATAGATATCTTCTACGTTTAACTTTTTGAGAAACTGCCAAACTGGACTTGGGGCTATTTTACATTCTATGAGCAGTTTGTGAGGGCTTCAGTTCTCCTACGACCTCACCAGCACTTGTTATTTCCATTTTTGTTGTTGTTTTTAAAATTATAGCCATCTTAGTGAATTGGTACCTTACTGTGGTTTTAGTTTGCATTTCCCTAATAACTAATGATGTTTAGCATCACCCCCACACCACCCCCACCCACTGTGCAAAAAGATGTGTTTGTTTGTTTGTTTGTTTGTTTTTTAATTTATTTGACAGAGACACAGCAAGAGAGGGAACACAGGTAGGGGCAGTGGGAGAGGAAGAAACAGACTTCCCACTGAGCAGGGAGCCCAATGCGGGGCTCATCACGGTCCCTGGGACCATGACCTGAGCCGAAGGCAGACGTTTAATGACTGAGCCACCCAGGTGCCCCCCAAAAGGTGTTTTTATTAAAGTATAAGAACAGAACCCTGGGCAGAAAGAGCTGCCTGTTGAGCATTTTTTCATGTGCTTATTGGTAATTTATCTTATTTTCATCAGTTTTTGGTTTTGATGCTAAGAATTGTTAAACACCTTGATTTACAAAGGTGTATAGTAGTAGCAAAGCAAATTTTCAACTCACATTTGCTCTGACAGAAATTACTTGCTTCATATCAAGGAATCCCAGAAATTTCCAAGACTTGATTTATGTAATGTTATATTGTTTGCTCTGCCCTTTAGCAGGATCCCAACATCACTGACAGTGTCTTCTTTAGTAAGAAATGGATAAAACATTTCCCATTTAAGGTCTTTGAGCAAAATTCTTTAAAAATATTTCTGTGGGGCACTTGGGTGGCTCAGTCGGTTAAGCGACTGCCTTTGGCTCAGGTTATGATCCTGGGGTCTTGGGATCAAGCCCTGAGTTGGGCTCCCTGCCCAGCGGGGATTCTGCTTCTCCCTCTGTCCCAACCCCCATGGCTCTTTCTGTCTCGCTGTTACTTTTTCTCTCATGTAAATAAATAAAATCTTTAAAAAAACATTTCTATAGATTTCTATAAATTTTTTCTTTTTTATGATTGACAATTTTTTGTTGATTAATAGGTATTCACTTTTATTTTTATCACTGAAATACATATCTACATATAATGTTATATTAGTTTCTTTTCTTGAAACACTTGAACAGCCTTCATCTGATGAGGAGATTGACTTTATTTTTAAATTTTTATTTTATTTTTAAAGATTTTATTTATTTATTTGACAGAGAGAGATCACAAATAGGCAGAGAGGCAGGCAGAGAGAGAGAGGAGGAAGCAGGCTCCCTGCTGAGCAAAGAGCCCGACACGGGGCTCCATCCCAGGACCCTGAGATCATGACCTGCCAAAGGCAGAGGCTTAACCCACTGAGCCACCCAGGTGCCCCAAGAGATTGATTTTAATGTCAGAAGATAAGACTTCTCTTGGGTTTTTGGCAATCTTTGACACTAAACTTTGTAGGCTGGTTGGTCAGCTATGGTTTCTCAAGCTTCAGACCTGCCTTTTTATACTTTCTGATTCTGGGGGTGGGATTCTGCCAACTCCTTTTTTTTTTTTGGCCAGCTCTTCCCTTCTTCTAGTGCAAGGTACTAGAAGACTAGAAGTCTTCAAGTAGAATTTATATCCTCATTTGTGTTTGCTTGCTTTCTTCTTCTTCTTCTTCTTTTTTTTTTAAAGATTTTATTTATTTATTTGACAGACAGAGATCACAAGTAGGCAGAGAGGCAGGCAGAGAAAGAGAGGGAAGCAGGCTATCCGCCGAGCAGAGAGCCCAATGCGGGGCTCGATCCCAGGACCCTGGGATCATGACCTGAGCTGAAGGCAGAGGCTTTAACCCACTGAGCCACCCAGGCGCCCCTCTTCTTCTTCTTCTTCAGATTTTATTTATTCAATTGAGAGAGAGAGAGAGAGAGCAGGAACAGGGGGAGGGGCCGATGGAGAGCGAGAAGTAGGCTCTCCACTGAGCAGGGAGCCTGACATGGGGCTCAATCCCAGGGCCCTGAAATGGTGACCTGAGCCAAAGGCCAATGCTCAATGGACTGGGCCTCCTGGGGACCCTTTGCTTGCTTTTTGCAATGTCACTTTACTTTACCCGGACAGTGGCAATTAGTTTGAGTCTCTGGTTTTTACACTGTCCTTGAAACCACATTTATCTTGCCCGTTCAGAGATAGCGGTACCATTAAGTCTTCATGACAGTGTCTCTCAAACTCATCTTTACATGTCATAAATATAAAATAACTTATTTTGCTCAAACACATATACTTTTATAATGCATCTATAATGAAGAAGTTGAAAGCATCATAGACATAAATACAAAGTAGTTGTTCCTCTGGAGGTCTTCTATGCAGCTGTTTTTAATTAGCTTGAATAAAGGTGGCTGTATTTCTTATTCTCTTCTCCCTGTATTATATGATTAAATTTTCCATTACAATTTTTTTTGCATCTTTCTTTTTTTACTAAAAGGACTTAATTAGTATGCTTATTCAGCATTTTAAAAGTGGTCTAAGTATCTGATTCACTCTTTTGTGTAAGTGATTGATTCTGGGATTTCATAAATATTTGAGTATCTCACATATAACAGATATTGTCATAGATATTAGAGATGTAATGATATACAATTCAGACATGCTTTCAAGGAATGCTTATTTTGACAGGGCATATAGCTATTGAGTAATTATAAAACTAATATTTCCTGGTAGGGAAAAAAACAGGATAGTATAAGAACACATGGCAGGGGGTCTAAGAATGGTTCACCTAGTTGGGTGGTTCCAGGATAGCATCTCTTATGTGATATTTAAGATGAGACTCAAACAATTTGAGTATAGGTTAGCTGGATTTGAGATGCAGAGGATATGGAAGAGCATTCCAGGCTCAACATTGAGAGTGTGTGTAACCACAGTGGTTCCAGATGAGGCAGGAACCATATCACAGTGGGTTTTATAATTTATGTTAAATAGATTGGAATTTACCTAAAAGCCAGTAAGAAACAATTGCAGGGTTTTAACAGAGGAATGACATTATATTCATTAATTACATACAGCATGTCAGATGTTGTTCTAAGCCTGGGGATACAGAGGTAACATGGCAAATTTCCTGCCTCCTGGAATTTGCATTCTGATACAGGCAATAGATAGACAAGTATACAGTATCGTTTCAATATTATTTCTTGATAAATGCTGTAGAAGAAACAAAGTAAGACAGGGAGATAGAAAATGAAGGAGAAGAACTAATTTTAGGTAGCCTGATCAAGGAAGTTCACCCTGAGGAGGTCATCCAAGAAGGTCTCTCTGAGTAGACATAGGAGCAGAGACCTGAATGAAGTAAGGAAGTGAGTCATATGAAGATCTGGGGAAAGAATCTCAGTAAGAGAAAACAGATGATGAAAAGTACCTGGGTGGGAATGAGTTTCCTTTGTTGGAGGAACTACAAGAAGTTCATGAGTGAGAATACAGGTGTGGGATGAAGTCAGAGAGATTGGCATGGCCCAGGTCATTGCTCACGGGACTTTGTGAACCATAATAAGAAGTTGGGTTATATTTTAAATATGATTGAAAACAACTGGAAAGTTTTGAGGGGAGCAGTGTGATTTGTGTTTTGAAACGGTTACTCTGGCTGCTGGTAGAGTATAGAGTGTAAAGTGTCAGGCTAGAAGCAGGAAGGCCAATTAAGAGTCCGTTGTCACAATCTAGGAAAAAAATATGAGGACTTGGGCTAGGATGATAGCTATTGAAGTGGTGAGAATAGTTGGATTTAAGATATATTTGGCAGATAGAGTCAGTAGGATTTGCTGAAGAGTTTGAATGTGGCTTGGAAGAGAAAGAGAGGATGACTGCTAAGTCGTTGGCCTCTGCAACTGGGTGAGTGCAGATGCCATTTCTGAGATGGGAGAGATTGAAGGAGAAGTTGATAGTTTTTTGGAGGGGTGTATTACAAAGCCAAGAGTTCTGTTTTAATTGGTTTAATTTTTAAAAATTCTGTCTAAATTTTAGATTCCTCCTAAATATCCAAGTAGTGATGACAAATAGATATTTTGGCCCATGGGAGAGGTCAGTGCTCAAGCTATAAATTTGGTATTCATTAGTACATAGATGGTAATTAAAGTTATGATAAAACTTGATGAGATCCTTAGAGAATGTATATATGGGAGAGGGAAGTTCTGAGAACTGAGCCCTGTGGCATTTCAACATTTAAGCAAAGAAGCCTGAGGAAGAGCAGCCAATGTAGTAAAAGAAAAACCTAGAGAATATGATATCCTAGAAGTTAAGTAAAAGAGGGGACTGATCCATTATGTCAAATACTGAGATATGTTCAAAGACCACTTTGATATAGTATAGATGATAGACTAAAAAGGGGGCAAGGTTAGAACTGGGAAAATGAAATACTGTTGCACCTACCCAGAAGAGAAATGATAAATAGCGTCTTATTCTGGGGCAGTGGCAATTGGGATGGAGAGTTGTAGGCAATTCAGGAGGCAGAATAAACAGACTTGATAATTGGGTATGGGGTGAGTCTTATGGGTCTTAGCCATAATATTTGAAAATATTGAACTTTAAAAAAGTAAAATATTTAGGGGCACCTGGCTGGCTCAGTTGGTAGAGCATGGGACTTCTTGATCTCACGAGTTGTGAGTTCAAGCCCCATGTTGAGTGTAAAGATTTGAAAAAAGAAATATATTTAAAAAAAAAAAACCTAAAGTATTTAAAGAAGCAAACAAAAAACTGAAGTTACTGCAGCCAGAGTACTTTTTGATACATTGGAGGCTGAGGTTTTAGTTTTATTTGAACTGGTCAAGATTACACAAGTTTGGCTAAGTCAAACTACAGTTGGTCTTGAACAACATGGGTATTAGGGCATTGACCCCTCACTGTGTGGTTGAAAATGCATGTGTAATTTTTGACTTTCCCTACAACTTAACTACTAGTAGTCTGCTATTGACTGGAAGTCTTACTGATAAACATAAACAAAACACATTTTGGATGTTATGTGTATTATATACTATAATCTTACAATAAGGTAAGTTAGAGAAAATGTTATTAAGAAAATCACAAGGTAGAGAAAATACATTTACAGTCCTGTACTGTATTTATTAAAAAAATTTGTATGTAAGTGGACACATGAGGTTCAAACATGTGTTGTTCAAGGGTCAACTGCATTTAATGACAGGTTAACCAATAGTTTGGATTAGGGCATATTAATTAATCTTTGCAGAAAAATTTAAATATGTGGATCAAGTAAGATTGCTAGGGGCATGTTTAACTTATGTAAACCATTTTTTAAGCAGTCAATTTTCAGCAGGTCTTCTACATAGCGGCCCCTTTTAAGTACACCGTGGACTTGGAAAGAAACTAAAATTCTTCAGGAAATATGTTATTCAGACTTTGGAATATCTCTGACATGCTGTGTTCTCATTACATGCTAATGGCTACATCAATGGCATCCACAGTAATGAGGGGCTATATGATTAAAATACTGCAAAGTTTTTGGGTTTTGGTGATAATCTACATGTTACTATGCAAATGAATTCTAAATGATGAATTGCTTATGATCGGTATTAAAATGAGTCCATGATAGGGGTTCCTGTGTGGCTCAGTGGGTTGAATGCCTGACTCTTGATTTTGGCTCAGGTCATGATCTCAGGGTCATGAGATCGAGCCCCACACTGGGCTCCATGCTCCGTGGAGAGCCTGCATGACATTCTCTCCCCCTTCCTTTGCCCCTCCCCTGCTTGTATGATCTCTCTCTTTCTAATAAATAAATAAATCTTCAAAAAGATGAGTCCATGATAGTTTCTCTGAAATTACTTAACTGGTAAAAGTTGAGTTGGGGGACGCCTGGGTGGCTCAGTTGGTTAAGCCGCTGCCTTCAGCTCACGTCATGATCTTGGGGTCCTGGGATTGAGTCCCGCATCGGGCTCCTTGCTTGGCGGGGAGCCTGCTTCTCTCGCTGCCTCTGCCTGCCTCTCTGCCTGCTCGTGTGTACTCTCTCTCTCTGGCAAATAAATAAAATCTTTAAAAAACAACAAAAAAAAGTTGAGTGGGTAAGAAGAGTACTTGAGAACTTTTACTTTTGGTATTTATTCCTAGTATTCTGGAACAATACCAGGAAGATTAGATTAAAAGGACCTTTCACTGTAAACCACCGGATAATGCATTGCTGGGTTTACAGAAATTAAGGGAAGTCTTACAACATCTTTCAAATGCAGAGCAAAATAAGACAAAACAAGAAAAACAACACTGCAACTAAAAACTGTGAACTGAAACAGGAACCATGAAAGATTAACACACCTGAAAAGTTACCCTGCAGGTAGATGCCCATATCAGCACAGAAGTTAAGAGTCCAAGCTTTAGGCTGATGACAAGGTAAGAAAGCTGAATATGAGATTCCAGCTTTAAGCCAAGGAGTGTAAAGGAAGCTAAAATGAGACTGATAGAGCCCCATGGTTCCTGAAGAAGCAAATACAAATTCTCTATGAAGGAAAATACTCTTCAGTTGCCCCCTAGGATTTTCTCAGATTAAAATCAAGCAGATATGTAGGTCACAATCAAAGATCACCAACCATACGAAGAAACAAGTTGTTATTAGGGAGGTGGGTGAAAATAACAAGATTTAGAGCCCTGAGGACTTCAGATATTGGAAGGATCAGATATAGAATATTAAATAACTATGCATAAAATATTTGAAGAAATAAGAGATGGAGTCACAAAAATGAGCAAGCAACAAGAGATTATCAACTATGACTAGGAAAAGAACCAATTAGAATATCTAGAAGTGAAAAATGTTGTTGGAATAAAAACTTCAATGGCTTGGTTAAACAGCAAATTAGACCCAGATAAAGAGGGAATCCATGAACTTGAAGATGGATTTGAAGATATCACAGAATACAGCATAGAGGCAGAAAAATTGAAAATATAATAGAGAGGTTAAGAGAAATGGAATAAGAAAGTCTAATATAGGTCTAATCAGAATTCCAGTAAGCGAGACTAGAAAATTCAGGAGAGACAATATTTGAAGAGTTAATGGCTGAGAATTTTCCAGAATTGTTGACTTGAATGTATAAATATAGGAAACATGACACATAGAAAGCAGAATAAATAAAAATACCTAAAGCAATGTGTTTAAGTATGAATTGACATTCTTACCTTGAAAAAATTTCAACCATCCCATAGGAAGTGTCAAATGGGGAAGATTTGAAGCCTTCTTCTAACAGCTAGAGTCAACTTGTGAGGAATATAAGTGAACTACCTTGGAAGTGGATCCTCTGGCCCTGGTCAAGCCTTCAGATAATGATGATGATGATGATGATGATGATGATTTTTAAAATATTTATTTTATTTTTTGTGAGAAAGAGACAAAGAGTGAGAGAGAGAGAGAGAGAGAGAGAGCACCACAAGGAAGGAAGAGCAGAGGGAGAGGAAGAAGCAGATTCTCCGCTGAGCAGGGAGCCTGATGAGGGAATTCATCCCAGGATCCTGGGATCATGACCTGAGCCAAAGGCAAACACTTAATGACTGAGCCACCCAGGCGCCCCAGATGATTATTTTTTAACTGGAATTTTCCAAGATTATTGTTTATTGCGTCAGGTTTACATTGGTAAAAGGCAGGTTGTGAGATGTGAGTTAGACTGAATAGTTCTATCATTTCCCTCTGTTGAGGTAGCATCAATGTCCAGATCTCCCCACATTTCACCAGTGGCTCAGGCAGCCATATCATTCTATATTAACAGATAATGGTTCTCATTGGCCAGTAAAAATGTAGAACATCTGATGTATTTTAAGTGCATGATTACTCAATGCACCCAGGATTTCTTTTGGAATAACTTAAAATAGCTCCCTTGAGATTGTTTTGCCAGTTTTTTAATTTTTGTTTTAGTGCTGAGAGTGGTAGGGAGAATTCTGTCAAGACTGATCAAATGGTTTTCTGAAGTACAAGTCCATTTAATCGTTCTATTTTTGATGTCATTATACAATAAAATAGAACTTATGGAACATGAGTACTTTTTAATGTTTCATTCTTCTCTTTTTATAGCTTAAATAGAGCAAAATAGTTTGAGACTATTTTTTTATGTTAGCTTTGCCACCATACAAATGAGAAACTTGCACTCCTGATAGTAACAGGGCATGGAAGCTTGACTAATCATTAGCAGTGTTGGTTACAGGGAAAATACATTGCAATTATAGTTGATTCCTAGACACTAAGTTATTTGTGTAGGTATGTAGAATTCTTGTGATTGATGAAATGAACTAAAACAGTCTTGTCTTTAAAGAATTGTAGCTTGAATAAAGAATAATGAAAGCATACTAATGTAGATAAAACTTACTGACATTTTATACTTTTGAGGGGAAATAAGGCCTTAAGCTGCTTTGGCTAAAATTTCAAAATGAATTGTAGTCATAATTCTGGCATTATGGCTCTTTGGCCCTGAGAAATTCCTTAAAAGAATTTACTGTCTACTTTGGTAAAATGTCAATAATATCACTTACCTCTTTTTTTCAGGAATATAGTGAGAAGTCACTCTTTGGAAATGGAAAAATGTTACCTGTTAAATTGTTATATCTTGTCACTAAGAAATATCTTTTCACTGAATGATTATAGAGAAGATGGTTGTCATTGATCTTAAGAATTTATCCCACACTTCAATGCACTAAAATTTTGGGGAAATTAAAGCACACATCTTACTTGTGAGCAAAAGTAACTTTTAAACTGTTGCTTATGAAATATAGAAGTGTGGGGATTTGGTGTATGATATAATTATTTATAGTTGTGTTTTGTAGAACTAGTGAGGTCTGATCTTTAGTTGAGGAAAAGGGTAAAGGCCACAATTTCTGTATTTTTCTCTTCCTGTTAGCAAATCAAGCACATTTTTTGTTTTGCAAATATGTCAACTATAATAAGCATATAATATAGCCTTTCATTTGAAAAGGTATCTAGAGGCACCTGGGTGGCTCAGTGGGTTAATAAGACTCTGCCTTCTCAGCTGTTTGCTCAGATAGTCTGACAGATGCATGGGTGGCGCAAAATGGTCCTGTTAGTATCAATAAAGCTGCCCACTATGAACGCTAGCAAACCAGCATGACTTCAGGCTTTATGACTAATATTTCATGATGATCTTGAATAAAAGATATAACTTTAAATGGTGTGGAATAGGCTGAGCTTGCCTGGTTCTTCAGAGGTTATCATTGTGGTATGATATCAGACTGGAAGGTCTCTTTGCTGACCACACTCTACTTCCTCAACACCTTGAGATGCCAGAATCAAGTGAATATTTCTTTGCTCACCAATAAAACATGTATTCTTAGAGAGAGACCATGCTCAGCTTACAATGAATGCATTTCTCAGTGTTTTCCTAAGATCTTATCCTAAGAAACTAGAAAGGTGGGTAGAAAGAGTATATGCTCATTGAATCTAGTGAGGTATGAAAAATAGTGGGAGCACCACAGGATAAGGGACAAAGAGCAGAAAAGAGCCTTTAAGAACCAATGACAAATTTTATCCACATTATAGTTTTGCTCAGACCCTTCACCTGGAGATAATTACAAATTGGTATAATGTTATTATGGGGGTTTGTAGTGCATCAATCAAGATTGAATGTAGTTATTGGATAGAACTGTACAGTATGAACTGGCAGTGAGAAAAACTGAGTTTCCTTTCTACACTTGCCTGTTAATTAGCTATATGCTTCTTGAACAAAATTGTTGATTTTTCCTTATTGAGGAGACCAGATGATGAGAACCAAGTGACGTAATCTTTGAGTTTTCTTTCAGTCTTAGAATTTTTGAATTTCTGTGGGAAATAGAATAATATACCTGGGAATGAAATTCGTAGATACATTTAATGAAACACCTAACAATTGCAATATGGATAAAAATACTTAATTGGGGATGTGTTCATGTTTCTAACAGAGTGAAGCTAACAGTTGTTCATAAGGTATATACTTTCTCTTATATGAGACAGAAGTATCTTTTTACTGTACTGCTCAATTCTTGGTTAGCTTTATTTATATTTATATTATATATTTGAAAGTAATCCAATTTAAATGAACTGTCTAAGTGCAAGCATTGTGGATTAATTTTAGTTTCTCAATTTTTATTGATCTAGTAGAAGTAGAATGTCTGCAAATGCCTGAGCATTAAGATATAGTAACAATTTAATGCAAAATAAACCTTCCAACAGATACCTACTTATAAGATCTGTCTAGTTTAGTAGAGCCTCCGGAATATTGGTCTGTGGTAGAATAGATCTGGGATGCCCAGTCTATATTTATTTATTCATTTTTAAAGATTTAATTTATTTATTTATTTGACACAGAATGAGAGAGAGACAGCAAAAGAGGGAACAGAGGGAGGGGGAGTGGGAAATGGAGAACCAGGCTTCCCACTGAGCAGGGAGCCCAATGTGGGGCTTGATCCCAGGATGCTGGGATCATGACCTAAGCTGAAAGCAGATGCCCAATGACTGAGCCACCCAGGTGCCCTCCAGTCTGTCTTTTGATACCTCTGGTCAAATCTCTAAGAAGATATTTTGGTTGGGGACTGATAGGTGAAGGCACAAAGTGAAGTTTATTAGTTCTTTTTATTGGAGCGAATCCTGTCCTGCTCCAGAACAGAGTTTAGTCCCCAGACTTGCTTTGGGGCCTACCTTATCCTTCCAAGATGATTGGGAACTAGGTAGATCCCTTACGGTGACCACAAATTATACTCCTCTCCCTTGGTATAAATCACTGTCAAGGACATGGTTGTTGAGGTGGGGAAAGAAAATCAAGTATCAATTGTTAGAGCTTTTGTCCTTTGTTAGACAATATTTAACTACTAATAAAAAACCTGGCACATAAGGATTATGTGACGTAAAATAATTTCAAAAGAGAGCACTGGTGTTGGGTGATTAGAGAGAAATTAGAGACTTATAATTTTCATATATATTCTTGATGGAGTGATTGTAATGGTTAAAAAAAACTGTAATCAAAGATGTCCTCATTTAAACACTGGGTAAAAATTACTTTTTACTGTCCATTGTTAAAACACATATTTTTAGAGTATGGTCCATATTTAGCTCACTATGAATGATTTTCTCAATCTTTCCCTAAGACCAGATTTTAATAGTGAGATGGGTAGAAAGAGCATTTTGGTACATATCTCTAGAATTATCTTATGATACTTTAAAAAATTAATTTATTAATTAACTAGAGAGAGAGGGAGAGAGCCCAAGCTGGAGGGAGGGGCAAAGGGAGAGGGGAAAGCAGACTCCCTGCTGAGCAGGGAGCCAGGCGAAGTCAGGATCCTGAGATCATTGTTAGGGTCCATGATCAAAGGAACGAGACTGATACAAAGTGAAGGTCAAGCAAAGCTTTATTTCGCGCCAAGCATCAAGAATCAAATTGACCAGCCAGGGCTGTCTCTTATGAAAAGGCGATGACGATGATCCTGACAAGGTCACTTCCAAGAAGGCCGCTCCGGATGAGGCTGCTCCCAAGAAGAGGCCGCTCCCAAGAAGGCTGCTGCTGATGAGGTCGCCCCCCGCACCGGGCTGCTCCCAAGAAGAGGCCACTCTGGAGGAAGCCACTCCCAGGACGAGGCCGCTCCCAACGACGAAGAGGCGATGACAGCGACGATGACAAGGAGGACAACACCGATGACACAGACTCTGTTTCCCATGACGCCACTCTGACAAGGCTGCTCCCCAGAGGAGGCCACCGCTCCGGACGAGGCCACCGCTCCGGACGAGGCCGCTCCCCAGTTGAGGCCGCTGCTAATGAGGTCGCTCCCCGGACAGGGGCTGCTCCCTGGACAGGGGCTGCTCTGGCGAGGCCGCCCCCCGGACAGGGGCTGCTCCGGCGAGGCCGCTCTGGAGGAAGCCTCTTCTCTGATGATGCTGCTCCCGCAGGGCCGCTCACTGAGGAGGCCTCTTCCCAGAGGAAGCCGCTCCCTGGAGTGACGCAGCTCCGGCGAGGCAGAGGCTCAGGGTTTGTGGCGAGGTTGCTGGTGTCTAGGCTGTTCCCCGCGGCGCCGCTGCTGAGGGTCACGGTGTGTGGGTGGGGCTGCTGGTGTCTCGGTGGTGGCGAGGCTGCTGGCGTCCCGGGGCCGCTGGTGGCTCGGGACGGCTGGCGGCTCGGCACTGCTGGTGTTGGGACTGCTGGCAGCTTGGGGCTGCTGGGACCGCTGGCGGCTCGGGGCCACCGGCGTCGCTTATAGCTCTGACAAGAGCTGTTATAGGTCTTACAGCTCTTCTTCTTCTCTCTGACGACTCTCCTTCTCTCTCTGATGACTCTCCTTCTGCTCCCACCGACTCTTCTTCTTCCTTTGACAGCTCTCCTTCTCCCCTCTGACAGCCTCGCAGATCAACCTTTATGGGGGTGGTTGAGCACCGCCCCTACACAGGCAGCCAATTGAATCCCAATTCACCCCAGTGGATATATGCGCGCCCCACCGTTTGGACGTCTCCACCCGGCCTGCCCCGCCCCTACATCTGGGGTCCACCAGCAAGTTCCTCTGGGAGGGGCAGGCCCTTACAATCATGACCTGAGCTGAAGGCGGTTGCTTAACTAATTGAGCCATCCCCAGGTGCCTCATATCTTAAGATAGTTTTGTTTTTTTTTTTTTTTTTAGATTTTATTTATTTGACAGAGAGAGACACAGTGAGAGAGGGAACACAAGCAGTGGGAGTGGGAGAGGGAGAAGCAGGCTTCCTGCTGAGCTGGGAGCCCGATGCAGGGCTAGATCACAGGACCCTGGAATCATGACCTGAGTGAAGGCAGACGCTTAATGACTGAGCCATCCAGGCACCTCTTAAGATAGTTGTTTTTTTTTTTTTTAAGATTTTATTTATTTATTCGACACACACAGAGAGAGAGAGAGATCACAAGTAGGCAGAGAGGCAGCAGAGAGAGAGCGGGGGAAGCAGACTCCCTGCAGAGGCTTAACCCAGAGCCACACAGGTGCCCCAAGATAGTTTTTTTTTTTAAGTAATTTCTAGGGGTGCCTGGGTGGCTCAGTTGGTTAAGCATCTGCCTTCGGCTCAGGTCATGATCCCAGGATCCTGGGATCGAGCCCCACATCGGGCTCCTTGCTCAGCGGGGAGTCTGCTTCTCTCTCTGCCTCTGCCTGCCACTCTGCCTGCTTGTGCCCTCTCTCTCTGACAAGTGAATAAATAAAATCTTAAAAAAAAAAAGTAATTTCTACACCTTAACATGGGGCTCAAACTCATGACCCCAAGGTCAAGAGGCGCATACTCTGATGACTGAGTCAGCCAGGTGCCCTTATGCTACTTTTCTTTAACATGCATCAGTGTTAAAATGTCCTTAGGAATATTGCATTATATCATAAGAGTCTGACTCTGGAAGAAGGCAACCATATTACTGGGAGTAAATTTTTCATGACTACAGCCCATAGATGTTAAATAAAAAATGATAACTTTTTGGATTTGATTGCAGTATAAAGTTTGTGACTTAGAATACTAGATTCATAGACTAGAGGTGGAAAGACAACAGACAGGACACTTAGTATGAGAGGCAGAAATGTTTTGCATACTTTATAAGAGATGAGAATCTTGAGTGTAGTTTTACATCACTTATTAATGATAGAACCACTTAGTTGAAATGAATTAAGTGCAGAGGCTTTTAATATTTCACCTTCACTTATTCAGCTGGTGTATAAGAGGATGATGGTGATTAAATGAATCTTTGGCTGCATTTATTCAGGGGAAAACTTACTTAGTGGTCCCCATCACTGGAAACACAGCCATGGAAGATTGCGGCATAACTGGAACACACACACACACACACACACACACACACAGGAAAAGGAAGAGAGGGAGAAAGTGCCCCCCATAAAAAGTGCCCACATGTTTGTGCCATTTTACACTTCCACCAGCAATGTAAAATTCCAGTTGCTTGATAGTCCTTGTCAACACATGGTGTGCTCAGTCTTGTTGATTTAATTTAATTTTTATTTTTTATAAGATTTTTATTTATTTGAGAGAGAGACAGAACACGAGTGGGGCGAGGGGCAGAAGGAGAAGCAGGCTTTCCGCTGAGCAGGGCTTAATCCCATGACCTGGGACCATGACCTGAACTGAAGGCAGATGCTTAACTGACTGAGCCATCTAGTAGCCCCTCAGTCTTGTTAATTTTAGCTATTTGCATGGGTATATCATGATATTCCATTGTGGTTTTCACTTGTTTTACCCTGATTACTAATGTTGAGCGATTTTTCATGTGCTTACTATTTGTATATTTTTTATGAAGTGTATATTCAGTTTGTGTTTTTAATAGGTTGTTTATAGATTTACTCTTCGTTAGTAGGAATTCTCAATATTTTCTGAAATGTTTTCTTATATCTATATATTGTGACTATTTATTTCTGGTCTGAAGCTTACTTTTCCATTTCTTTAATTGATATATGCCTTACATATAACATTATATTAGTTTTAAGTGTACAGCATAATGATTTGACATTTGCATTTATTGCACAGTGATTACCATAGTAAGTCTAGTTAACATCCATCATCATATATAGCTGCAGAATTTTTTTTTTTTTTAAGATTTTATTTATTTGACAGAGAAAGAGAGAGAGAGCACGCAAGCAGGGGGAGCAGCAGGCAGAGAGAGGGGGAGAAGCAGGCTCCTCACTGAGCAGAAAGCCTGATGTGAGGCTCAATCCCAGGATCCTGGGATCATGACCTGAGCTGAAGACAGATATTTAACTGACTGAGCCACCCAGGAGCCCCATAATTTTTTCTTGTGATAAGAACTTTTAAGATCTACTCTCTTAGCAAATTTAAAATATACAATTCAGTATTATTAACTACAGTCACCATGCTGTGCATTATATCTCCATGACTTACTTATTTTATAACTGGATATTTGTACCCTTTGACCATCTTCACCCATTTTGCTCCCAACCCCCCCATTCTCTACCTCTGGTAACCACCAATCTGTTCTCTGTATCTCTGAGTTCACTTTTTTACTTATTTATTTTTTAGATTCCACATATAAGTGAGATCATACAATATTTGTCTTTCTCTGTCTAAATTAGTTCACTTAGTGTAATGCCCTCAAGGTCCATCCATGTTTTTGAAAATGATAAGAATTCCTTCCTTTTTATGGCTGAATAGTATTCCATTGTGTGTGTGTGTGTGTGTGTGTGTGTGTGTGTATTACATTTTCTTCAAATATTCATCCATTGATGGACGCTGAAGTTATTTCCATGAGTTGGCTATAGTATAATTCTACAGCAAACATGGAGGTACCTATATCTTTCAAGTTAAGTGTTCTCATTTCCTTCATTGAAGAAGCGTCATACTGTTTTCCATAGTGACTACACCAATTTACATTTCCATTATCTGTGTATGAGGGTTCTCTTTTTCCCACATCGTTGCCAAGCCCTCGTTTCTTGTCTCATCTTTTTGATAGTAGACATTCATTGTGATTTTGACTTGCATTTTCTGGTGATTAGGGATGTTGAGTACCTTTTCATGTATCTGTTGGCCATCTTATGGAAAATGTCTCTTCAGCTACTCTGCCAATTTTTTAATTGGATTGTTTGTTTTTTGGCTGTTGGGTTGTAGGAGTTCTTTACATATTTTGGATATTAACCCCTTATCAGATATATGATTGCAAATATTTTCTCCCATTTGGTGGGTTACTTTTCATTTTGTTGATTGTTTCCTTTGCTGTGTAGAAGCTTTTTAGTCTGATATAATCCCACTTGTTTATTTTTGCTTTTGTTGCCTTTGCTTTTGGTGTTAAATCCAAAAAATCCTCATCAAGACTGGTATCAAGGAGCTTGCTATCTCTGTTTTCTTTTAGGAATTTTATGGTTTCAGGTCTTTTTTTTTTTTTAAGATTTTATTTATTTATTTGACAGAGATCACAGGTAGGCAGAGAGGCAGGCAGAGAGAGGAAGTGAAGCAGGCTCCCTGCTGAGCAGAGAGCCCGATGCGGGGCTCGATCCCAGCACCCTGGGGTCATGACCTGAGCCGAAGGCAGAGGCTTTAACCCACTGAGCCACCCAGGCGCCCCGATGGTTTCAGGTCTTATGTTTAAGCACTTATATCCATTTTGAGTCAATTTTTAAAATATATTTCATTATTTTGCCTGTGATTATCCAGTTTTCCCAAAATCATCTGTTGAAGAAACTGTTGTATATTCTTGGCTCCTTTGTTGAAAGTTATGTGTGGATGTGACTATATACATGTAGGTTTATTATTAGGCTCTGTATTCTGTTATATTGACATATGTATTTGTTTTTATGCCAATACTATACTGTTTTGATTACTTTAGCTTTGCAGTATAATTTGAAGTCAGGAAGTGTGATGCCTCCAGCTTTGGTCTTCTTTCTCAAGATTCCTTTGGCTATTTGAGGTCTTTGGTAGTTTCTTACAAATTTTAGGACTGTTTGTTCTATTTTTGTGAAAAATGCCATTGAAATTTTTTGTGAAGATTTATTTATTTTAGGGGTGCCTGGGTGGCTCAGATGTTAAGTGTCTGCCTTTAGCTCAGGTTGTGATCCTAGGGTCCTGGAATCGAACCCCACGTGGGGCATCCTGCTCAGTAGAGAGTCTGCTTTCCCCTCTTGCTCTCTCCCCTGCTCGTGCTCTCTCTCTCTTTAATGAATAAATAAAATCTTTAAAAAATAATAATAAAAGTTAAAAAATAAGAAAATATATTAAAGATTTATTTATTTTAAAGAGAGAGAGAGCATAGTAGGAGGGGCTGAGAGAGAGGGAGAGAGAATCCCAAGCAGGCTCCTTGTTGAGTATGGAGCCCCATGTGGGGCTCGATCCCAGGACCCTGAGATCATGACCTGAGCTGAAACCAAGAGTCAGATGCTTAACTGATTTTACCACCTATGTGCCTCTGCAGTTGGAACTTTGATGGAGATTGCATTGAATCTGTAGATTGCTTTAGAGAGTATGGACATTTTAACAGTGTTCTTCTAGCCCATGAGTATGGAATATCATTTCATTTGTTTGTGTCTTCAGTTTTACTTTTTAATTTTCTTAACAGTCTATGGAATAGATTTTAACATTCTGACAAGATCTAATTTATTAATATTTTCATTTATTGAGTATGTTTTTTATATCTAAAAAATCTATCTAAAAAACTTTGCCCACCCCCAGGATTTTCTCCCATGTTTTCTTCTAGAAGTGTCACAGTTTTCACTTTTATATCTAAGTCTATGATCTACCTCAGGTTAAGTTTTGTGTATGGTACAGGGTAATGTTGACATTCATTTTATTCCCCATGGATCACCTGGCACTTTTGTCAAAAATTAGTTGACTATATACATAGTATATTTCTGGATTTTCTTTTATGTCTTACTGTTACAGTTTATTTATCCTTATACATATACCACACTATTTTTTTTTTAAAGATTTTATTTATTTACTTGACACAGAAAGAGAGATCACAAGTAGGCAAAGAGACAGATGGGGGCGGGGGAATCAGGTTCCCTGCTGAGCAGAGAGCCCAATGCGGGGCTTGATCCCAGGGCCCTGAGACTGTGACCTGAGCCCAAGGCAGAGGCTTAACCCCGTGAGCCACCCAGGTGCCCCTACCACACTATTTTAATTACCACAAATTCATAATAAATCTTGAAATCAGGTAGAGTAAGCCCTCCAACTTTTTTTCCCAATCAGTGTCCTAAATTTTAGATGAGATACTTGGTGAGACTATGAATTCAACTATTGTAACTCAGCAACCCAAACAATTAAATTGTGTGTTTGATTTTTAGCAAGATCTTCCCTGTGTCTGTAAGAAATTAAAGATTTTTTTAGGGCTGTCATAGAAGCTCAGACCATGACTTGAGCTGAGAGTCAACAGATTTGAGTGTGTCATTTTTCTCTCTATAAGCACTGAAGTACACTTACAAGAATTCATTCCACATCACAGTCCTTAATATAGTCATCAGAATTGTGAAGTACGCCAAGGCATTTGCTTCAGTTGTTACTTTCTTATAAACAACTACAGGTAATATTTTGACTAACTGTGTTGTTACTGTGGAGCTCATGCTTCCTTTAAACCCAAGGACTCGGGGGCACCTGGGTCACTCAGTCGGTTAAGCATCTGACTCTTGATTTCTGTTCAGGTCCTGATCTCAGGGTGATGAGATCGAGCCCTGTGTCAGGCTCTATGCTGCGTGTATGGAGTCCGCTGAAGAGTCTCTCTCTCCCTCTGCCCCTTCTCCCACCACCCCACCTTTCCTGTACTCCTGTGCACTCTCTCTTTCTCTAAAAAAAGAGGAAAAAAAAGTAAACCCAAGAACCCAAAGAGAACAATCCCAGAATCCTATATTTAGAAGTTTTTTTCCTGGGACCTCAGCCTATAATAATCTGGTATCTGTCTGTTTCCAGTCAGGAGAGAGTGATTTAAACGTGGGAAGTTTAGGGTAAAGAATTACTAAGCTCTGAGAAGAAGGTATCTATAAGATTTAAGAGAACTCTCTAGAGTACCTTAATGTTTAGGGAGGGTACCCCAAAAAGGACAAACCTGGAAGGGTGTCCCTTCCTCAGGACTGGAGGGAGACCTTGTTGGAGAAAGTGTAGTTGTAGCCTATCTGATGGTAGAGGTTTCTGGTTTGCCTGGGCCAGATCTGGTCTGCAGTGTATAAGCAAGCATGAAGCAACTCTTGGGCACCAGCAAGCCTTACACTGGTCACCTCAGTCTGGTGACCAGTCACATGAGCATGCAGATTAAGTGTAGTACCAGTCATGCGAGAGGCCTGGAGTATATGGTGTCCATGTTGGTAGGGATATGGCACTGGGTTGTAGGAACCTCAGGGGAAAGGAGCAAGCAGGAGTTGAAGCATTATTGCGGGTGGGAAGCCTAGAGTGTGTAGCATCTGTGTTGAGAGGGTACAGAAAGGTAGTCAGCAGCCTGAGTCAGAAACTATGAATTTGTTAGGGGACAGTATGTTCTTATTTATTTCTTTTAAAGATTTATTTGTTTGTTAGAAAGAGGAGAGTGAATGCAGCAGGGAGGGGCAGAGGAAGAGGGAGAAAGAGTCTTAAGCAGGTTCTGTGCTGAGCACAGACCCTACCTAGGGCTCAACCTCATGACTCAGATCAGACCTGGGCCAAAACCAAGAGTCCAACTGCACCATCTAGGGGTCCCAGGGGACTGTTTGTTCTTAACACTTGGCGGGGGCAGAGTGCCACTAGATGTCCTCATATCACTGATCCCGAATGCAGCAGCCAGAAAAAATCGGAACTCTTGCTTCCTGCTCTGGTCCTCTAGTGCCCTCTACTAAGAAAGCTCAGTGTCAGGTTGACTGTAGGGGAGACTTCCATCCATTACTGCAAAGCAGGTATTGAAGGGTGAATTGAATGTGAGGCTGAGAGACGATAAATTAATAACAGACAAATCCATCACCTAATTCTTCAGGTCAGTGAGACGCTTTCAGTTTGAGTCTTAGCTGCTCTGCGCTGTGTGGACTGGGAGTGTTTTCAGACAAGAAGCTATACACACATGCAGACACACACAGACACAGACACACACAGACACAGACACACACACACAGTTCTTGCCACCTGTAGTTCTCTTCTTTCAGGGGATGACTCCTTTCCACTTTCTGCCTGATTTTGGTTGTTATTTTCTTTTAATAGTTATTTTTTAGTTTATCATTTATAACATTATTTTGGGAGGGCCTATATAGGTTACTCTGTCATTACTGGAGGTGGAACCTACATTTTTATTATGGAAAGAAAAATTTAAAGCTCTGAAAGATATTTGTTAGAATAATTATATCTAACATGTATTGAACATTCACCGTGAATGAAATGAAATATGTTATTTTATTTCAACCTCAATGCTAGGTAGTTATTATCTCTAGTAGTTTTTCAGATCAAGGATATTGAAGCTCAGAGAGGTCCTTATTTTACTAAGATCATATGACACAGCTAGCATTTGAGTGCAGATGTGTCCTACTCTACGGTGCATGCCCCATACTTACAGATAATACGAATAAGTGCATATTTGTTCGTAGTGTTGGTATTACAAGTCAAAAAAATGTTCTGTAGTGTTTTGGCTTGTGCATTGGAATTACAATCTTTTAAGTGCAAAAATCGTGTACCATCTCTTTTTTTGTGATGAATTCTTATGTTATAGGGAGCATAGTAGATTCTCAGGTATTTGCTAAATTGGATTTATTTCAATCTAAAAAGCCATGCAAATATTTGTAAATACTGTTCTATTAAGTTATTAAGTAAAAAATACCTTTAGGTTTATAATGAGCTTGTTAATTCTTTTTAAATGCGTGTTTTATTGGTTTCCAGATTTATTTTCATGTTCCCATGAGTTTTTTTTTTTAAAAGATTTTATTTATTTATTTGACAGACAGAGATTACAAGTAGGCAGAGAGGGAGGCAGAGAGAGAGAGAGGAGGAAGCAGGCTCCCTGCTGAGCAGAGAGCCGCATGCGGGGTTCGATCCCAGAACCCTGGGATCATGACCTGAGCCGAAGGCAGAGGCTTTAACCCACTGAGCCACCCAGGCGCCCCTGTTCCCATGAGTTTTAATTAATATTTAGGTTACAAGAATGAATTCTTTGTTATATTCATGACACCTGCACAGACTGCATTTATAGTATTTATGTCCTCTTTGTTGGAAACCTCACAGAATATAGATAATCAGAGTATTTAAATGAAATTATTTATAAAGGAAGAAATGCATTCTGTTATGTAAGTTTAAAATGTTTCCCTTTCCCTAGAGCGATCCTACTTTTAATCATCTATTTAAAAAAAAATGTGAATGTGTTTCTGCCTGAAAGATTTGTGCTAGAGAGTAACTAATAAAAACAAAATTTTGAATGAAAAGATTTTTTTTAAAGACCAGAATATTTTAGTTGTTGACCATTTTAAAGATACATTGAGTATAAAGAAAAATTACAAGTAACTTAAGCTCCAGTAAGTCCAATAAATGCTTTTTTTCCCATCTGATATTTCCTGAACACATTTTCATGGCTATAGAAAGTTTTGAAAAATGTGACTTGGAATAATTAAATACTATTTTATTATATGCAGGTATTATAATTTTATTATCATTTATTTATTTCACTATTTTTCTATTTGGGTTCATGAAGATAGCTTCCAATTTTCAACATGAAAATAATAACAAGCCCATGATTATTCCTTAGTATAAATTCCCACAATTACAATTAAGAGTGCTATGATTTTTGTGGCCAGTGAGATGGAGTTCCAAATTGTACTCCAAAAAGGTTTTATTCATTTATATTTTCATCAGAAGCATATGAGAGTACTTATTTTCACCATCCCTTTGCCAATGCTGGAAGTTATAATTAAAAAAAAAACAACTTCATATTTTTGTGAGGTAAAAGAATGGTTTCTTTGTCAATTTGCATTTCTTTGATTCTTGTGAGGGTAACATTTTGCATATATTTACTGACTACTGTTAATTTTTTGAGGGTAAATTACTTATTCATACTCATTCATCACCCTTCAAAAATGACTTTAAATTTGCAAACAGATTGAATTAAAATTAGTTTTCAATAAGGCTGAATTTTGATAAAACTGATTTGTTCAGAATCTGCTTTTTCACACTATTTCTCCTCCAGTTTTTCCTACTCTAAGTACTGTTTTGCCTTTATGTAGATAATAAGATGGGAAAGGAAAAGTAGGGGAAAAGGGAGAAGAAGGAGGGAACATATGAGATGATCAATGTAAGACTTTTGGCATTTATAACCACCTAAAAAAAAATCCTTAGTATTGTCACTGCTGTTATTGTTATATTACCATTAAAATATATTTGTTTTCGGGTGCCTGGGTGGCTCAGTTGTTAAGCATCTGCCTTCAGCTCAGGTCATGATCCCAGGGTCGTGGGATCGAGCCCCGCATCAGGCTCCCTGCCCTGCGGGAAGCCTGCTTCTCTCTCTCTCAGTCGCACTCCTGGGTTCCCTCTCTTGCTGTATCTCTCTCTGTCAAATAAATAAAATCTTTTAAAAATATAGATATATACATATATATGTATATGTATATACATATATATAAAATATATATACATATGTACACATGTATATATATATATATACACACACACACACACACACACACACACACACACTTGCTTTCTATTGAATTTGTTTAGCTTCCTACTTTTTTTTTTTTTTAAAGATTTTATTTATTTGACAGAAATCACAAGTAGGAGAGAGGCAGGCAGAGAGAGAGGAAGGGAAGCAGGCTCCCTGCTGAGCAGGGCTTGATCCCAGGATGCTGGGACCATGACCTGAGCCAAAGGCAGAGGCTTTAACCCACTGAGCCACCCAGGCGCCCCTAGGTTCCTACTTTTTAAGATTTAGCTAGTTGGGTTCTGGCAGATCTGCTTCAGTTTACTGCTTTACTATTTATAGATGTGACTCTGAACAAATTATCTAATCTCTCTGAGTCTCAGTTTCTACCTCTCTAAAATGGAAATAATAGCATTTATCTCACAGGTTTCCTATGAAGGTTACATGTGGAATTGAGATAATGTTTAGCTCAGTGCCAGCACATACTACCTGATTAATTCGTGTTCGTATTTGAAAAGATATTCTTTTTTTTTTTAAAGATTTATTTATTTGACAGTGGTTACAAGTAGGCAGAGAGGCAGGCAGAGAGAGAGAGGAGGAAGCAGGCTCCCTGCTGAGCAGAGAGCCCGATGCGGGGCTTGATCCCAGGACTCTGGAATCATGACCTGAGCTGAAGGCAGAGGCTTTAACCCACTGAGCCACCCAGGCGCCCCTGAAAAGATATTCTTGAGGGGCTCCTGAGTGGCTCAGTTGGTTAAGCCTCTGACTCTTGGTTTTGGCTCAGATCGTGATCTCAGGGTTTTGAGTTCCAGCCCCATGTGAGGCTCCATGTCCAGTGTGGACTCTGCTTGAAATTCTTCCTCTCTGCCTTCACTCCTGCCCCTTCTTGTGCGTGTTCTGTGTCTCTCTCTAAAATAAATAAATATAATCTTAAAAAAAAAGATATTCTTGATTTAATAGGTTAAGTCTCACCAATTATGTATTTTCTTATTAAAAGGATCTTTTGTAGTGCCTGAGTGGTGTCTGGGTGGCTCAGTGGGTTAAGCACCTGACCCTGCTTGGAGCTCCTCTCTCAACATGGAGCCTGCTGGAGATCTCTCTCTCACTGCCTCTCCCTGTCTGCCCTTCCGCTTGCTTGTGTAATCTCTCTCTCTAAAATAAAAATAAAAATAATTAAAAAAAGGATCTTTCTGAAAATTATGCTTCCACCAAAGAAGTAACTTTAGTAGAGGGGATTTCAGACAGTATGGTAGGTAATAAGGGAAAGCTTTTTGAGTAAAGAGCTTCCTTTGGTGAGGAGAAGGAAGCCTGAGGGAAGTAAAAATATTTTTGAAGGGAAAGAAGAATTCACAAATGCAGAGAAAAATTTTGTGTGAAAAGCCAGCTGTTCTTAAGCTTGAAGCCGTCACCTCAGTTGCTGCTGTGTCGTGATGTATTTTGAAGGTGCAAATATGTGTTCAACAGACTACATGGATTGATAGGAGAAGACAAAAAACTATTAAATAATGGCATCATTAGCTTTTTATTTTCCTAAAGCAAGTCCTTTAGGGAAGTTACTTACTAATGAAGCTAGAACGGCTGATTTATCTTAATCTAGGTTCTGATATAATAGGTTATGATTAGTCTCCATAGTTCCCTGCCACATAGTATTGCAGGCTTAAAAGTTTTTATTGATAGTGGTTTCCAAAAGGTGTAGGGAGCCTGCCATATAAATAATATTTGGCTGGTTAATGCCCCTTCTCTCGGGACTCAACAGACTTCAGGCTTTGGTAAATTATAAGGAACTGAAACAAATGAAAAATGGAAGGGCAAAATCATCATTATCTCAGTCCTTGTTAAATAATTATTAATATGGCCTTCTGAATAATTGGTGTTTTATGGCTTCGAGTTAAAGGCAACTGGTCCAATTTGTGATTTTGTTTGGCTTAAAAACTTCCACTTTTGTCTTGTTTCTTAGATTTCCAATTTGCTTATAGTCATCAGCGAACAGTTTTTGTTTTGTTTCATTTTGTTTTTTCCTGGAAGCTGGAAGTTTAGTGGTTTATTTTATTTATTTATTTATAAGGTTTTTTAAAAAATTAACATATAATGTATTATTTGCCCCAGGGATACAGATCTGTGAGTCATCAGGCTTACATAATTCACAGCACTCACCATAGCACATACCCTCCCCAATGTCCATAACCCAGCCACCCTCTCCCTACCCCCTCACCCCCCAGCAACCCTCTGTTTGTTTTGTGAGGTTAAGAACCTCTTATGATTTGTCTCCCTCCTGATCCCATCTTGTTTGATTTTTTCCCTCCCTACCCCCTGCCCTGCCTCTCAAATTCCTCATAGCAGAGAGATCATATGATAATTGTCTTTCTCTGATTGACTCAACATAGTACCCTCTAGTTCCATCCACGTCGTTGCAAATGGCAAGATTTCGTTTTTTTGATGGCTGCATAGTATTCCATTGTATGTATGTATATGTGTGTGTCTATATATATATACATATATATATAGACACACCACATCTTTATCCACTTATCTCTTGATGGACATCTAGATTTTTTCCATAGTTTGGCTATTGTGGATATTGCTGCTATAAACATTTTGGTGCATGTGCCTTTTTGGATCACTACATTTGTTTTATCTTTAGGGTAAATACCCAGTAGTGTGATTGTTGGTCGTAGGGTAGCTCTGTTTTCAACTTTTTGAACCTCCATACTGTTTTCCAGAGTGCATCAGCCTTTTTAATTCTCTACTTTTCTGATGAAAAAAATTACAAAAAATGAAAACCATTGTTCGTTTTTCCTCATATTACCTAAATTATTACTTAACCTAGGATAAATTGTTTCAGTGCTTAAAATTTTCTATCAGTGTATCCCTAAAGACAGAATTTATTACTGCTTCTTATGAAGTTTGTTCAGAACTGGCTGATGTGAATGGCTGAACTCTTATTTAAACTTAGTGACTCACATGAAATTTGTATTTTACTTATTCCATGCTTTTTGTATTTATTTTAATAATAGATGATTCAGGTTACCTTCCAGTGAGCAAAATTGATATTGCAGGAAGTTTCACTGTATTTTTCTGTAGTTTGGTTTTCTTCTCCATCTCTGCCTCTTTGCCAGGTGATTTCCGTATCAGTTTAGGAAGTACAGAGTGTTGTTTCTGTCTTTTGGATAAAACCTGAATTAGAGGGACTGCTGGAAGGTTATAGAGGATACTTTGCAAGGGCTTCATCTGGGACTTACTTTAGATCACATTCAGGTTGGTTACCCTTTTCTTGCCTACTTAAGGTTTCTGAAAAGAATATAGTCATTTCAACAATAGGCTTGGCATTGAACTGTGGCTCTGCTATTTTCCTTGCTAGCTGTGTGACCATGAATAACCTACCTAATCTTTCTGGGGGTTTGTGCCCTTGTTTATAAAATGGGAATAATGATGCAGCTTATTCATTGGGTTATTTCAAGGCTGGATGAGACAGCACATGTAGAATGCCGAGCACACAGAGGAATCTCAGATATGGACTTTTCCTCTTTGTCTCCAGCTGCCCAGAATTCCCTCTGAGAGCCTGAGAGAGCAGAACTAGAGCTCACTGAAGTGCCCGAGGTGTGGATCTGTGTGGCTGCCCAGGCTGAGTGTTGTTGATCTGTGCTATCTGGAACAGTGTCTTTAGGGATTGGGCCAGCCCCATCCGGGTGATGGTGGCAGTGATGGAGGTTGGTGGGTTTTCCTTTTTGAATGGGCTCACACCCTTTTTACCGAAAAATTTCTGTTAGTAATAGTAAACACTCAGATAATCTGGCTTTCAATAGTATGGAGCCAATCCGAGGGTGGAAAAAAACACACCAAGATTCAACTCTGAGGTCTCGTGGCAAACACAGTGGGAAGGCCTCAGGATTTTTGAGTTGCCAGTCCTCATTAAGGTTATAGTGAGAACAGACCTTTGCAAATCTGTCACGAGGTTAACTGAATTATTTATTTTAAAATTAATATCCTAAATACCTGAGAACAGGGATCTTTGGGCTTCTCTCTCTCTCTCTTTTTTAAGATTTTATTTTATTTATTTGACAGACAGAGATCACAGGTAGGCAGAGAGGCAGGCAGAGAGAGAGAGGAGGAAGTAGGCTCCCCGCTGAGCAGAGAGCCTGATTTGGGGCTCAATCCCAGGATTCTGGGATCACGACCCGAGCTGAAGGGAGAGGCTTTAACCCACTGAGCCACCCAGGTGCCCCTGGGCTTCTTTTAATGGCAGTTACCAACTTCATATTGTATCCGTTTTGCTTTTGACATTCTTTTAGGTGCTGGTGATCCAGCAGTGAAAAAACAGACTCAGAATCTGTGACTATAGAATTTTCATATTTATATACTAGTTGAGAAGACTGACAATAAGTAAAATAATGTTAATTGTGATAAATGCTAAGAGATAAATATTAGGGAATACAGTATTAGAGAATAATACGAGAGACCTGATTTAAATAGGGTAGTTAGGGAAACATTTCTGAGAAGATGACTTTTAATGTGAGACCTGGAAGCTAAGAAGCTTTGAGCATTGTGAGGAGATTGGAGCATATTTTCTTTGAGGTAAGAGAAATTCTTTGTGTTCTGTGTACTGGCAGAGGGACTCCAGTTTGCAGTACAGTGCTTGAGGGGCAGAGTGGTGGGAGGTGAAATTGGGCAGTCTGTCCAGGGTCCAGAACATGTAGAAGCTTTATTTTAAGAGCAGTAGATGAATTTATTTTAAGAGCCATTTGATGGGTTTAATTAGAGGAGTGGCGTGACCTGAATTGCATTTTTTTAAAAGATAACTCCAGAAGCTGGGAGGAGAATAGATTATAAGGGGGCCAAAAGTGGAAATGGGGAGGTATGAGGCTACTCTTAATCTAAGTGAAATGTGGTGATATCTTGGACTGTGGTAGTAGCATTGAAGGTAGAAAAAAGTAGAGGTATAGGAGGTAAATTTTAGAGAAGTACTAATGGGACTTGCTAGTAATGAGATGTGGTACAAGGAAAAGAAAGAGGCAAAGATGACACCTGTCAGAATGGCTAAAACCAGAAGCACAAGAAACAGCAAGTGTTGGTGAGGATGTGCAAAAAAAGGAACCCTTGTGTGCTCTTGGTAGGAATGTAAACTGAGGCAGCCGCTTTGAGAAACAGTATGGAAGTTCCTCAAAAAATTAAAAATAAAACTACCCTATGATCCAGCAGTTGCACCACTGGGTATTTACCCAAAGAATATAAAAATATTAATTCAAAGGAATATGTGCACCCCTATGTTTATAAGCAGCATCATTTATAATAACTAAATTACGGAAGCAGTCCAGGTCCATGGATAGATGAGTGGATAGACAAAATGTGATATATATACATAATGAAGTATTACTCAGCCATTAAGAAGAATGAAATCTTTGCATTTGCAACAACATGGTTGGAACTAGAGACTATAATGCTAAGTGAAATAAGCCAGTCAGAGAAAGACAAATACCATATGATTTCATTTATATGTAGAATTTTTTTTTTAGGTAGGTGAAACTTTGTTTATAATTATCAGAGTCTAGAATTCTGTTTTATATGTAATCCTAAAGTCTTTTTTTAAGATTTTATTTAAATCTTAAAATTTGTTGAATAACTAAATAAATATATCATATGAAATTTATTTGAGAAGAGCGAGAGAGTGATCATGAGAGAGGAGAAGGTCAGGGGGACAAGCAGACTCCCCATGAAGCTGGGAGCCAGATGCAGGACTTGATCCCGGGACTCTGGGACCATGATCTGAGCCAAAGGCATTCGCCCAACCAACTGAGACACCTGGGTGTCTTTTTAAAAAAATATTTTATTTATTTGAGAGAGAGAGTGAAGTGCACAGAGGAAGAGTGAGAGGCAGAAGCAGACTTCCCGCTGAGTAGAGAGCCTGAGTGGGGCTTGATCTTCCAGGATCCTGAGATCATACCAGAGCTGAAGGTTGTTGAATGCTTAACTGACTGAGCCACCTAGGGTGCCCCCAGACTCTTTTTTTCTTTTTCTCTCTCTCTTTCTTTCTTTCTTTCTTTCTCTCTCTCTCTCTCTTTTTAAGATTTTATTTGTTTATTTGAGAGAGAGCGAGAGAGCAAGTAAGCATGAGCAGGGGTGAAGGGGGCAGAGAGAGAAGCAGACTCCCTGCTGAGCAGGGAGTCCAATGTGGGGCTTGATCCCAGAACTTTGGGATCATGACCTGAGCTAAAGGCAGCTCCTTAACAGACTGAGCCACCCAGATACTCCAAGAAACACTCTTAACCATAGAGAACAAACTGATGTTACCAGAGGGGAGGTGACTGGGGGAATGGGTTGAAATAGGTGATGGGGGTTAAAGAGTACACTTAACCACGATGAGCATTGAGTAATGTATAGAATTGTAGAATCACTATATTGTACACCTGAAACTAACACTATGTTAACTATACTGGAGTTAAAAATAAAAAACTTAGTATTTTAAAAATACACACCTATATGCTGAAAGAAATTTACAGATCAAAGTAAAAGTGGTCAATACCACATGGCAATAATAAAAAAAAAAAAAACCAAAAGGAAGGCAAAGATGACTTTGAGGTTTCTGTTTTTTGGTAACTGTGGGGAGGGATAGACTAGTGCAGGAAAGGAATGAAATCAAGTATTCTGTTTAGGACATGTTAAATTTGAGACACCTTGGATATACTCAAGGGGAGGTATCAGATAGGCAGTTGGATATTTGAATCTGTAGCTCAGAGAAGAGGTCAGGGCTGGAGATAAAAATTAGGACTTATCAGCTTGTAAATGGTATTTAAAACCTTGGGATAGTATGAGATCACTATGTATCATGTGTACTTTAAATAAGAGAAGAGGGCTTGGTACTAAATCCTGTGACTCTCCTGCATTGAGAGATTGAGCTGAAGAGTCAGCAGAAGAGACGAGACGAAGTATAAGTGGAAGAGTGCAGGGTCACTGAAGCTGAGAGAGACTTCTGTTTCAATAAAGGGTCATGGTCAAATGTGCCAAAAGCAAGTGAGAGGTTGAGTAAGATGATTTCAGAGAAGTGACCATTGCATTTGACAATATAAAGGTACTGTTGGCTTTGGTAGGTGTTTTCAGGGGAATGGTGCTGCCAGACATTGTATTCATATAAGAGGAAGAGTGAAGGGGGTTTTGAGTAAGTTGGGGGTTAACCAAGTTGGAAGACAGTATTTTGGGGGAAGCATAGCTGTGAAGGGAAGCAGAGAAATGGGGTGATATTTAGTATTTTACATGCCTAAATATTGTACCTGATTTTAATCCAAACTTGTGAAGGAGGCATCGAAGGGCTCATTGTCCCAATGTCAGGCTAAGAGTCAGCGACACATAGGACTTGAACTTGTTTTACTCTTGTTTGTCAGAACATGATGAAAGAATACCTTCTGTTGTAATCCTTTCTGTTCAAATTATTCAGATTTTATTCTTACCCAAGGAGCTATGATAATGATCTGTTATTTTAAACCCAACTGGATATTCAGTTCCTCTATGCTCTTGTAGATTTTCTGTCTGCTTTCTCTATCAGCCATTAAAAGAGGTATTTGAAGTTTTCTACAATTAAATGTGGCTCTGTCTGCTTTCCCCTTTCAGTTTAGTCAACTTTTGCATTATATATTTTGATATGTTATTGGGTTGTATTAGTTACTCCACTTTTGCGGCATTAAAAAAAAAACAACCTTAAAAATCTCTGTGGCATAGAATGATAAACATTTATTTTTTTGCTCGTGGGTGTGGGGTTGACTTTGTAGTTATGCTTCAGGCTACAGGCTGAGTTTAGTTCTCCTTCATGTGTCATTGTTTTGAAGCCCCCGCTGAAGCGATAAAGCTATTTGGGACATTCTCTTCTTATGGTAGATCAGTGTGCACATTTAAGGGCTCTGCTCATGTAATGCTGAGAATCCATTGGGTGATGAAAGTAATGTGGCCAAGCCCAACATTTAAAAGGGTGGAGGAGAATACCTTTAGTGAGATGCAAAAAGGAGTGTATGTTTGTTGAATAATAACTAAATTTATCATATGAAAGTATATGAATTTAGGATTATGATAATATCTTAATGGATTAACTTTTAAAATTATTGCTATGAAATGTCTCTATCTCTGGGAATGCTACTTTTATTAAAGTCTGATACTCATGTTGCTATGCCAGCCTTCATTTGATTTGTGTTATATCCTTTTCTATCCTTGTGCTTTTGACCTTTCTGTATCCTTACAGTTAAAGTGTATCTCTTGGTGTGTCTAGGTGTCTTGGTTGGTTGTGTCCACTCTTGATTTTGGCTCAGGTCATGATCTTGGGGTCATGAGGTTGAGCCCTACATCGGGTTCTGTACTCAGTGGGGAGTTTGCTTGGGATTCTCTCCTTCTTCTCCCTCTGCCCCTCCTGCCCCTTCACTCTCTCTCTAGCTCTCAAATAAATAAATCTTTAAAAAGTGCTTCCGGGCGCCTGGGTGGCTCAGTTGGTTAAGTGACTGCCTTTGGCTCAGGTCACGATCCCAGGGTCTTGGGATTGAGCCCCACATTGGGATCCTCTTGCTGTGTGGGGAGCTTGTTTCTCTCTCTCCTTCTGCCTGCCACTACCCCTGCCTGTGCACACACACACACACACACACACTCTCTCTCTCTTAAATAAATAAAATCTTTTTTTGAATTAATTTTTTAATTTTTTAAATAAACATATAATGTATTTTTATCCCCAGGGGTACAGGTCTCTGAATCGCCAGGTTTACACATTTCACAGCACTCACCATAGCACATACCCTCCCCAATGTCCATAACCCCACCACCCTCTCCCTACCACCCTCCTCCCAGCAACCCTCAGTTTGTTTTCTGAGATTAAGAGTCTCTTATGGTTTGTCTCCCTCCTGATCCCATCTTCTTTCATTTATTCTTTTCCTACCCCCCAAACCCCCCCACGTTGCATCTCCACTTCCTCATATCAGGGAGATCATATGATAGTTGTCTTTCTCTGATTGACTTACTTCGCTAAGCATTATACCCTCTAGTTCCATCCACGTCGTCACAAATGGCAAGATTTCATTTCTTTTGATGGCAGCATAGTATTCCATTGTATATATACACCACATCTTCTTTATCCATTCATCTGTTGATGGACATCCAGGTTCTTTCCATAGTTTGGCTATTGTGGACATTGCTGCTATAAACATTCGGGTGCACATGCCCCTTCAGATCACTACGTTTGTATCTTTAGGGTAAATACCCAGTAGTGCAATTGCTGGGTCATAGGGTAGCCTATTTTCAGCTTTTGGAGGAATCTCCATGCTGTTTTCCAGAGTGGTTGCAACAGCTTGCATTCCCACCAACAATGTAGGAGGGTTCCCCCTTCCCTGCATCCTCACCAGCATCTGTCATTTCCTGACTTGTTAATTTTAGCCATTCTGACTGGTGTGAGGTGGTATCTCATTGTGGTTTTGATTTGTATTTCCCTGATCCTGAGTGATGTGGAGCATTTTTTCATGTGTCTGTTGGCCATCTGGATGTCTTCTTTGCAGAAATGTCTGTTCATGTCCTCTGCCCATTTCTTGATTGGATTATTTGTTCTTTGGGTGTTGAGTTTGCTGAGCCCTTTATAGGTTTTGGATACTAGCCCTTTATCTGATATGTCGTTTGCAAATATCTTTTCCCATTCTGTCAGTTGTCTTTTGGTTTTGTTAATTGTCTCTTTGCTGTTGAAAATCTTTTGATCTTGATGAAATCCCAATAGTTCATTTTTGCCCTTGCTTCCCTTACCTTTGGCGATGTTCCTAGGAAGAAGTTGCTGTGGCTTAGGTCGAAGAGGTTGCTGCCTGTGTTCTCCTCAAGGATTTTGATGGATTCCTTTCTCACATTGAGGTCCTTCATCCGTTTTGAGTCTATTTTTGTGTGTGGTGTAAGAAAATGGTCCAGATTCATTTTTCTGCATGTGGCTGTCCAATTTTCCCAACACCATTTGTTGAAGAGACTGTCTTTCTTCCATTGGACATTCTTTCCTGCTTTGTTGAAGATTAGTTGACCATAGAGTTGAGGGTTTATTTCCGGGCTCTCTGTTCTGTTCCATTGACCTATGTGTCTGTTTTTGTGCCAGTACCATACTGTCTTGAGGATGACAGCTTTGTAATAGAGCTTGAAGTCTGGAATTGGGATGCCACCAACTTTGGCTTTCTTTTTCAATATTCCTTTGGCTATTCGAGGTCTTTTCTGGTTCCATATAAATTTTAGGATTATTTGTTCCATTTCTTTGAAAAAAAATGGATGGGATTTTGATAGGGATTGCATTAAATGTGTAGATTGCTTTAGGTAGCATAGACATTTTCACAATATTTGTTCTTCCAATCCATGAGCATGGAACATTTTTCCATTTCTTTGTGTCTTCCTCAATTTCTTTCATGAGTACTTTATAGTTTTCTGAGTATAGATTCTTTGCCTCTTTGGTTAGGTTTATTCCTAGGTATCTTATGGTTTTGGGTGCAGTTGTAAATGGGATCAACTCCTTAATTTCTCTTTCTTCTGTCTTGCTGTTGCTATATAGAAATACAACTGATTTCTGTGCATTGATTTTATATTCTGACACTTTACTGAATTCCTGTACAAGTTCTAGCAGTTTTGGAGTGGAGCCTTTTGGATCATATCATCTGCAAAGGGTGATAGTTTGACTTCTTTGCCGATTTGGATGCCTTTAATTTCTTTTTGTTGTCTGATTACTGAGCCTAAGACTTCTTTTTTTTTTTTTTTAAGATTTTTTATTTTATTTATTTGATAGAGATTACAAGTAATCAGAGAGGCAGGCAGAGAGAGAGGAGGAGACAGGCTCGCTGCTGAGCAGAGAGCCCGAAGCGGGGCTCGATCCCAGGTCCTGGGATCATGACCTGAGCAGATGGCAGAGGCCTCGACCCACTGAGCCGCCCAGGCGCCCGGAGGCTAAGACTTCTAGTACTATGTTGAATAGCAGTGGTGATAACGGACATCCCTGCCGTGTTCCTGACCTTAGTGGAAAAGCTTTCAGTTTTTCTCCATTGAGAATGATAACAAATAAATAAAATCTTTAAAAAAGTGTGTCTCTTATACGTCACATATTGGGTTTTATTACATTTTCCCCCCAATAATAGCTGTACTGAGATATAATTCACACAGTTATATCCTTTGAAAGTATATAATTCAGTAGCTTTTAGCATCTTCATGTAGCTATGCAGGCATCACCACTAATTCCAAGAACATTTTTATCAGAGCAGAAAGAAAGTGTAAGTATCCATTAGCAGTCACTACCCATCTTCCCTATCCCCTCAACCCCTCAGCTTCTGACAACTATGAATCTACTTTCTGTCTCTATGGATTTGCCTATTCTGGATTTCATATAAATAGAATCATACAGGGGTGCCTGGCTGGCTCCAGGCAGCCTGTGACTTTTGATCTTGGGGTTGTGAGTTTGAGCCCCACATTGGTTACATTGGTTATAGAAATTACTTGAAAATATAATCTTAAAAAAAAAAGAATCATACAATACCTGGTCTTTTGTGCATAACTTCTTTCATTTAGATCGTTTTTTAGGCTCATCTATGTCATAGAATGTATTAGTACTTCATTCTTTTTAAAATATTTTTCTCTTACTCTTCCTTAGTTCATTATTTTCTATTGGCCTGCTTCTAGTATATTGGTAATCTGCTGTTAAACTCATCTCTTGAATCCAAATTTCAGTAGTTTTTCTGTTTGATTGCTTCCATTTTATATTTTTAGTATATTTTAATCCTCAGCTGTAATTGTCAATCTTTTTTCAATATTTTCTATTTGTTTCTCCATTTTGTTAAACATGTTCATCATGGTACTTTAAAAGTTTTAAATTGCTAACTCTATTTTCTGAATCACCTGTTATTTTCTTATTTTTCCTCTTGGTTTCTGCCTTGTTTTTCCTGGCATATCTGGTGAATTTTGATAGAGAGGTGGACATTGTGTATAGAGATGGTGTTTTCTTCTGGAGAGGTTCTGTTTCCTCTGCTAAGGCAGAGTGGGGCTGTTCACTTTAATCAGACTGAGTTGAGGCTAGCCTTCTAGAACTTGCAACTGAGTGCTCTGTGTGTTTACCAGGGCTTCTTGCTCTGATGGTTCTAAATTCTGATTCTTGTCTCTTTTTCCTGCTTTTTGAAGGCTCTTTGCTTAGCCTTTTGTCCTGCACTATTGCAAATGTCTTAAGGAGAAAGCTGGCTGCATGTAACGTTTAGTTCCCTACCTCTCTCTTCTCCCTGGGATCTTAGCCCTTCAGATTTCTAATTTTGTTTTAGTAGCCCTAGGAGACAAGCAAAAGCTCTGCTTATTTCTGTTTTCCAGAAGCAACCTTCTGTCTGGAGGGAAGCCTGGATGGATTTTCAGCCTCTCGACCTTTGCCCAGAATTAGCAATGCCCCCAGGAAGGGGAGGGGGGCAGCTGAATATTTGCTCACCCGAATTGTTCTTTTCTCCTTTCTGGAATTTTGGCTTCTCTAGTTTTAATTGCTTTATCAGCTCTCTCTGATGTCTTTAGACCATTTTTTTTTTTTTAAGATTTTATTTATTTATTTGACACAGACAGAGAGAGAGCCATCTCAAGTAGGCAGAGAGGCAGGCAGAGGGAGGAGGGAAGCAGGTTCCCTGCTGAGCAGAGAGCCGGCTGCTGGGCTCCATCCCTGGACCCTGAGATCATGACCTGAGCTGAAGGCAGAGGCTTAATGCACTGAGCCACCCAGACTCCCCTGTCTTTAAACAGTTTTTAAAAAATATATTATTTGGGGATGGCTGACTGGCTCAGTTGGAGGAGCATGTGACTCTTCATCTTGGGGCTGAGTTCGAGCCTCACACTGAGTGTAGCGATTACTTAAACATTAAAAATATATTTATTTGGATTTTGTGGAATATTTTTGATGAGAGAGTTGGTGTGTAACAAACTACTCTATTATACTTGAAATCAGTGGTTTGACCTAACTGGATAATCTCACTTTTTTTGTTAATGAGTGTGCTGAGCAGTGTTTGTCAGAGAAATATACTAACTTTTATAGTTTATTCATATCTATGCAGAGTTTATATATATTATATATTTATATCTTTGCAGTTTACCACTAGTTATTCACTGTGAGGAGTCAAATTTTGATATGAATTACTTCAAACCTTGGAGTTAGAGATTTTTAAGATGTGTGTATGAAACACTAGTTGGTGAAAAGCTTTTATATAATTACAAAACACTTTGAAAGATTTAACTTCATTTGGTCTTTTCAACTTTGTGAGAATAAACATTATCTTCTTTAATTTTCCAGCTAACAGTTGAGCTTGAAAAGACTATGACTTGCCTTCTATCTTTCATTTGTTGCTATTGAGTAGAATTAGGTCTCAAACCCAGACATATGACCTCCAATCCAGTATTCCACCCCCCAACCCTTCCCCTTTTGGAACTTGAGAAACTGGTTCTTGTGTAAATCAATTTGTCTTATGGCCTAATAAAGTATTATAAAATATTATAACTGTAAAGTAGTATATAACTTACAGATGTATTCAAAGGATACACTTTCTATCTTTAATTTGTCCTAAGTAGAACATGAGTTCACAAACAATTCTGTGTTTTGCTTTAACTGTCAATACTTGAAAGTGATAAATTTTACTTATGTCTTGTCTGTTTTTCTTCATCCTCTAGTTCAGTAAAATGACCAAAGCAGAATTGAAGTGCCAGAAGAGGAATAAGGCCTTGATTAATCCATAGATAGCAGAGTTGTTTTCTTCTATTACTAACAGACCCAGATTACTGTGAAGATCCCTGATTGTTAAAATATTTTGGTCAGCTTCCACTTAGGCTATTACCAATGGTTTGATTCTTGTTAGACTTTCCTCTTCTCTCTCTAATTAACTATCTTTGTTTTGCTGTTGTTTGGGAGGCTAGATAACCAAGGGTGTTCAAATTCTCCTAAAAAATAAGAATACCAGGCGCCTGGGTGGCTCAGTCTGTTAAGCATCTGCCTTTGGTCTGGGTCATGATCTCAGGACTCCTGTCATGGAGTCCTGCAATGGGCTCCCTGCTCAGTGGGGAGTCTTCTTCTCCCTCTCCCTTTGCCCTGCATATGCTCTCTCTCTCTCTGTCTCTCTAAAATAAATAAAATCTTAAAAAAAATAAGAATACCATTTTAGGACATTAGAGGTTAGGTATCTGGGGTGGCTTTTTAAAATTTTATAGATAATGAAATTGAGGTCCAGAGAAATTAAGTGCTTTGCCTAAAATATACAGCCAGGTGGTTAACAGGGCAGGAAGAACTGAATCTTCTATAGACTACAGCCTGGTCTTTAATTTTTCTACCACTTTTATTTTTCAGGCCCTGAGGCTAGCAGCCTCTAATGAGTAAATCATATCTTTCCTGAATGTTAAAGACCTTTTTACTTCTTTCCTAATTGATAGATGAAGCCTGCCGGACATTTTACTTCAGCATCAGTTTGGTTTGTTTGTGTGTATGGGTTTACACTTACTTAATCTTACATACTAATTATCAAAAACTTATGTCTGTCATCTGTGATCTTAGAATAGTTTTCTGTTAATATAAACCAAGCACTTAACATCTCAATTCACTGAAATCTGTGCTGAAACTCTATAGCAGTCTTCATTTTCATGAATCTGAAGTTTCCATGCTGAAGCTAGAAAAAGCCAATGATAGGAATATTTGAAGATTTCTGCTAAAAATTGCTGAGCATAATATATCTACTATTTATTCTCATCCTCTTGACCTTTGCCCAGCATTAGCAATGCCCCCAGGGAAAGAGAGGTAGCAGAATACCTGTTATTTATAGTAGATATATTATAGATGTATAATAAATGTTTAAAAAATCCTCTGTCTAAAAACTTCAGAAAAGAAAAATTGCTTTGTTGTTATTTTGAATGAGTTCACATTTAATATATTATGAAGTTTTGAAGCAGTGTTGGGGAAATAAAGAGTTGAAAGAATTTTCTTCCTAATTAGAATAGTCAGATTGTTGCTTTAGTAAGTGTTTAACAAGTATATTTAAGAAAAAAATTTTAAAGACTTTATTTGAGAGAGAGTGAGAGAGAGAGAGAGAGGGAGAGGGAGAGGGCATGAGCAGTGGGGAGGGGCGGAGGCAGAGGGAGAAGCCAACTCCCCACTAACAGGGACCCCAATGCGGGACTCCATCCCAGGGCCCTGGGATCATGACGAGAGCTGAAGGCAGACGATTAACTGACTGAGCTACAGAGGCACCCTATATTTAAGAAATTTAAATGACTTTATGAAGTTTTTTCAGTTAAGATGAACTGTGGAACTCTAGGCTAACCTGGCTATTGGGAAAGGAAAATCTTGAATTCTTAAAGTCTGATAGTTGAGACATTAGGTAGCTTAGGGGTATAAAAGAGTTTTCTTACCACAAAGATAGCCTTGCCATTAGCTTATATACTGGACCTAACTAGAAGTTCACTAGCTAGGATTCTGTCTCCTCTAGGCTCTGCCTAGAGTTCTCTGTCTGTATTTCTTTTTGGGGCAGAGGGTAGGTGAGAGGGTGGGTACTCTTTGAAACATTTGGTTTGAAAACCTGGCTCTACCACTTACTAACTGCAACCTTGGGCAAGATATTTATTGTCTCTGAGCCCAAGTTCCTCAGCTGTAAAATGGGTTGTGGTGAGTATTACCTACTTGCTATGGAGCAGTAAGTAGTGAGTATTATTGATAACATATGAAAACTATTCTATTATCCTAGAGTGTGGCATGTATTTTACATTTTAATCATCGATTTTTCAGAACCGTTCTTTTTTTTTTTTTTAAAGATTTTATTTATTTATTTGACAGAGATCACAAGTAGGCAGAGAGGCAGGCAGGCAGAGAGAGAGAGAGAGAGGAGGAAGCAGGCTCCCCACTAAGCAGAGAGCCTGATGTGGGGCTTTCAGAACCATTCTTGTGTCTTAACATTTCTAAATAGATTTTGGTTTTGAATGCTTAAATACTTCTTAAGAAGCATCACAATGTCTAGCAGACATGCTCATGCCTCAGAAAATTCATAGCATTGCCATACTCATTTACTATTTATGCTAAAATATGGATAAAAAATAATCCAAATCATGAATTCACTGAAATTTTCTTGTAAGTGGAAATACGTTACCATCCACTTTTGTAAAAAAAAAAAAAAAAAGATGTAATGAGTTTGTTATATAATACCTGACTTATTTTGTGGTTTGCAAACTTTCAGGCCCCACTGAATGTACTATGTATAGGCTAACCTATATACCAGCTTCATGTGAGGAGCGCCAAATGAAGAGATGCTGAGGCCTTTGAACAAAGAGTCCTGTACTCTAAACTCCATCGCATTGCTCAAAGATTAGGTCTCTCAACATTTGCCTTAAAACCCTGAACAGTTGTGCTAAGGGCTCTGGTATTTGCTAAACTACCTCAGTAACCAGCATGCTATGAAGCAAGACCCCACCTGAAATCTTTCAGCAATATCTTTTAACTTTAGTTTTCTTATACTTACACGTGTGGTTGATTATTACAGACCAATGGAAAAAAACCAATAATTTTATGTGAGTAATGTTGCCTTTTCCTCCATTTTTTCCAGGGGTTTAAGAATAATTAAGAAGGACCTTTGATACCCTTTTGAAAATAGTTATCAAGGTTTTTAGCTATCTTGAAAGATTATAGAATCCATTATATAATCATTTAAAAATCTTTTAAGTGGGATGTTTAAATTAGAAAATCAGAAAATTATTGAAAGCTTTTCTTTGATAGAAAAGCTGCTTTGATTTTTATTTCATCATCATTAATTAAAAATATCAGTTACACGAATTATGATTTACAACCCACATAGTAATTTTCATCTGTCTTCATAATAAAAATTCACTCTGTAATCTCTTGCATAAAAAGACAGTAAACAGCACCTGCCAGAGCACTGTAGCACTAAGAGCCATCAAGTGTGTATTCACTTCACTATGCAAAACAACAGTGAAAGAGTTAATAAAAGCTGAATACATTACAAGATTACAAAGGTTTTTATTTATTAGAGGATAGGGAGGGTATGGAATATATGGGATGAAACATTAATAACCTCTTCATTCTGCCGGGCTGACCTGTTACTTTGGAACTACTCTTTTAGCCCCACAGGGACTGTGAAACTGTGTTTTGGTGGTCTATAGGAGAAGTTCGACTTGGCAAAGGTAATGGTGAATGATGTCATTGAATGCATACCATATGTATCGAGAGTCAGTGAATGCTATTCTCACTGCCGTGCACAGGCATATGTAAGTGTTGGAATGGAAAAATCATTTTTATGAAAATACAGAGAAGTAAAACAAGAATGTTCTGTCCTGAGCCTGATCAAATCTCCAGTAGCTGCCAAGTACTGATACTCCATGTAGGGTTTTCTCTTCTTCACTCTCCAGCTTCCGGCCTTTTGTTGGCTCTCAAAGTATCCATTCTGAAGGCCTTATTCAGCATGTTCTTTCTATTGATATGATATGAACACCAAATGAAAGTTCTATTTTCTCCATTAAAGTAAAGCTGGGGGAGTATTTTAGTGTGCGTGGTTTGCACCAGATGGAAATGATTAATTGATTCAGCTAACTTGCCAAATTGTTCTCCTTTTCCCAGTAGAGCTGGGTTATCTGAGAGATTCGTACTGCTAATCATTGTTCCACTCATTAATATATAAGAAAGGATATAATTGTTGTGTTTTAATTATTCTCATTACTATTATTTAAGACATTATGCTCTAATGGTACATAACGGATATGTCAAATAAATAAAACAATTGATTCCTGTTAGGAATTTATAGCCTAGAAGATAGAAGAATACATGGAGATGCAAAAATGTGAATACCCAGTTATTTTATTCTTAAGTTTTTATTAGCAAGTCACAGTGTTCTTAGTAAAAGTCCAATGTCATTTTTAAGCTCGAATATATGCTGTCTTAAAATATTGACTCTTTTGTATTATATATAAAGACCACCTCATAGAAGAAACAATATGATTTTAATTATGTGGAAACAAAAGCCGTATTTGCACATTATAGGGCATTAGATCATATAGTAAATGTAAATAATGAAATATGTAACAGAATTTTAACATTTTGATATATTTCCTTCTAGATTTTTTCTTTTCTTTCTGTTTTTTTTTTTAAAGATTTTATTCATTTATTCGACACAGAGATCACAAGTAGGCAAAGAGTCAGGCAGAGAGAGGGGGGGAAGCAGGCTTCCTGCCGTGCAGAGTCCAATGGGGGGCTTGATCCCAAGACCCTGAGACCATGACCTGAGCCGAAGGCAGAGGGCCAACCCACTGAGCCCCCCAGGCATATACATAAATACATGAACGTGTGTGTATAGACATAAGTGTATGTTTTAATTTTTATAAATTTCAGAAATCCTTTGAAATTAACATTTTCTTGACTATTTTTACTTAATAGTGTATCATGAGATTTTTCTCATATCATTAAAATGTTCTTAGAAATCTCATTTTTAGAAAGAAATGAGTTTATGTTTTAAAAAAAAATGCTGCCTTTTGGCCTAGAAAAAAATCAGTGTACCCTTCTATTTCAGCTTCTAAAATTTGAACCAAGGAAATAGTGGGTGGGATTAAATAGTGAGGTGGCTAAAACTATGACTTGACACATTAACTTTCACTTTGGATCTTTTCATTTTGTATCAGGACATGATTATTACAGGGAAAATGCAGGAGCTAATACCTTCCTGACTTTGCATCAGAAAGTCAAAGTGTGGACTGGTTAATAACCACTACTTAGTGTGCTGTTCAGAGGATGAGTATAAAGAAAAAGTTTCCGGGGAAAATATTGAAAAAAGAAGCACAGTATGTAAAATTTATATGGAAAAGTACTCTTTTTCAGTTAAAAAGTTTTATTATGGAACATTTCAAACATATGCAGAAGCAGGGAGCATAGTATAATGAATCTATATAAAAATTTAAAAATTAGCAGCTCATTAGACAATCTTATTTCACCTTTACATCACCCTGGTCTTCCCACTGGATTTTCTTGAAGCAAATAACAGACATTATATGTGTGTAATGTCTGTCTGCCTGTATGTGTGTCAGGAAAGCATTTTTTATTAAGCGCGTGTTTTCTTTCAGAGCTGGAAATGGACAACCCCAGAGGCTGACTGTTATAAAGTATGAGTCAGGTATTAGAAAAAATGTTATGATGGAGAGAAACTGTAAAATCCTTTCAGCAAACATTCACTGAATACTTCTTATGTTGAAACACTGCACTAGGTGGTGAGGATACAGATTTTTTTTTTTTTTAAAGTAAGCCGTATACCCAGTGAGGGGCTTGAACTCGTGACCCTGATATTGGAGTCTCATGCTCTACTGACTGAGCCAGCCAGAAACCTGAGAGTACAGAATTAAAAGACATTGACTATACCTTCAAACAGTTCACTTTCTAGGAGAAGATGCAGATAAACACTGTATAATTATAATATAGTATAGCAAGTGTTGAGTTTATATACACACACGTATGTATATACATGTGTATGTATATGTGAGACGAATGTGTATGCATACACACACACACATATACATACATACTATACATACACATTCACATATGTATAGGATACTATAGGAGTATCTAGGAGGAGTATGTAACCCAAACTGTAAAATTACATATGATTAATGATTACCCTTTGTGCATCTAGCTTTCAGTTACTTACGGTTTTTTTTAAAGTATTTTTCATGAAGACATTTACCAGAAAGAGATACCTATAAGGGATTAATGAACAATTGTTTTGTACTTATTTCACAGATAAGAGGGAAAATAGTTTTTTTCCTTTATCATATTCCTGATCAGATTACTATAAAACACGGGAAAAATGTATACTGTTTTAATGCCAGGTTTGTATTAAAGATCAAAGTCCATAAATGTAGCAAATATAACAAATTATTGATTTACATGAGTCTATTGACTCAAGTATAGTTGTGAGTGAACTGGAGAAGCTCATCTTTCCACTATTGATCCACACTTTAACTGGTGTATTTGTTCATGAGGCTGGCTCCATAAAAAATTCTTCTTTCTGAAGCATGAATTACAGTGGGCCTGCCAGGCTTTCATGTGAGATGGACAATTATTATGAAACTGGCAATCGTTAGATCAGTGCTTGGAATCTGTCACAGGCTGCTACTGACTGGAACTAATGACTGGTTATTAATTTTTGTCAGATAGTTCCATTATTTATTAGCATCTTGATAATCTGTAAGATTTTTTAGACTTTAGTTAATACTGTTAAGATATAGCTAAAGACAGCATTAGCTGTAATGCACTGTGAAATATCATTGCTGAAAATAGTAATGGATTAACATTTTTATACATTTTAAGGTTTAGTTTACCATAAATCCCAATAACTCAGTAAGGTAGCCTTCTCATTATTATCATTTCATAGATATAGAAACAGAAGCCAGTGATAGTAAATGACGTTTTCAAATGTACTTAGTAAGTTGTAAAGCTAGGATTCAAACTCACTTATTTATTAACAAATACTCATTTTGAGTCTGCTTGTAAAAGGCACTGGGAATAAAGTTGTGAACACTCATGGCACTTACATCCTAAGGGAGAGCCAGATATTAAACCAATCAATCACAGGATTAATTATTTAATTACAATAGTGATTAATGGTGTGAAGGAGTGCAACGCAGAATGAGAGCGTACAACGCAAAATGAAAGCATACAGCCAGGAAGACCTGACCTAGTCTGGAATCCCCTGGAGCTGTATTTTATCTGAATTCCAAAGAAAGTGGAAGAGGTGGGGGAATTGTTCCAGGTAGAGGGAGCAGCACGGGCAGTAGTTCTGAAGGAGAAAAGGTGTTGTTATACTTAGAAACTGAAATTAGGCAAGTGGTGTTTGGGGCACGAAGAATGAGTGAAAAGATGTATAATGAGGTAGTTTGGGTTAGGGTCCAAATCTAATGCTTTTTAGCAAAAAATTCAACAAATTGCTTAGTGCCCATCATCCACGAGGCGGTGTATGATGCTGTGTGACACAAGCCAGCCACGGACTTTTATGGGTACATTTATGGTATTATATGGTCAATTTTTATTAATAACATATGTAATCCAAACTAGGATCTGTTTGCTTTTATCCTTGGTTTAAAGGATTAATCCCTTTCCTCTGACTTTTGTAAGAATTGAAGACGATCTGCATCATCCAAGATTTCTGCAGTGACAGACTTATTGTCACCATCTTGTAGGAAGCTCTTTAGAATGACTTTTGGATGCTGCCTTTGCATTTTCTTTTATAATTCCTTCAGAAAGGAATCTGTTTGATTCCTATTGTGTTGCCAGATAGTAAGTAATACTTATTAGTACTGAAGTAAGCTGATGAACATTTTCTGAGCTGCAACTCAGGGTGCAGGGATAATGTGGGTTAGGCTACACTCAACAAATTTTGGTGCTCTGTTGCCGAAACAGCAGTTCCTCTCTGATTGGTATCAGATGGATTGTCAAGGCTTTAGTTTCGACCATCACCAAAAATAGTAATTCTTTTCTGTTCCATTTGAGAAATATGTATGAGAGCACTATATTAATTATGTAAGTCTTAAAAAGATTTGGTGAAAAAACATAATGCTTTTATAGATACTAGAGAAAGCTTTTAGTAACAATCAGCTCTCCAACTTAAAACATCAGAACGTGCGATGAAACCCAAAACTTAATGGCATTTAAAAAATTCATTGCTTGAAAAGAGAATGATCTAAAAAAGCAAAGAAGTGATGATTTCCAAAAATATATTTTTCAGTATCACATGGATTATGTGAAAAAGCAAAAAGAATAGCATAATGAAAACACTCTTAGCTCATCTTACCTATTTGCATTATCACAAAAATAAGTTTTGAAATTTGCTTGGGAAAGAACTCAGTAAGATTCTAGTCCACTTTTAAAAAATCTGGATCAGCAAATAGATTTATTAAAAATATTCAAAAACTTACGTCAAAATTATTGAAGCAGAGTTTGTTAAGATGTAGAAAAGGGTGACTCAGTTGGTTAAGCATCTGACTCTTGATCTCAGTTCAGATCTTGATCTCAGGGTGGTGAGTTCAAGCCCCGAGTTGGGCTCCATGCTGGGGTGGGGCTTACTTAAAAAAAAAAAAAAAAAAAAGGAAGTAGAAGAGGAATAAATATCATATTTCAAACTGACTTTTATCAGATTTGTAGTACAGCCACTCTGAGATTTAAAATTTGAAGTGTCTACATAGGAATGTGCAATATAGGGTATATGTGTTGTGAGGTAATGTCCTGATGTTATAGTATTTATTTTGTATCCCTTACTACATCAGTTAGAGCAACCCTTTTACACTGTTGGTGGGAATTCAAGTTGGTACAGCCACTCTGGAAAACAGTATTGAGGTTCCTCAAGATGTTAAAAATAGAACTACTCTATGACCTGGCAATTGCACTACTAGGTATTTACCCCAAAGATACAGATGTAGTGAAAAGGAGCAGCATATGCACCCCAATGTTTATAAAAGTAATATCCACAATAGCCAAACTGTGGAAGGAGCTGAGATGCCCTTGAACAGATGAATGGATAAAGAAAATGTGGAACATATCTTCTTTATCAGTGGAAAATTATTCAGCCATCAGAAAGGATGAATACTCAGCCATTTGTGTTGACATGAATGGAACTGGAGGGGATTATGCTAAGTGAAGTAAGTCAAGCAGAGAAAGACAATTATCATACGGTTTCACTCATATGTGGAACATAAGCAATAGCACAGGGGACCATAGGGGAAGGGAGGGAAATCTGAGGGGGGGAGAAATCAGAGAGGGAGATAAACCATGAGAGACTATGGAGCCCAGGAAACAGATTGAGGGTTTCAGAGGGGAAGGGGGTAGGGGGATAGGGTACTGGGTGATGGGTGTTAAGGAGGGTACATGTTGTGATGAGCATTGGGTGTTATATGCAACTAATGAGTCATTGAACACTACATCAAAAACAGATGATGTACTATACAGTGGCTAACGGAACATAATAAAAAACAAAACAAAACAAAACAACCCTGTATCAGTTAGAGCATTCTGCAATTTAAAAAAATTCCATCTTCTCTTTTCTATTCCCACTGCCACAGCCATAGTTATGACCCACATTAACTTAGAACTCCATTTTGTTTATATATAATATACACAGAGAAAAGTGCAAAATCATGAGTGTGCAAGACTGAACATAGCCTTATAACCACCATTTAAATTGAAGAAATAGAATATTATCAATGTCTTAGAAGCACCTCCTTTTGCTCTCTCCCAATAATTTACTGCCTCACTCAACTTTGAAGGTAGCCACTGTCCTGATATCTAACATCATAGATTCTGACCCTTCTTTATTTTTTAGTCTTTTTAAAAGATTTTATTTTATTTTTTTTAAGTAATCTCTATACCCAATGTGAGTCTCAAACTCTGGGATCAAGAGTCACATGCTCCACAGACTGAGCCAACCAGGTGCCTTGACCCTCTTTTAAGTGGAGTCCAACCATACACCTTCTTTAGTGGCTTCTGAGTGTTTTCGACTCCTCTAGCTCCACATTATATTTATGAGATTGACTTATGTTACATGCAGTTGTAGTCTGTTCACTTTTATTGATGTGTATACAACAATTTACTTTTCCATTCTGTTGTTGTGGGGTATTTGGATTGTTTCTAGGTTTTGGTTATTATGAATAATGCTTCTGTGATTATTTTAGGATATATCTTTAGATGCATATATATATACACATTTCTGTAGACTATACCTGGGAATGTAATTATGGGGTCATAGGGTAAGTGTGTGTTCAACTTTATAGGTAATGCCGAACAGTTGTACCAATTTGAACTTTTACAAGCAGTTTATGAGATTTTCCACATTTTTGCTGACATTTGGTATTTTCAGTCTATTTAATTTTAGTCATTTTGGTGATTGTGTAGTGATATCTCATTGTGGCTTTTATTTATGTTTCTTTCATGATTAATGAAGTTGAGCACCCTTTTGTTTACTGCCATTTGGATATCCTGATTTGTGAAGTGCCTGTTGAAATTCCTTGTTGATGTGTGTGTGTGTGTGTGTGTGTGTGTGTGTGTCTTTTTCTTACTGATTTGTAAGAAAAGCTCTTTGTATAATCTGGATACAAATTCTTGGTTAAGATATGCATTGTATATATTATCTTCCACTCTGTGATATGACCTTGTATTTTTCTGATGATATCTTTTGATAAACAGAAGTTCTTAATTTCAATGTAGTCCACTGTACTATTCTTTTTCCTTATGACAGTGCTTTTATATCTTTATTCCCATTCATCCAGGTCATGAAGATATTCTCTTATGTTCTAAAAGCTTTATTATTATTTTACATTTAGATTTATAATTTACCTGAGTTGATTTTATGTAAATGGTAAGAGGTAGGGGTAAAGTGTTATGCTTTTCCCAGGGTGGTTAGGATGGAAATTTAAACAGTATGAGGTCTTTTTTTTTTTTTAAAGACTTTATTTAATTGACAGAGAGAAATGGCAAGAGAGGGAATACAAATGGGGAGTGGGAGAGGGAGAAGCAGGCTTCCCACTGAGCAGGGAGCCCGATGCAGGGCTCCATCTCAGGACCTTGGGATCATGACCTGAGCTGAAGGCAGACGCTTAATGACTGAGTCATCCCCAGTATGAGGTCTTTTAATCCATGAACATGGATGTCTTTTTATTTATTTGTGTCATCTTCAGTTTCAGTAATATTTTATAGTTTTTATTGTGTAAGTCTTTTGTCTGCTTCGTTAAATTTTCTTCTGAGTATTCTTTTTTATGCTAAATAGGATGTATATGGGATTATTTGGATTGTTCATTGCTAGTGTATAGAAGCACATTGATTTTTGTGTGTTAATTTTATATACTGAAACTTTGCTGAATTCATTGATTAATTCTAACATTTTTTAATATATTAATCTTTAGGGTTTTCTATATATAGGATTATGTCATCTGTGAACAGAGATAATCTTCTTTCCCGGTTTGAATCCATCTTATTCCTCTTTTTTGCCTTATTGTTCTGGCTATGAGTTCAAGTACCATGTTGAGTAGAGGTGTTGAGAGTGGGCAGTCTTGCCTTGTTCCTGATCTCAGAAGGAAAGCTTTCAATTTTTACCATTGAGTGTGATGTCAGTTGTGGTTTTTTCAGATATATCCTTTATAATGTTGTGGGTTCCTTCTTTTGCTGAGTGTTTTTTTTTTTTTTAATCATGAATGGGTGTTGAATTTTGTCAAATTTTTTTCTGCATCAATTGCATGTTCATGTGGCTTTTGTCCTTCCTTCTGTTAATGTTTTTTATTACACTGATTGATTTTTGTATGTTTAACCACTCTTACACACCAGGGGTAAGTCCCACTTGGTGTGGTGTATAATCTTTTTAATGTGTTATTGAATTCAGTTAGCTAGTATTTTATTGAGTATTTTCACATCCATTGGTCTGTAGTTTCGTTGTAGTTTCTTTATCTGGCTGTGGTATCAGGGTAATGCTGGCTTTGTCAGCTGAGTTTGGAAGTGTTCTCTCATCAATTTTTGGGAAAAATTGGAAGAGAATTGCTGTTAGTTCTTCTTTATTTTTTATTTTAAAAAGATTTTATTTATTTAAGAGAGAGACAGTGAGAGAGAGCATGAGAAGGGAGAAGGTCAGCGGGAGAAGCAGACTCCCTTTGGAGCTGGGAGCCCCATGTGGGACTCGATCCCAGAAGTCCAGCATCATGACCTGAGCCGAAGGCAGTTGCTTAACCACCTGAGCCACCCAGGCGCTCTGTTAGTTCTTCTTTAAGTGTGTATTAGATTTCTTCATTGAAGCTTCTGTTTATTGGGGAGTTTTTGATTGCCAAGTCAATCTTCTTACTAGTTATAGTTCAGATTTTTTATTTCTTTGTAATTCAATCTTGATAGGTTGTATGTTTCTAGGAATTTATCCATTCTTTTAGCTTATCCAATTTGTTAGCATATAACTGTTCATGTAGTTTATTATAATCCTTTTATTCTGCAGCATCAATTGTAATGTCTTCGTTTTCATTTCTGATTGTAGTTCATTGAGTCTTCTCTTTTCTCCTTAGTTTAAGAAAAAAGGGTTTGTCAGTTTTGTTGATCTTGACTCTTTTCACTGAATTGACTCTTTTGTTGAATTTTGTTGAATTTTTCTATTAGCTCTTCACTTATTTCTATTCTAATCTTTATTAATTTCCTTCTTTCTGCTTATTTGTTCTTTTTTTTCTGTTCTTTCTGCTGTTTGTTCTTTTTTTTCCCCTAATTCCTTGAGGTATAAACTTAGGTTTCTTATTTTTAAATTTAAATGTTTATGGAAGTTAACTTCTCTCGTAGTACTACTTTCACAACATCCCATATGTTTTGGTAGGTTGTTTGTCATTTTCTAAATTTTTTTAAAGGTTTTATTTATTTATTTGAAAGAGAGAGATACAGTGACAGAGAGAACACAAGCAGGGAGAGTGGGAGAGGGAGGAGCAGTCTCCCCGCTGAGCAAGGAGGCCGATTTGGGGCTCCATTCCAGGACCCTGGGATCATGACCTGAGCTGAAGTCAGATGCTTAATGACTGAGCCACCCAGGCGCCCCTCATTTTCATTTTTTAAGATATTTTCTAATTTCCTTGATGATTTCTCCTTTGATCTATTACTATACTTTTTAATTTTAGCCATTCTTTTGGATGTGTAGTGGTGGTTTTTTAAAAAAAGATTTATTTATTTATTTGAGAGAGAGAGAGAGAGAGAGAGATAAAGGGCATGCATGCACTAGAGGGGGTAGGGGCAGAGGGAGAGAATCTTGAAGTAGACTCTTCCCTGAGTATGGAGCCTGTTGTGGGGCTCTGTCTCATGACCCATGAGATCATTACCTGAACCAAAACCAAGAGTTGGATGGTCAACCGACCGAGCCACCCAGGCACCCCATGTAATGGCATTTTATTGTGGTTTTTAATTTCCATTTCCCTGATGAGTTAATGACGTTATGCATCTTTTTCTTTGCTTATTGACTGTTAGTGTATCTACTTTTTGTAAAGTATCTGTTCAGATTTTTGCTGTTTTTATTTTTAATTTATTTTTTATTTTTAAAGGATGTTATTTATTTATTTATTTGACAGAGAGGGACATGTGAGAGAGGGAACACAAGCAGGAGGAGAGGGTGAAGGAGAAGCAGGCTTCCTGCTGAGTGGGGCTGGATCCCAGGACCCTGGGATCATGACCTGAGCCAAAGGCAACTCCTTAATGACTGAGCCACCCAGGCACCCCCAATTTTTAATTGGGTTGCTTTCTAATTATTATTGAGTTAAGTGTATATTCTAGATACAAATCCTTCTTTAGGCATATGCATTGAGAATATTTTTTCCTAGTCTGTAGTTTGCATTTTGATTTTCTTAATGGCATTTTTCAAAGAACGGAAGTTTTAAATTTTGGTGAAGTCTAATTTATGACTTATTTTATGATTCATGCTTTTTGTATTATGTCTAGGAAATCTTTGTGCGCTCAAAGATCGTGACTATCTTCTCCTAGAGTTTTATAGTTTTAGCTTTTATATCTGGTCTATAGTCAACTTTGAGTTAATTTTTATGTAGGTGTGAGGTAAGGTTTTGAGATGTACTTTTTTTCTATAAGACACCAAGTTGTTAAGGTATTGTTAACTGAAAAACCATCTTTTTCATCATCGAATTAGCTTGCTAATTTTTTTTAAAATGAGTTGACTGTATATACTTGGGTTTGTTTTCAGGATTTTTTATTCTGTTCCTTGATTTCTACATGTATTATGACAATATCATCACTGTCTTGATTACTGTCTCTTTATAGTAAGTCTTAAAGTCAGGTAGTTAGTCCTCTGACTTTGTTCTTTTTAAAAACTGTTTTGGCCATTCTAGGTCCTTTGCATTTCTATGTAAGTTTTTGAATCAGCTTGTTAGGTTCCACAAAAAAAACCTAACTAGCCTTTTAATTGGATTCATTGATTCTGTAGATAAATTTGGTGAGAACTGACATCTTAACAATAGTGGATCTTCCAATCCATGAACATGGCATATACTCCATTTATACAGGTCTTCCTCAAGTTTTCATCAGCATGGCACCCCAGACCCTCCATGATCTGCCTGCTGCTAAAATTTTCAGCTCCAATTCTTGCTACTCCTTGCCTTTAACTTGTTTTTTCATGTACAGTGAACTATTTAGTTTCCTTCACACACCATGTCATTTTATTTGAGATTCAGATGATTTCCTTACACCTTGCATATTACATCTTCATATGATAATAACAGGCCCAGAGTCAGACAGCCTTTGAATCCATCTAAAGATTTTAATGTAGTACTTATCTCATGTAAGTTGTTCAATAAATGTTAGCTTTTATGACACTTATATTTCCTGTGTCCACTAGATTGAGAACTCCTTAAGAACAATGACCATTTTCATTCCTTTATTAGTACATCTAATGCCTAATACAATGGTTGGCATGTAGTAAATACTCTATAAATGTTTATTTTATCAGTTTTTGCAGAAGTGTAGAAATGGATACTGAAGAATATTTTCTGAATTGTTCAGATTTCACACCAGGAAGAAATATTCCTCTGGCCTCTGATTTTATCAAATAAGATGCTCTGTTTTTTAGTATGGTACTGGCACAAAAACAGACACATAGATCAATGGAACAGAGTAGAGAGCCCAGAAATACACCCAGGCTTATATGGTCTATTAATCTATGACAGAGGAGGCAAGAATATGCAATGGGGAAAAGACATTCCTTTCAACAAATGGTGCTGGGAAAATTGGACAGCTACATGCAAAAGAATGAAACTGGACTGCTTTCTTATACCATATACAAAAATAGACTCAAAATGGACTAAATACTTAAATGTGAGACCTGAAACCGTAAAACTCCCAGAAGGAAATATAGACTGTCAGTAATTTTTTTTTACATAGCCTGTAGGGAAATTATTCTAAATATGTCTTCTCAGGCAAGGGAAACAAAGGCAAAATTAAACTACTGAGATGCATCAAAATAAAAAGTTTTTGCACAGTGAAAGAAATCATTAGCAAAACGACAAGGCAGACTACTGAATGGGAGAAGGTATTTGCAAATGATATATTTGATAACAGATTAATATCTAAAATTTGTAAAGAACTTATACAACTCAACACAAAATCCTCCCAAATAATCCAATTAAAAATGGTCAAAGGACCTGAATAGACATTTTTCCAAAGACACACAAATGGCCAACAAACACATGAAGAGATGCTCAACATCACTAATCATCAGGAAAATGCAAATTGAAACTACTATAAAACCTTACACCTGTTAGAAAGTCTAGAATCAAAAAGACAAGAAATAACAAGTGTTGGTGAGGATGTAGAGAAAAAGGAATCTTGGTGCAGCTTTGGTGGTAATACAAAGTGGTGCAGCCACTTTGGAAGACAGTATGGAGATTCTTCAAAAAATTAAAAATAGAACTGCCCTACAATCCAGTAATTGCTTGACTGAGTATTTACACAAGGAATATGAAAACACTAATTTGGAAGGATATATGCATTCCTGTGTTTATTTCAGCATTATTTACAGTAGCCAAGATATAGAAGCAACCCTAGTGTCCATCAATAGATTAATGGAAAAAGAAAATGTGATATATATATCACATGTATGTGTGTGCATGGCTGAGTAATATATATATATGTAGTGGTATTAGCCATAAAAAGAATGAGAGCTTGCCATTTGCAACAGCATGGATGGACCTGAGAGGGTATAACGCTAAGTGAAGTAAGTCAGACAGAGAAGGACAAATACTGTATGATTTCACTCATATGTGGAATTTAAGCAACAAAACAAATGAACAAACAAGGGGCACCTGGGTGGCTCATTGGGTTAAGCCTCTGCCTTTGGCTTAGGTCATGATCTCAGGGTCCTGGGATCAAGCCCCGAGTTGGGCTCTCTGCTCAGCAGGGAGCCAGCTTCCACTCTCTCTCTGCCTACTTGTGATTTCTTTATCTCTGCCAAATACATAAATAAAATCTTAAAAAAAAAAACAACAAAAAACAAAACCAAAAACAAATGAACAAACAAGAAGCAAAAGACAAAAACAGAGACTCTTAAATACAGAGAGCAAATTGATGGTTGCCAGAGAGGAGGTGGGCGGCGGAGGGAAGGGTAAAATAGACAAAGGGGAGAAGAGTACACTTATTGTGATGTAATGTATAGAATTGTTGAATCATTATATTGTACACCTGAAACTAGTATAACACTGTATGTTAATTATACTTTAGTAAAAAATAGATACACTGTTTTTCAAGTGTGTAATCAAATTAAAGGCAAATATGATGGAGTGATGGATGTGATTTTTATTCCAGAGTGCAGTACCGCAAATGATCTGTTTCTAGTTTCTCTTCCTCTTGTCTCATTTTGTGAAATTGTTAACTAAATCTTTATTTTATTCTTTGTACAACTTTATGCAACTCAAGTTTCAGGAATCATGTAGAAGACTGTTACTGCTAACAAATAGAAATTATTACTGCTAATGAAAATTATGGGATTATTGTGATAAGAAATTGTCTATTATAGATGTTGAGGTTTCTGCATATTGTAGACTTTAATGTAATTAGCTGTGTCCTAGCAAGATGATATAGTAATCAAAAGATAAAACTAATCTGAATATTAAGGATCAATTGGACCTACATCAGACTATTTCTACTGTCATTATTTTGTAATCATCTTCTGTTTGTAATGATGGATCCTTTTACAAGAAAAACATTTTTGTGGGGTGCCTGGGTGGCTCAGTTGTTAAGCGTCTGCTTTCAGCTCAGGTCATGATCCCAGGGTCCTGGGATCGAGCCCCACATCAGGCTCTCTGCTCAGCAGGAAGCCTGCTTCTCCCTCTCTCACTCCTGCTTGTGTTCCCTCTCTCGCTGTCTCTGTCTGTCAAATAAATAAATAAATAAATAAATAAATAAATACTTTAAAAAGAAAAAGAAAAAAAAGATAAAATATTTTTGTAAGATTATTTCATGTTTCTGAATTCTTAACTTCCTATTTTATGAGCAGGCTTGAGAAAGCCATATGGACATAATGATTAAATTAAATGATCTTAACCACACTGACAGTGGCATTCTAATAGCAGAACATGTGAATGGATGATAACAAATGCTAGAACTCTCAGAGGGCTCATGGTAGTCCCTTTTGTTGGTTTGTTTTTTAAAGTAGACTCCATGCCCAGTGTGGAGCCCAGTGTGGGGCCTGAACTCACAATCCTGAGATCAAGATCTAGGCTGAGTTCAAGAGTCAGATGTTTAACCGACTGAGCACCCATGTGCTCCTTGTGGTAGTCTTTTAGGTTAAGGTGGTGGTGGTTCTTTTTTGAAGACTTCTCGCACTTTTGCACACTCTTCAAATGATTTAACATTAGCACATCGCATTTGCACAACATTAGCACAATTAAACAAATATTATTTAGTACTTATTATTTATATTGTTTGGAAGGCTGCTAGAATTAAAGTATATTATTATTTTTATCAGCTTCATTGAGATATAATTAACAAAATTGTAAGATATTTGAAGTGTTCATCCATAGTGATTTGGTATATGTATATACATTGGGAATGGGTTCCCTCCATTTAGTTAATGTATTCATCACTTCACATATTTATTTTTGGTGGAAACAATTACATTCTACTTAGTGTCATCAACTATAGTCACTATGTTCTACATTAGATTCTCAGGTCCTACTCATTTTGTAGTTGAAAATTTGTATCCTTTTATGACCTCTCCCTATTTCACCACCTCCTAGCTCTTGGCAACCTCTGTTTTATTCTGTTTCTTTGAGTTTAACTTTCTTCTTTAATTTTATATATGTAGGTGAGAATATACAGAATTTGCTGTTCTCAGTCTGGCTTATTTCACTTAATATAATGCCCTCAGGGTTTATTCATTTTGTCACAAATGGCAGGATTTCCTTCTTTCTCCAGGCTCAGTAGTATTCCATTGTGTATATATATACCACATCTTTTTTTTATTCATTCATCTCTTGATGGATACTTAGGGTTTTGTTTTTTTTTTTCATATTTTGGCTATTGTGAATAATGCTGTAGTAAACATGGGAGTGGAGATGTCTCTTCAATATCCTGTTTTCATTTCCTGTGGTTGTATATCCATAAATGGGATTGCTGGATCATATGGTAGTTCAATTTTTAATTTTTTGAGGACCCTCCAAACTGTTTTCCATAGTAGCTGCACTATTTACATTTCCACCATTAGTGTATAAGTGTTCCCTTTTTCCACACCCTCATCAACACTAGATATTATCTGTTGTCTTTCTGATAATAGCCATTCAAACAGCTATGAAGTGTGGTATCTCTTGGTTTTGACTTGTGTTTTCTTGATTAGTGATGTTCAGCATCTTTTCATATACCTGTTGACTATCTGTATGTCATCTTTGGAAAAACATCTATTTAGTTACTCATGTTTATTTATTTATTATTATTATAATTTTTTAAAAGATTTTATTTATTTTTTTGACAGACAGAGATCACAAGTAGGCAGAGAGGCAGGCATAGAGAGAGAGGGGGAAGCAGACTCCTGCCGAGCAGAGAGCCCGATGCAGGACTGATCCCAGGACACCGGGATCATGACCTGAGCCGAAGGGAAAGGCTTTAACCCACTGAGCCATCCAGGTACCCCTATTTTTTATCATATGTTTTAAAGATTATTTGAGAGAGTGAATAGAGAGAGAGAGGGAGAGAGATAATGAGTTGGGGGAGGGGCAGAGGGAGAGAATCTTCAAGCAGACTCCCTGCTGAACATAGAGCCCAATGTGGGGCTCAGTCTCATGACCCATGAGATCATGACCTGAGGCAAAACCAAGAGTTAGATGCTTAACCAACTGAGCCAGCCAGGTGCCCCTAGTTACTCTGCATATTTATATCAGATTTGTTCTTTCCCTTTGAGTTGTATGAGTTCTTTATACATTTTAGATATTAACCCATTATCAGATATATGATTTGCAAATAAATTCTCCTATTCAGTATGTTGCCTTTTCATTTTGTTGATGGTTTCCTTTGCTTTGAAGAAGGCTTTTAGTTTGAGGCAGTCCCTAAGGGGTGTGTGTGTGTGTGTATGTGTGTATATTTTCCAGTTCCAATAATATGTGTACAGCTTTATACATATACCGTTGTGTAAGTCTGAGGTGCAAAATGTGATGATTTGATATACACATGTATAGTGAAATGATAAAATTCATTTTCAAAAATCATAGTGTTGGGCCCACTGGAATGGCTAAAATGGAAAATAAAAAGGAAGATAGTAACAAATATTCGTGAGAATGTGGAAAAACTCAGATCCCTCATACACTGCTGGTGGGATTATAAAATGTACAGTCACTTTGGAAAATAGTTTGTCAGCTCCTCAAAACATTAGAGAGTTACCATATGACTCAGTGATTCTACTCTTAGTCATATACAAAGGGAACTGAAAACATGTTCACACAAAAACTTTTACAAGAATGTTTTTAGCAGTATTATTCATAATATCAAAAAATGAGAATCAACCTGGATGTATAACTGATGATTGAGTAGACAAAAATGTGATATAGCCATGCAATAGAATATTATTCAGCCATAAAGGGGAATAAAGTATTGATAGATGCTACAATGTGAGTGAACTTGAAAACATTATTCTTTTTTTTTTTTTTAAGATTTTATTTATTTATTTGACAGAGAGATCACAAGCAGGCAGAGAGGCAGGCAGAGAGAGAGAGGGGGAAGCAGGCTCCCTGCTGAGCAGAGAACCCGATGCAGGGCTCGATCCCAAGACCGTGAGATTATGACCTGAGCCGAAGGCAGAGGTTTAACCTACTGAGCCACCCACGTGCCTTGAAAACATTATTCTAAGTGAAAGAAATGAGACCATATATTATATAATTTCACTTATATTAAATTTCATATAAGTGAGATTATCACAATAGGCAAATCAGTAGAGACAGGCAGTAAATTACTGGTTTCCAGGGGCATAGGGGGAGGCAGAAATGGGGAGTGTCTACTAATGGATATGAAGTTTCTTTTTGGAATGATGAAAATGTTCTAAAATTGATTGTGGTGATGGATGTAGAACTCTGAGATTATACTGAAACCACTGAATTGTATACTTTAAAAGGAGGAATTTTATGGTGTGTGAATTATATCTCAGTAAAGTTACTATTAAAAAAATCATGGTGCTGGAGTTTACCTAATAGGCTAATTTAGAATTGTAATCTTAGGTTATCTTATCCATATATGCTGTCTCCTTAACTATATTTTAAGGTGTTTTTTTTTTTTATGAATTTGTACTTCCTTTATTTCTAGGGCCCAGCAATCTCTCTCTGTATTACACTGTCTGTACGTATGTGTGTATACACATATAAAAGCACACAAATGTATCATATCTATGTATTTTTTATTTATTTGAGTTTTCACTCTATTTTTCTTAGTCTAACTAAGGTTTTGTCAATTTTGTTGTTTTTTTCCAAAAATCAACTCTTAGTTTTGTTTTTCTATTGCTTTTCTGTTCTGTTTCATATATTTATGCTCTGGCCTTTTATTTGTTTCCTTCTACTAACTTTGGACTTAGTTTGTTCTTTCTCTTGTTCCTTGAGGTGTAAAATTAAGTTACTTATTTGAGATCTTTTTTCTTTATTTCTTTCTTCTTTTTTTTTAAATATTTTATTTATTTATTTGACAGAGATCACAAGTAGGCAGAGAGGCAGGCAGAGAGAGAGGGGGAAGCAGGCTCCCTGCTGAGCAGAGAGCCTAATGCAGGGCTCGATCCCAGGACCCTGAGATCATGACCTGAGCTGAAGGCAGAGGCTTTAACCCACTGAGTCATCCAAGCACCCCAAGATCTTTTTTCTTAAAGTAGGTATTTGTTACTTCAGCTTTCCTCCTAGAACTGTTTTTTTCCAGCATTCCACAGGTTTTTGTGTGTTTTATTTCCATTTTCTTTTCTTTCAAGATTTTTTGACTGTTGGACTTGACTACATGGAACTTACCAGCAACTGTGACAGGAGCAGATTCGGTGGGGGTAATGGGGGTGAAAGCCTGTTTGCCATGGGTTTAAGAAATGATGGGAAGAGAAAATTGGAGAGGTGAACATATATTATGAATTAAGTCCCCTAAATCTCCCTGGCTGTGTGAAACTTATATGTATATGTTCAGACACATGAGACATTCTGACAATTTTATATTCTTGAAGAAGTCTCTCTGGAGCCTTCTGAACTGCTTCAGTTTGTACTAGTTCCTCTACAGCTATTGTGTTGCACTAACCATTTACTGTCAACTGAAGGAAACCTCTTTTATGTTTGATTCATTATTTTTTGGATCCCATGTCATCTTTCTATCTGTATTGTTTAGAGGTACATATTCTCTGTTTTGTGAGAAATGAAACATGAAAAAGTTGAAGCCTTGCATGTGTTGCTAGAAATGTCTTTATTTTACTGTCACAAGAGATGAATACTTTGGCTGGTTATAGTAATTTTGAAGTAATTGATTATTCAGCCCTTGTCCTCTTCTCTTTTTGCTGTTGAAAATTGTGATGCAATTTAAAATCTGATTTTTTTTTTTAATTTGAAAACGTTCTTAGCTCTGAAAGCTTATAGAACCTTCTTTGTCTTTAGTGTGTTCTACGCAGCATTTGTTTTCATCACTTGTGTGGGATACTTTAGTGGCTAACTTCCAATTAAAAAACCCATGTTCTTTAGTTCTGGGAAGTTTTTTTTTTAATGATTTCTCTAAAGATTTCATTTTCATAGTTTTCTCTATCTCTTTTCTTCTATCTTCTGATACCTAATCTCTCAGCTAACTTTCTAAGAATGTTTCCCTCTTTTTTTCCATGTGTCATGTTCCTGAATCTTTTTTCTGCAATTTCATCAGCTCTATAATCTAACTCCTCTGTTTAGCTTTTACATTTCTATCTTTTTATTTCTAAGAATTATGTTCTCTGATTTTTCCTTTTTTTTTCTAGCAGCTCATTCTTGTTTCAAAAATGTAATAATTTCTCATTTCGCAAAGAGTATGATAGTTGTTTTGAAATTTTCTTCTTTATTTCTTCCAAGTTTCCTCTCCCTACTGCTTCCCTACCTTCCTTCTATATTTTAAGTCTCTATCTTTCATATTCAAATGTTTTTCTTAAATGTCATATGGTCTTTGAACCTTGTGTTATATGTGAGGGTGAGGTGCATGCTGGTACTGGTTGACTGGCTGGGCTGTTTCTTTGGGAGGAATTCTTTTCTTTTCTTTCTTTTTTTTTTTTTTAAAGATTTTTGTTTATTTACTTGACAGAGAGAGATCACAAGTAGGCAGAGAGGCAGGCAGAGAGAACAGAGGAAGAAGGCTCCCTGCCAAGCAGAGAGCCCGATGTGGGGCTCGATCCCAGGACCCCGAGATCATGACGGGAGCTGAAGGCAGAGGCTTAACCCACTGAGCCACCCAGGCGTCTTTGGGAGGAATTCTTGATGTCAGTCTTTTTAAAGGTCTTTTCTCTTGGGATTGTGAGATTGTGTAATGAAGACTATTTCAATTTCTGGCTTGACGTGTACTCTTCTGACTACCAGTGCTCGCTCGCTCTCTTTTTAAAGATTTATCTATTTAAAGAGAGTAAGAGTGCGGTGGGGGAGGTAGAGGGAGAGAGAGAATCTCAAACAGGTTTCTTTCTTTCTTTCTTTCTTTCTTTCTTTCTTTCTTTCTTTCTTTCTTTTTTTTTTTAAAAGATTTTATTTATTTACTTGACAGAGAGAGATCACAAATAGAGAGGCAGAGAGAGAGAGAGAGGGAAGCAGGCTCCCCGCTGAGCAGACAGCCCAATGCAGGACTTGATCCCAGGACCCCGAGATCATGACCTGAGCTGAAGGCAGCAGCTTAACCCACTGAGCCCCCCAGGCGCCCCTCAAACAGGTTTCTTGTTCACAATCCTGAGATCATGACTTGAGCCGAAATCAGGAGTTGCATGCTTAACTGACTGAGTTGCCCAGGTACCTTATGACTTCCAATGCTCTTGAAGTCAAGTTGAAGAAGGAAATTGGAGAAGAATCTCAATATTCATCTAATAAATTTTAAATTAATTTTTATTTCATGCAGTATCCTACACTTGAATTATTCCTGGTGTCCTTATATCAGAACTCATATCAGTTTTAACCTCTTCAGAGGACAATTTTTTTTTTTTAAGATTTTATTTATTTATTTGACCGAGATCACAAGTAGACAGAAAGGCAGGCAGAGAGAGGAAGGGAAGCAGGCTCCCCGCCGAGCAGAGAGCCCGATGAGGGGCTCGATCCCAGGATTCCGGGATCATGACCTGAGCCGAAGGCAGAGGCTTTAACCCACTGAGACACCCAGGCGCCCCCAGAGGACAAATTTTTGCTGTCTTATGCTGGGATAAGGGAAAGCAGCTCTTACATAGTTTGAAAATAGATATCTGGGTGTCTGGGGATGTCTAACTGCTTTATAAACTATTTCTTATGAAAACTTTAGGTACACACAAGTAGAGAGAGCCATTCCTATGTGCAATTATTAACTCATGACTAATCTTTTTTTTTTGTCTATTATTTTGAAGCAGTCTTAAACATCATTATTTCGTTTACAGATATTTCATATGTATTTATAAAGTCAATAGATATTTTTAAAAACAAGGAACATAACGCCATCATTACACATAAATATAATTAGCAGTAATTTCTCATTATTGTCAGATAGTTTGATCATTGTTGAGATTTTCATCATTGTTTCATTAATGGTTGCCATTTCCAACCCATAGCATGTTTGACTCATGATCTAAATTAAGATCTACATATTGCTTGCTATGTCTTATAGATTTCTTAATCTCTTCCCCACCTTCAAATGTTCTTGCTCTCTCTCACTCTCTGGCTCTTTAATTTCTTGCTTTCTCTATCCTCTTACAAATTACTTGTTGAAGAAACAGAGTCAATTATATTGTTTTTCAGTCTGGACTTTGATGATTATGTCCTTGTGGTATCCTTAACATGTTATGGCGTCTCTTGTGTTTCTTAAAAACTACAACCTAATAGTTGGATTTCGATGCTTTGGTACACTCACTATTGCAGTTGCGTGTGTGTATGTATGCAGTAGGGGGCCAAAATTACTTCCCAAGTGTTGATGCATACTTCTGTCATGAGGCACTAATGTCTTATTTTCCCTTTTGTGTTGTTAGCAGCCACTGATGATCATTGCCTGGATCCTTAAATTAATTTGGGGTTGCAAAATGAAAATATTCTGATTTTATTCCTTTTGCATTTATTAGCTAGAAAACTTCTGTAAACCTATCTCCTGTGCCTCCCCAGCTATTTGGTTCCTGTAGATGTGGTTCCCATAGAACTCCAGGATGAATGTTTCTTTCCCTCATCTTCCTAGTTTCACAGTAATGAACGAATTCCTTCCCATCCTCCAAAGGAGACTAGTGAATTGTTGTTGCTGTTGTTGTTATTATCATTATTTCTTCTCCCCTTCCTCCTCCTCCCTCTTCCTCCTCCTCCTCTTCTTCCTCACCCTCTTCCTTCTTTCTTCTTCTCTTCTTCTTTCCCTTCCTTCTCCTCTTTCTCTTGTTTTATAAGGTAGAAGTTCTTGCACTTTGTATCCCTGATTGAGGACTGTAAAGAGGAGAGTAATGGACATAAGGGAGAACAATTAAAAAACCTTGTTACTTAAAGCCACAGTGACTTGGGGCTTGGGTTGTATAGTGTGACCTAGTCTTTCTTTACTAACACACTGTGAATGTAGACTTAGTTACTTGGAAAACTGTGGTCTTGTTTCCCCCATTTAGGTAGTTAAGAACAAAAAGCTATAGATGACTGATTGAAAAAAAAAAAAACAGTGCTGTTTTAAAATCAAGCTTCAGTTCATGAGGATGAAATTTTAAAGTACTTTCAAGGTGAGATTTTTGGAGAAATATGTTCTTCACATCCTTGATAAATATGGTTAAATCATAGGAAACAGAAATGAAGCTTTAAATTCTGACTGTGTGGAAAGGCAATTATCTTTTAATATAGAGATGAAATATTGCTTTCTTTTTTTAAGGAAAACAATATGCTTGGAAGTTTCAATCTGTTGTGTTGTTTTTGCTATCTCTCACTCATGGTGGCTTATTTCCTTAAATGGTTTAGTTATTTTATTTTATTTTATTTTATTTTATTTTAACTTTTTTAGAGAGAGAGAGGTGGGGGGAGGGCCAGAAGGAGAAGGGGAGAGAGAGACTTTTAAGCAGGTTCCACCCCCAGCACAGAGCTGGATGTGGGGCTTGATCTTACAACTCTGAGATTGCCAAAATCAAGAGTCAGACGCTTAACTGACTGAGAAACGCCGTTGCCTGGTTTAGTAACTTTAAAAAACAGTCATCAGTTCATATTTATTTGAAGTTAATCTGTGAAATTCCTAAGGGCCTAAGTTGGGAATTATTTATATCAGGAAGGATTTGCATTTCTTTTTGTCAGACCAAGGGTTCTGTAGACCTGAGACCACTTTAGCATTATCCAAGACTCTTTACTTAATTTCTGGGCAGAAGATTCTCATTCAGTTCATCCAGGGTTATTTCCTCCATGCCTCATGTCTGTTTCAGCTCATTGTTCTTTCTCCCCCTTAGAGCTTTCCCTTACTTACTCGCATACAAGCTCAGAAATACATTAAAATGTAATTTTATATCTTACCCTGGGTCTCATTGTATAATAGAGACGGAATCTTACTTTGTTCGCTACGAGCAAAAGTCTTGGAAAGGTCATTCTTAAGAATATTCAGAGACATTACATATACTTGTGGTGGACATTCATAAAATACTGTTCCACTGATAATAATGACACATTACATTCATATAATGCAGGTGTATCAAGAGTTTTCACATGTCTTATTTATTCTCCATAGCAACAACGAAGTAGGGTTTTTACCTTAAAAACAAAGGTAGGCATGTTTATTATTTAAAAAATAGTCATTTTCGAGAATGGGCAATTGGTCTTATAAATCACCTATCCAAGAAGGATATTTTGATATTAGTACTTATAACAAAGTATCTCATTTGTTGTATTAACTATTCCATGCAGCAACATAGAATATTCTTACAATGGATAAAGAAAGAATATAAAACTGTATCTTTTGTGATTATAATTATTTCAGTTACAAATCATATTACAATTATATAAGCATCAGAAATGGATGTGCCAAAAATAAAAACACTTGACTGAAGTTGTTGGGATTGTGCAGATTT
>NW_022631081.1:1012602-1147602 GCF_010015895.1 Lontra canadensis | reverse complement strand
GTTAATATTCTACAGAGGATGTAGAAAGAAATGATGAGCAAGCCACCTTGCTTTTCTTTATTCCTTTTTAAACAAATGGCTGACCCTTGCTTAGAAATCTTGCCTTTAAAAGGCTTTCCCCAGGGGCGTTCACGAGATGATTTTAGCTAGACAAACGTATTTGAAAATGTCTAATGGTTATGTATTTATTCAAATGTGAATTAGAAAAAATATATAAATATACGGTCTGCACATCAAACTTCTAATTTCATGGACATTATTTTGCTTAGAGTAAGCCAAGTGAGAAAGCAAGCCAATTTATATGCAGTTTAAGGGGGAAAAAAATCAGAAGTCACCGGTGATAGAACAGGGCTGTGGAAAAAGCAAAATGAAGCCCACAGAATCAAGTCCAGTTTCTTAGCCTTCCTGGACTTCCTGAGGGCCCACCGTCGGGGCCCCAGCCCACTTCTGGTGTCTCAAACGTCTTCCTACACCAGACCCCTTGCAACTCCTAGACCTGCTCAGCCTGTGCTGGTCCCTTCATCTGGAATAAAGGGATCTCACCTCTCTGCTTGACAACATTTTATGAATCCCACGAGTTCCCTAGGTTCTCCCCACCCCACCCTGCATTTACAGCCGTATGATAATGAGCCAAGTTTTCCATAAGGCTGCCGGCATGCCAGGAGCTCTACCAAGCACTTCACACACCACCTCTATCCTCAGACAAAGCCCGTAAGCACTACTATTTTCACCCTTGTCACAGAGAAGCAAACTGAGGCACCAAGCGGTGAAGAAAATACTGCGGGTGAAACAGCGGGTCGTACAGAACAGCCAGAGTCCAAACCTACGGCAGAACCTGCCAGCTCTCACACTGGATTGCTCAAACTCCCTGAAACCACATGCTCTTTTATTTTCTTTTAAGGTTTTATTTATTTATTTGAGAGAGAAAGGGAGTGAGCAAGAGAGAAACAAGCAGATTCCCTGCTGAGCAGGGAAATGGACGTAGGGCTTGATTCCAGGACCCTGGGATCATCGCCTGAGCTGAAGGCAGATGCTTAACCCACTGAGCCACCCAGCCAACCCCTCTCCATGCCTCTCCCGTATCCCTGGAGCCCAGCACAGGGCTTGGCGCAGGTGAGGTAAGTGTCATTTATGTGGATGAATTCTGGTGACTTTTTCCTCCATTTTCCAGATAGGCAAACTGAGGCTCAGAGAGTTTGAATGACTTTAAGAAGACACTGTGTTGCAATTAAGACAGGACCTCCATGGGACTGTAGAGATGCTAGTTAAATAAACCATAGGATTTAAATAAGGGGGTAGAGAGAGACCCCAGAAGCCATAAATGCAGGGTTAGGTGCATTAAAATTTCTAAAAAGACCTGTTCAGAGTTCCTTTGTGTCCATTTCTCACCAGATCCCCTCAACCACAAAGCTATGTCATGAGTCCCATTTTACAGAGGAGTAAATGGAGTTTAGAAAGGCTCGGGTCCCAAGGCCTCTGTGCTCCTTCATGATGCCGCACAGCCAACACTGACAGCCCTCAGTACTGTGGAATTTCTGAGGATCCCTGTGGCCCAGTGCTCATTTGGTTTCAATTAAATTTGATAAGATGGCAGAAAGAACAAGAAACCATGCCAGCTCCAGGGAGGACATAAAAGACCAATCTTTCTGGCTCCCTGAAAGGACACCTGAATGCATTAAAAAATGCAGTTTTCTTATTGCTTTTTTTTTGTGCTTCCTCTCTCCCAAGACATTCACCAAGGCGTCTGTCGAGGTCAGGTTCAGGACCCAGCCTTGGCTGGTGGGTCTCAGTTCTGGCTGCACATGACAGTCTCTGGGGAGATTTAAATCATCCACATGGTTGTTAGGCTGCACCCCAGATCACTCAGACTCTCGGCATCTCGGGAGGTGGGCCCCAGGGTCAATGTCTCTCCAGATTCTCCAAGAGGCTGCACCAAAGGGACTGCTATGCTGTGGTTTCAGTGTGGAGGAGCCTCAGACTCTGTTCTCTACCACCTTCCCTCTCTTCTCCGGTTTCTCCCTGTCTCCACCAATTCCCCCTTTCCTCCCCAAAGAGAAAGAGAAGAATGAGACTCCTGTGCTGGACATGCCTTTCCTCTGGGACCACTCCTGGACCGAGCTGCTTCTCATTTCCACATCGCTGGCTCGGGCCATCTCTGAATGCTGCACGCAAAGCTTTGTCAAGGTCAATGACAAGACAATTCACACCCAGCCTCGTGAACCTGGAGAAAACCCACCAGCTCCTGGCTGTTTCGTCTATGAAAAAAGTCAGTCCTTAACAACCTTGGTGATCATGCTCCATCTTGAGAGACATTGCCAAGAGAATGGGCTCTGGTTCAAACCCTCTAAGTGCTGATTTCTAGCCACGTGACCCGAGAAAGTGGCTTAACCACCCGAGCCTCAGTGTCCTCCCCTGTAAGATGGGGATAATATAGTGGAGAGCAGTAAAGGAGGCAATGAGGGCCAGGAATCTGATTGAAAGGCCATCTTTGGCCTTTAAATGAATATTTGTAATGAATGATACAGTCCTGCAAAGGGACGAGGGAGAGAGGTAGGCTGGTGTGGCAGCAAAGCCCCGGTATCAGGAGATCGCGCCCAGAGCCACCTCCTCTGCGACTTCTCTGCTCTGTGACTATGGATGAGTCTCTTACTCAACCTGGGCCTCAGTTTCCCCAGGTGACAATCTCAGAATCCATGAACTGTAAAAAATATGTATTAACAATGGCCACGATCTCCTCGTGCCTCACGCTTTCATTCTATTCGGAAGGCTGGACCTAACACTCTCCCCTTCCCCTTTCAGCAGCAATGAAGGCATCACGGTAGGGTTCAGGGACAGGTCTCAGAGATAGGTTGGTGAAGCCTGGGCTTTTGGGGACCTAAGTGGGACCACGGACAGATCTGTGGCCCTGCCGTGACTTTCCTGTGTGGAGATACCCACACCTCTTCCTCTTTCTGGATAGGAGTTTCTCCAAATATATGAAATTAGTGGGTGGGCTCTGAGGTCTTCTCCATTAGGACCTCTAAATCAGGGCCCAATTGGTGACCCTGAGAGACCACCATTAAAGCATAATTAAAGCATAATTAGGGGTGGACTGCAATTTCTGGTGTGTGTGCTCGTGTGTGTGAATGTGTGTTTGTCATGTGTGTGTTTCTGTGTGGTGTTTCTGTGTGGTGTGTGTATGGTACGTGTGTGTGGTGTGTACATGACATGTCTGTGGCATCTGTATGGTGTGTGTGATATGTATGTGGTGTGTGTGTGTGGTGTGTGTATAGTGTGTGTGTATATGTGGTGTGTGTGTGTGGTGTGTATGGTGTGTATATAGTGTGCAATGTGTATATGGTGTGTGTGGTGTGTAAGTGGCATGTGTGTGGCATCCGTATGGTGTGTGTGGTATGTATGTGGTATATGTGTGTGGTGTGTGTATAGTGTGTGTGTATATGTGGTGTGTGTGGTGTGTGGGATCTGTGTGTGGTGTATGTGAGTGTGTATGGTGTGTGTGTGTGTGGTGTATGGTAGTGTATGGTATGCAGTGTGTATATGGTGTGTGTGGTGTGCGTGCAGTGTGTATATGGTGTGTGTAATGTGTGTGGTGGGTGTGTGTGCAGTGTGTATGTGGTGTGTGTGGTTTGTGTACGGTGTGTACAGTGTGTGCACAATGTGTATATGGTATGTGTGGTGTGTGTGTGGTGTGCGTTGTGTGTGTGGTGTGTGGGATGTGTATGTGGTATCTGTGTGTGTATGGTGTATGTGGTGTGTGTGGTGTATACTGTGCAGTGTGTGTATGCTGTGCAGTGTGTGTATGCTGTGCAGTGTGTGTGTGTTTATAGTGTATGTGTGTGTGGTGTGCGTGTTATGACATGCACGTGAAGTGTGTGGTATGCGCACTCAGGGCTGGCGGATGCCCATGCACATGCGCATACACACACACACACACACACACACACACACAGACACACGGGTGGTAGGGGCTCGCGCTCTGCGTGGCCGGAGGAAGATGTTACCGAGCTGTCCCCAGCAGGAACTGACAGCTGCTGGACGTGTCCCTGTCATCCCCAATCCCCATCCCAGCACACACACAGAAGGCGTCACTCACGGAGCCAGTGGTGGCCTGGCTGGGCTGTCACAGTGCCCCGCGGAAGCCAGTGCAGGTGGGGGGCGTGTGGGCTGTGCGCAGGAAGCCTCCTCCAGGACAAAACCCTGAGGGCTCACCCGAGCTCTCCTGGGAGGCGCCAGGCGGGCATCCAGCGGCTTCCCCTCGGCCACGGCCATCGGGGGACCACGGTCAGGGCCACCAGCCGCACGCACTGTCCACACTGCAGCACTGACCGCGCCACTGGCCCGCTCAGAACTCTCAAGGGCTGCAGGCTGCTGTCAGGATCATGTTGCTTCCACGCCGAGAGGGGGTGTGGCCCACGGGCTCAGCGTCAGACAGCCCAGTCCCAACTCTGGAACCCCACGTCCAGCTGGCCAGCCTCCGAGAGCCCCTCTGAGCATCTCTGTCTTCCTCAGTGACACGGGGGACCTCATTGCATGGACTCCTTGGTTGCTCTGAGATTTAAGTAAGCTGACCCAGGGACCCTGCCTTGGGGGAAGGGCTTGATCCACGGGAGTTGTTATCGCCAGGCCTCAGGCCTTGGGTGATCTAGTGCCATAAGCAGCCCCACCATGCGCCCTCAATAAACCCTGCTGAACAGTAAATGTGTGAGGCCACCGCATGTCAGGGCTTTATAAAACAAGTGGCTGCATCTCCCCAGGGTGTCAGATTTAATTGCATGCAAATGCCTCGAGCTCCTAGGCATGCACCGGCAAGGCCCTCGGCCCAGCTCAGGACGGGGTGCGAGTCCACTCCCACAGCTTCTCTCACCAACACCAGGGCTGGAAAGAGTATGGAGGGGCTGAGGGGAAGGACACAGGCAGGTGGTGGGGAATGCCACCACTGACCATGTCCATCCCCGGAGAGGGGGAGCAATCAGGTGGACGCTTGCCTGGGTAGCACTTTTCCATGAACCCTCTTGATACCTCAATGTCACACCAAATGCCAAGCTCAGGGTCCATTAATCCTTGTGAGTGCATGGGGTGTGTGTGTGTTTGCATAACGGAGCTCAGTGTGTGTACCTGCCAGGAGAAAGGATTCACCATGATTATCCCCATCAGAGCTGCCAATTACGTCGTTCAGTGTGTGTAATGTACCAGCTTCTTGCTAAGGGTTTCAGCCTCTCAGACTCAAAGAAGTGGGTACCATTATGATCCTCATTTTAAAGAATCTAGAGATTCTCTGAATTCTCTGAATTCTCAGAGATTCTCTGAATCTAGAGATTCAGAGAAGTAGAGTGGCTTTTCCAAAGTCACACAGCCGGTAAGTGGAAGAGCTGGGACATGAAGCCAAGAGTTCCTACCACAAGCAAAGGCCTTTTCCTCTCTCCCGCATGTTGGAGGCGTCAGGTAGAGAATGAAACATTCCCAGAGCCTTCTAAATTCCAGGTACCTTGGGGCGCCTGGGTGGCTCAGTTGGTTTAGCTTCTGCCTTCGGCTCAGGTCATGATCCTGGGGTCCTGGGATCAATCCCTGTGTTGGGCTCCCTGCTTGTGGGGAGCCTGTTTCTCCCTCTCCTCCACACTCATGCCTCCCTCCTCTCTCCTTAACTCCCTCCCTCAAATAAATAAATAAAATCTTAAAAAAAATAAATTCTAGGTACCAGGCGCTAAGTGCCAATCTTATCTCCTTCACTTCCTAGGGGTGGGATCATAGGCCAGTTTCTCACCTCTCTGAGCTTTGGATTCCTTCTGTAAAATGGGGATGGTGAGGGCCACCCCATAGGGCTGCCGTGCACAGTGATGTCATTAGGAGCTTTGGATGGGGAACTGGGAGACCTGAGTTCTGACCCCCACTCTTCCTTGATGGAGGCGGCTTGAGTGCAAACATGATTTCAAAGCTCTGTCCCTCCCTGTGTTCATGCTCTTTGCAGCAAGGCTTCAAGGCACCTGCCGTCAAGAGGTGGAGTGTTTCTCCACCCTCTGGTGTGGGCTGACCCTTGCTCTGTGACTTGCCATAGCCAATTTCTAGGCTCAAGAGGTCTTGCATGCTGCTTCTCATCGTCTTGGAACCTGGGCTAGCCACCAGGGGAAGAAGCCTGAGCTAGCTGTTGCAGGATGGAGCAGGGAGCAGAGAAGCCATCCCTAGGCCTGCCTAGCCCTCTGCTGGCCAACCCACCCCAAACGCATAAGAAAGATAAGCCACAATTTACAGAACCACCTACCCAACCCATCACTGCCCAGAGATGCCCACATGAGCCAGCCAAGAACAGAACCACCTTGCTGACCTGTAGACTCATAAGAAATGATACAAGCTTGCTGTTTGATGCTGCTGAGTTTGGGGGTCATTTGTTAGGCAGCAATGACTGATAGAGTAACCTTGGGACAGTCTCTTCCTATTTCCAGGCCTCAGTTTCTTTATCTGCAACAGGATGGGATTTGGGCTCTGGGAACTTTGCTGTTCTTGGATTCCTTACAACTTTTGGCCCTGAGGAAATCCCAACTCCTTCCACTAATGGACTGAAGGTTTTTATTTCTACTGGGGCCATTGCTCCCATGCTTTCTGCTGGACATCTGTGCTCCTGGGGTCAATGCTGCCCTTGATTGCCAACCCTTCTTTCTTGCCTGGATCTCAAGCTGAATTCTCACAGCCCAAAGCAGCAACATCCCTATTTTAAGGACTATAGTATCTGGATAAGGCACTTAATTTTTAGGGCTTGGAATTAACTTAGCACAGAACAGGTTGGCAGTAGCTGAAGAGAAATATTCCATGGCTATCAATCATACGGTTACTGGGCTTTGTTATTAGGTCCTTTTATTTTCTGGTTGGAGAACCATGTTGGGGCCCATAAACAGGGAGAGATTTGGGGCTGGGCTCTGGAGCAGAGTCAGAGAAAGCAAGCTGGATGGAGCGGGGTGACACTTTTTTCTTCCAGAGGTATATGGTTGCAATAGGTCCCCAGAAATGGGGGTAGGGTGGGGGAGGCACCTCTCTGAGCCTCAGTTTCTTCTTCTGTAAGATGGGGTAAGGCATTTCTCCCTTATGGAGCACTCATTACTATTTATTGTGGGGTTATAACACTGGCTTTGGGGAAGGAGATCTGAGTTCAAATCCCAATTGGACCCCTCCCCAGGCGTGTCCTCAAGCAATTTTATCTCTCTCAGCCTTAGTTCCCTTATCAGTAAAAAAGGATGACCATGGGGCACTTAAATGGCTCAGTCAGTTAAGCATCTGCCTTTGGCTCAGGTAGTGATCTCAGGGTCCTGTGATCGAGCCATGTGTTGGGCTCCCTGCTCAGCAGGAAGTCAGCTTGTCTATCTGCCCCTCCCCCAGCTCATGCTCTCTCTTTCAAATAAATAAATAAAATCTTTAGAAAAAAATAAAAAGTGGGGGGGCACCTGGGTGACTCAGTCAGTTAAGCAGCTGCCTTCGGCTCAGGTCATAATCCCAGAGCCCTGGGATCGAGCCTCCTCCCTCAGCGGGGAGCCTGCTTCTCCCTCTCCTTCTGCCACTCTCCCTGCTCATTCTTTCTTTCTCTTTCATGGTCTCTTTCTCTCATAAATAAATGAAATCTTAAAAAAAAAAAAAAAAAGAAAGAAAAAAGGGATGGGGAAACCTCTGTGACATCACATAGCTGTCCTGGTAGGAGTGAAATGATTTAATATGGGGAAACAGGCAACTGGCTGGGTGAGTGTAAGACATTTTTCATATGGTGTCATCATCAATGAAATGATGCACGCCAAGTACTGAGCACAAAAGGTGACACAGAGTAAGGGATGAAAGTGGGGTTGACTGTGGTTATTTGCTGAGTTTGTGTCAGAAGCTCATCATCTCATGCAACAGATGTCTGTTGAGCACCTGCTGCGTGCCAGGCGGGGAACAGCCACCTGCCATCACCTGACCGAGGCCACGGACCTAGTGGGGGTAACAGAGCCCTGATTTAAATGTACCCCTTTAGGACTCTAGCAGCTGGTCTGTCTCCCTGTCATGTGGCACTTTCAGGACTGTGACTGACCGCTGTGCAGCCACGCTTAAGTTGTTTCTCGGGTCCCAGCTCTGACTTGTTGTGTGACGCTAGGCAGGTGACTTCCCCTCTCTGGGCCCCTCCCAGCTCTTCCATTCTACAATGGTTTCACCAATAAATACTCAGTTCTTTTATTTTCCTTTCTATGCTTTATCTTGAGAGAGAGAGGGAGAAGGAGGAAGAAAAAGAGAGAAAGAGAGAGAGAGATTTCAGAAACTCTTAAGGTTTTAAAAGGCTCCTGCTCAGTGGCATTTTAGGTAAGATGATGGAGCTGAGAGGTACATAGTGGGTTGGGGAATAGGCATTTGGGATATGAAGGAGGTTTAGCCTGGGGGGTCCTGACTCATTTTAAGATTACACTCCCCCTTCCCACCTCTAATTCCAATAATGCAAGGCAGACAGTTCTAATTAATGATGCAATTCTGGGCATCACTTGGGTCTAATGGTCCCTGTTGTCATGCTCCCAGGGGACTCCTCCTGGAATGCCCTTCCTCCATTCCAGCTTGGCCACTGACCCTCTTCAAGATTCAGCTTGGGGGTCACCTTCTCTGTGACAGTACCATGGCCCAAAGAGCAAATGGAGCGTCCTGGTCCCTCCCTCCCCGTCACCCCTCCAGCCACACCACCTAGCCTGCATCTAGCCAAGGCTGTCTTTTTATGGCATTACTTCCCTTCCTGAACTTTGAGTTTCTGGAGGTCCGGGAACCTCTCTGGTACATCACGGAGACATAAGGCTGGTCCCCTGAAAGCCCGTTCAAGTCCCTAAAAATGGAGGCTATGGTGTGTATGTGAACACTGGCTCAGTCCTCTGTTAGCCGTGTGACCCCAGAAAGCCGCTTAACAAGTTCTCTATCATTTGCAAACCCAGGGTGTGGCGACTATCTCATAAGGATATACTATCTCATAAGGATTCCTGGCAATCAGATTCTCTGTTGATGAATTTGCCAGCGACGAGTAGGACCCCACGCTCCCTGCTTTGCATACATTCTCTCTAATGCAGGTAACTTCCCTTCTGTAAGGATCTCTACTCCTGTAGCTCTAATTTATGCCGTTATGATCGCTGTATAATAATGCGTCATAACTTGCATCGTGCTCTCTACGGCTCATTGGCTTAAAGCCTGCAGCTGGGGGGGGGGTCTGGCACACAGTAGGCCCTTCACAGATGCTGGCCCACTGTAGTGGAGAGGTGAGTGCCCATGGCATCAATAGGCCCGCCCCATAAATGAGGCAGAGAAAAGTCCCCTCGGCCTGCCGCGCGTGGTTTACGTGGTTTACGTCCTCATGACTCAGCAGACAGTGCGCAACACCTACTACGGGCCACCTACCCCGCTCAGCCAAAGGCGCAAACTCCTTCTCTCTCACTAAGGCGATAAGTAACAATCGCAAGCGCTTAGGCGGTGTGAGGGGCCCTGAGGACAGAATTATTTTTACTATCAAACCCAAATTGGTTTACTAAAACTGTCAGCGGAAACCAAGCAAGATAAATTAAACCCAGCAGCTCTCGGGCCTCACGTAACCGGGGTTGGTGAGATGCTATTTTCACTCCCTCTGTGGGAGGAAGGGGGTGCCAGGTCCAGATGCCACGCTGCCAGGCGCGTGCCAGAGTTTGCCGGGGAGAGCCCAAGGCGGCTGACCGGAGGACTCGGCTCCCCTCTGCAAAGCTTTAATCCCCGTTAACGGCTTAAAGCCCTTCCCCTGCTGCCCAGTTTGGGCGAGTGCAGACTTCCGACCGTGGCCTTCAAGGCCCCGCCTGATTCTATCACCACCGGTAGGTCCCTCCTGATGGATGCCAGCCTCTCCTGCGTCCCTGAGCTCCAGATACACGGGGCTTTCTGCGGTTCTTTTCAAGGGCTGGTGGGGATTAGATGCCCAAGAAACCCCGTGTCCCTCAAAGCCAAATGTACAACTAGGCCCGCGTCCAGACACGGCTGTTTGCTGAGAAAGATGCTGCTTTCCCTGGAAAGCTTTCCTTCGCATCGTCTACCAGGCTCCCCCTCCTCACTCCGGGCTTTGAGGGCCCCTGTGTTTGCTGCTATGGGCGCCATGCCCCCTAGCCCAGGGCCACACAGTTCCTGCTCCCTGCCGCGCCCAGTGGGAGCCACCCGCCCCCCCTGCAGCGGACACTCAAGAAATTCATGTAGAATCACACAGAACTTGCTCAGTGAGAAAAATGACAGCATGTCCATAATGACTGAAACTGGATTGGATTGATTTTGATGTCGCTTCAAGACCTAAGGTGTTGGGATGATGCTGGCTGTGTGCCCACGTGGAAAGAGCCTCCCTCATGGCCCCCGCTCAGAGCCCCACTGTCTGTGGTCCCACCATCACCTTCTGCTTGGCGTAGCATCTGATCACCCAGAAGGACGGTCCAGCCTCCGCACACCACACCCCACTTGGTCCCCAAACTCTACTGGTGGATTTGGCCACCACGGAGTTGGGGGTCCTCAGAAGACCACTCTAGATTCTGCTTCTAAGTCTATGACGGCAAATCCTTTGATACTATCATTCTATAAAACCTTCTCTTGCAGGTCTTCCCACTATGATTATTTTACTTGATAGCTTTTAACCAAAATCTTATTTCTTAACATTGCTGGTCATGTAATAAATGTAGACTTAGCAATAAAAGAAGGCCGCATCTTGATGGTCTTTCCATATTTTTCTGACCTTTTCTCCCCTTCTTGTGCATTGGAGGCAGATGGACATGAACTGGGGTTCACATTCTGGCTTTGAAACCTCATGGCTGTATGGCCATGATAAGGTGTCTTAACTTCACGGACCCTTATTTTACTGAGAACCTACTATGGGGCCAGGCCTTGGAGCTACATACTAGCAGGGATTCAAATAGGAAAACAAATCTCTCTATTCTCATGGATATGACGTGGTTGGTGTAGGGGGTGACAGGTTCAAAAATTTAACAATATGTGGTACGGTGGGTGGTACAAGGTGCTACAGGGAAACGGGAAGCAAGGTAAGAATATCAAGAATGACAAAGATGCTGGGGCACGTGGCTGGTTATGTCAGTGGAGCATGCGGCTCTTGATCTCAGGGCTGTGAGTTTGGGCCCCATGTTGGGTGTCGAGGTTGCTGAAAAATAAAATCTTAAAAAAAAAAAAAAGAATGAGAGAGAGGCTGATTTAGATCAGGGTATTGGGGGACATCTTTGTCCTCTGAGTAATTTGGGGTCAGAGACCTACAAGAACTGGGGAGTGAGCTATGCAGGATATTCAGGGAAAAGCATCCTGGGGTTAGAGGAGGTGAGAAGAGACAGCCAGTGCAAAGGCCCTGGGGTATGTTTGTGGCACAACAAGGAGGCCAGTGTGACCAAATGGAGAGAACGAGGAGTGGAAAGCAGTGAAACACGAGACATGATGAGAGATAGGTCACATGGGATCTTTTGTAAGAACTTTGGCTTTTGCTCTAGGTAAAATGTAGAGCTACTGTAGGCTTTGAAGCAGTGTGGTGAGACCTGCTTTAGGTTTTAACAGGATCACTCAGGGTGGTGGGTTACAGATAGCCCCAAAGGGGACAAAAGCAGGAGCAGGGAGACCAGGCAGGATGCTTCTGAAATAATCCTGGGATGAGACATGGGCCATGGTGGCAGTGGTGGGGAGGACACACACACACTTAGACTCTGGGCATCTTCTGGCTCTTGAAGGTTCTTGAATTCTAGAATCAGGAGGAGGTACTGAGGACTCGGCAGACAGGGAGTGCGAGAAAGAGAAGAACCCAATTCACAGTGAGTGTGCTAGGGCCCACAGCTCACTCTGGCTCAGGAGTCAGTTGTTAAATGTCCGAGCATCTAGCGATCCTGTTGGCACTGTGTTAGTAGCTTGAAATGGGCCATGGTGGGAGTATTTATTTATGCTGCAGAAATCAACAAATGCGGTGAATCAGGGTGTTTCTCCCCACCCGAGAAAGCCAGTTGTTGGACACACACCCATTCTACTAGTCTAGAACAATCCTGAGTCTTTTTGTCCTGAGCAGCTGGCAGAAGGGGACTCCTTCCTGAGATGGGCTGGTGGGGTGAAATGGGTTTGCAGAAGGGAAATCAGGGGTTTAACTTCAGGTACCCTCTGTTCAGGGGGCCTTTTAGGCAACCAACTAAAGAAGTCAGAAGGCAGGGAATACGAGTTGAATAGAGTAGCTGTATTACCCCCACAGGACTACTCTGGGGAGGGAATAAATCGGTGTCTGTAAAAGTACTTTGCAAACAGGAAACACTCAGTGATGAAAATCACTCTCTATATCATGGCAATGAGAAAGAACCTTTATCCCCATCTAGACCAAGGCTTACAAAGAGGTGGCCCCTCGAGTTTGGACCCAAACAGCAGACACAATATTTTTTTGGCAGAGGGGATGGGCAAGGCATTATTCTAAAAAAAAAAAAAAGGAAATTTAAATGATTTGATGGGGGATGCACTACCCCCTCCATCCCAGATCCCTCCCCTCCACATCACCCCACACTGGCCCCAGTTCCCATTCTCCCTTACTCCCCTGGCCCTCCGTGAGTCTGAGTCTGCACTCTCTTGGTTCAAGGCAGCCCACTGCTTCGCAGAGGAGGAACATGAAGCCCAAAGAGGCTTGGTGCCGGGTCTGGGGCTGCTCAGGGATCCTTGGCATGGCACAGAGGAGGGAAGCAGAGGCTCCTCTCTCCCCAGCAACCCTCATACCTGGGGTTGCCAGGATGATCAGAAGAGAGAATGTCTGCCCCCCCACCCCCCTGCCCCGACAAGGGGTCCTTTCCTGATGTAGGTGCCAGTGGCCGCCGGGCTTTGAGGACCCTAACTGCTCAGGACGACGGTTCCATCGCGTGTTCTGCCATGCAAATAAAACCCCTTCTAGTGTCAAGTGGAAGGTTAATTGAGTATTTGATGTGTAGAGAGAGTGAAAGCAAGGGTTCCCGTTTTCTTGTTTCCTCATCCAGCCCTGTGTCACCAAGGGGAGAAGTGGGCCATTTTCGGTGAAGCAGAACCGTGCTCTGGGGGGCATGCGGCAGGGAGAAGGTCACAGAGCGCAGCAGAAGTGGGGAGCATGGACAATTGCTGGGGGCATGGGGGTGGGAGGACCTTCTGCAAGAGAAGCCAGGATACCAGGAGTTGGTTTCTCCTTCTCCTGGCTGAAGATTGAAGTGGCTTGCTGGGAGTTTCTGTTGGAGAGGGGCTCATAAGCCAGGCCCATGTGTTCATGTTTTCCATGGGGGCAGTAGGGAGCCACAGAAGGCTTCCCAGAGGGAACAGCTTTAGAAAGGAGTGTTCTATTTGAAGCTCCACCTAAGAGGATGTCAGGTCTTGGACACTTTCCCTCCATAAACCCTACCTAATCTCCATGCCCCAGCCACCTTAACCTTTGAAGTCACTAAGCAGGCCACCCTCTCTCTCATTTCCAGGCTTTGCACATTCTGTTCTCACTGTCTGGGACACACTTCCCTTCCACTCATCATTGCCTACATTCTCTTTCATCCCAGATCAGAAGTCCCTTCCTCCTGGAAGCCCTCCTTGATTTCACTCAGGCCTCCTCCCTATCACTGCTTTCACCACACCGCATATAGTTTCATGTCTGCCTCACCCATTACACAGTGAGGACATAGATGGTTCTTTTTTTCTCACAGATGGACCACACCACATATAGTTTCCTGTCTGCCTCACCCATTACACAGTGAGGACATAGATGGTTCTTTTTTTCTCACAACTGGACCACCAGAGATTAGCTTAGTGCTTGCACACAGTTTGCATATATGTATTTTTTTTTTTTCCCTCAGAGCTAATAGAGATCATCCAACCAGCTCTGCTCCAATATAAACTTCACTGCCCAAGGGACAGCTGCCAGAGCCTTTCCAGTGCCTACACCTGGGCTTGGCTCATAGTAGACAACTTAGAAACTACATCTTGAGTAGTTGAATCTTGAAGTCAGAGGTGAGAACGGAAGGAGTGAGGACCCACCAACGAGTGAGTGAGGGCAGGAACGAGCAAGGGATGCTTACAAGCTGCCTCCAGCAGCCACAAAACACTGATATTCCAAGAGCCTCATCACCGATGAACAAAACCCAAACCAGAAAGAAGCCCAAAGGAAACAGCTGGGGAGAGATGGGGATGCAATTCTGACCCAGGTTGGCCTGGCCCCAAGTCCGCAAGGGGCAACTGGAAAAGGTCTGTGAATCTTCGATTCATCTAGAGCAGAAGATCCTGGGGCAGCCTCCAAGGACACCTCCCCAGGATCTAAGGGGTAACTTCAAAATTTTAGCATAATTTTGCAGAAAACTCCTCTCTTGCAAGGCTCCTCTGCAGAGCAAGGCAGCCTGGGTCTTGCTTCCTAGCCCACTGGGTTTCTACTTCAGGCTAGAGGGGAATAGCACCCTCCCCCACTCTCCAGGCCCTGGCTGCCTCCAGAGAAGCCCTTCAGAACTTGGCATTCCCCCCCTGTCCTCCACCGTCCAAGGCACAGTGTCTGGGTCTGCCTGGAAGCCTTTTCTTCTGCTTCTCTAGACATGACCATCTGTCTCCGTCTGCTTCTCCTCATCCCTGGGGAGTTCAGCAGAGGGACAGTTCTGGATAGAGCATCTCATAGACACCCCCACTGACTATAGCAAACAGCCACACAGCCGTGTAACACCATCCATTACAGCAGTTCATGTAGCATTGGTCTCCTGAGTGCCTACTCTGTGGCATGCTCTATGTTAGATCCCAGGTCAGAGATAAATCAGAGAAAGCTCTGACTACAAGGACCTTCGGGTCTAGTTGAGAGGACGGATAAGAAGACAACCTGCTACAGTATAGACGGCACATGTTATACCTCCCCCCTCTTCCCGACCACACTGGCTGTTCAGTCCTTTGCAAATACTGTACTTGCCACAGGGCCTTTGCATATTCTGTTCCTTTCAGATGTATTTACAGCAACACACTCGCTAGTTCTGAGCTTTAGCCTTGGATCCTCAGGGAAAGCTTTTCTGACCTTCCTCTTTATATCACATCCCCACTATAGGATCTCATGGCACCATTCATGTATTCTTACATTGCTCACCAAATTTACGGTATGCCACTGTGGGTGCATTTCCGCCTTTAATGCCTGCTTCCTCTGAAGACAGAATGTCTGGAGGCTAGGGACCCTGTCTCTGTGTGTGATGCTGTCGTTTCTCCCACTGCTGGGACTCCAGCTCTTTGCACACAGTCCCTGACACCTAGCTGATGCTTTATTAACACTGGGTCAAAGAACAAAGCAGGAGCTATCTGTTCCCTAATTGGGCTGGACTGGAGGACCCCCCATCAGAAACACTCACAACTGGATATCTAAGAAGATCCGTTTCTCCTCCCCTACGTGAATCTTCCAGATACAATCTTCACCTTCCACATATGGCTCTGGCCAGTTTGGGGACAGCACCACCCCGGCCACGGCAGAGAGCTCCCCACCACACATGGCTGCAGAAGAGAGACACAAACAGACAGAGACAGACGCATGTTATTCATAAGGAAGCCAGTAGGGCATAGCGGTTAAGAGCTCGAGCTATGAAGTCAGACAGTCACGGCTCGCCATGTATCCAGAACAGGTGTCTGCCCCTCAGGCAGTCCGTGCATGTGTTTGGGATGACTAAGTTAGGGCTGGCTGCCTGCCTCCTTTAGCTGATGGTTGGTGAAGGTGGGGCTAAGGGCGCTGTGCTTCTTTCAGGATCAAGGACAGAGCTCAACGTTCTGGGTGATTCTGCAGCAGCCCTATTCTTGGGCAGGATGAGTAGTGGCTAACAGATGCTACATTCCATTCAGGTGGACCTGGGTTCGAGTCTTGCCTCTGCCCCCACAGACTCAATGACAAGGCATGCAACTTTTTGGAGTTGCAGTTCCCTCTCTCCATAAAGCTGTAGTAACGCCACTGCTCACTGGCTCCGCTGGGTTATTCTGGAGCTTGATTGAGCTCATGGGGGTTAAGTATAGCCGAACGCCTGACCCACGATAAAGGCTCAATACTTCTTAGTTAACATTACTGCCAGAGAGCCCAGCTCTGAGCTGGAAGTAGAGATGTGGCCATGCCTGGAGCCTGGCTCTTTAAATTCCACTCTGTTTACCACTTTGGAAAGTTCTCAATGTGGCAGAGGCCAGAGCACTAATAAATTCCGCTCTGTTAAACCAGCACATTCAATACAGGGATCAATCCCTCACCACGATGAAGCTGTGATTTCACGCCAACCGCCATCCAGGCAGCGGCAGCCAGGAGCCAGGGCTCTCTTCATTACACCACATGCTCCGAGTGCAGCCAGGCTCATGGGGGCTCTGCGGCCTTGAATATGGGAAGAGAGACAAGGCAGGGCAAGGCAGTGGGATCCCATGGAGATGAGAGTTCTGTCCAGCCAACATTATCCAGAGAGGCTCAGAACACAGGTCTCTGAGAACAGAAAGACCTGAGTTTCATTTCCACCTGTACCAGTTACCCTCAGTCTGTTCTTAGGAATATCACTTCACAGCTTCAGGTTTCTCACCTGTACATGGGGTCCATACTATGTGCCTCACAGGGTCATAGTGAGGATTAAATCAGATAATGCAAATGCAGCCTTTGGCACCTGTTATTAATATCATTATCATTATTAATTAAACTCAGGGCTGCCATGTGTGGTTGGGTGAGTTGTGCACTGCACAAAAGTACATAGCAAGGGGGTATAGAGGAGCTGAAATCTATGCAGAGATCTTTTCACTAAGTTATGCACTATGGGGTCTGTGCTTGGAAAAAAGGGCACCTTTAAAAATTTATCAATTTTGTAATTTTTCTCAAGGACAAGCAGCAAATCTCACCCCAAAGATAGTGAGCCCTGGAAAGGGTTCTAATGCTAAAATTGGTATGTAAATTTATTATATACTTCTAGACTGCACCTTTGGTCTTTTCATCTGAGGGAGTGGAGGTCCCTGTGTCACCTCGGAAAGAAGGCAGTGGGGCCACTCACCTCTGCACAAGGGCTCTGTGTCATTCCAGTATGGGTCCCGCACATTGATGCACTCAATAATGGCCGGACCTTGCTCCAGAGAGTGGCCAGGGTCGCACGTGAACTCCACTATTGTCCCGATGTTGTAGGTCGGGTCGGATGTGGTGAAATTCCCATTTTGAATGTAAGGCTCATAACAGTGGCCTTTCTCAAAGGCTAGGGTGGGGACACAAAAGAGGGGGAGCAGTGCAGATAAGGCAGGCGTTCCTCACAGTGCTGGATCTCAGAAGATGGGACCCCTCCTGTGTTTAGGGAAACTCCAAGGAAAATGGACACCAGCTCCCATGTTTCAATTCCAGCTGACCTGCTTAGGGCTCCTGGACCATCCACTTTGCTTTTTGGGACCTCAATATTTTCATCTCTAAAATGGGAATATAAACCCCTGCCCTCCCAATACTGCAGAGTCTAACTTTGGAAGTCAAAGAGTCAGTCTGACCACTGGGTCTCCCTTGCCCTTAGCAGGTCAGATTTCTAGCCCCCAGGACCCAGCCCAGCTCTGTCATGCTTCTTCCTCGCCCATGCCATCACCCAGTATGGTGGAGGACCCCAGGGGCCCTCACCCTCGAACCGGATGTTGAAGGCTGAGGCTGCTCGCGCCTGGTCAGATGTGAACTCAATGCGGATGCTGTTGCCCTCACTCAGCAGACCCTCAAAGGGGACGTTCTCAGTTTGGAGGGAGTCATAGAGAAGAGAAGACTTGTTGATCAGGCCACTGTAGACCATCATCCTGGTGGGAGGAGCAGGGTGGGAAGAGGACAGGAGGATAACTACATACCATGGCAACAGGAGGTATGTGCAATGAACGCCACCTCTGGAGCCTCATTTCCAGACACAGATCCCGACTTTACCCCCTGACTTGTCTGGACAAGCTGCTCCACCTTATGCGACCTGTTTCCTCTTTTGTAGAATGCTTGTCCTAGACTCATGGATGGATTCTGAAGTCACAGGAAAAATGATGTGTGTGATATAATGAACCAGACTAATTAATGTATACTAATTACTATTACTAATTGAGGAAAAGAGATCAATAGGCTGAAAGAATGGTAGTCAGACAACCAGAATCCCAAAGCTATAACCTTCTGAGCTGTGTCACTTTGGACAAGGACACTTGACATCACTGAGCCTCTGTTTCTTCATCTGTAAAATGGATGCAATCACACCCATCTACATCAGCGTGTAGGAATTAGAGGCCATGTGCATAATGTGCCCAGGAAGGGGTAGGTATATGAGTCAAGTTTATTAAGCATTTGACTCCTAATAGGCTCTGTTTTTTATTCTAATATCCTAAAAGCCCTTTGTGTGGAATCAGGAGTCCTGATTTTTACTTCTCAATTCTCCACCAATTGGGTATACATAGGTCTCAGCACATCATGGGCCTCAGTTTCCATAGCCATGAAAGGAAGGATTATAACATCTCACCTACCTATCTTACAGGTTGAGAATACGACAGGATCAAGTGCCCTGAAAAAGAAAATATGCTACACAAAACATTGGTATTTATTTTTACTGTTATTAAAACCATTTGATACTTGACTCCTTGCTAGTCTTGGTATTTTTAAAAAATAGTATACAAATTAGACAAACTCCTTTTATGGAGTCATAAACAGGCATTTTTAATCCTGTGAGGTGTGTGTGTGTGTGTGTTTACTGGGACTAATAAAAAGGGTTTATCTTATGCTGCCCAGATGAATTTCTAATGTTACTAAAATGCATAAATGTTGAAGCACCAGTTTGTCCATTTTTGCCATGTGTCCACTGTGGTTGGGATGACAGGGGCCTGGCTTGCCAGTCAGCTCAACCAGCTCCAAGGGTGGTGGGCAGTGCTGGGGCGATAGTGTATCCAGGAGCATCTCTCATCCAATGATGGCTGGGCAAGGGGTTCACACCAGCTCCCTCGCGCCTCCAAAAGGATCATGCTCAGGCATGTTTAATACAGTTTCCCAGAAGCCCCTAGTAGATAGAGCCCCAGCTGCCCCCATAGTCACCTGCTCATTAACACACACACTGTGTTGATTCCTTTCCCTTCCCTGCCCACTGTCCCATGCCTCCACTACTGCTTCCCAGGTTTAGCTGCCAAATGAGTGACTTTCCCTAACATCCTTGTCCCCATGTCCATTTCCAAGGGAACACAACCAAAGGCAACAAGTCTAAATGGCTAAGGTCTTACTTTTCTAGAACATTCAAGAATATTCTAGATAAAGTCATAGAATAAGAAAGCTTTAAGATTCTGGATTCTATACATATAATTTAGAGTTTACAGACACGCTTTTGGTTAAGTATTGCCTTGTAACTTCTCCCTAGTTCCTTCCTGTGTACAAGTCTAGTGTTTCCACATCAATTTCCTATCAAACTGGAAACCATGTCTCGCTACTTCTCTCCAGTTCTCCATGGAGCTTAGTATGTGACTGGGTGCGGAGCAGGTGCTCAGCGAGTACTCCCTCCTTGATAACTGCAAAAAAGGATGTGCAGGAGAAACAGGCCTCTTCCCCTATCCTGATGTATGCCCTGGGGCAAGTTGCTTTCCCTCTGTATGTCCAAGTTTCCTTACCTGTAAAAGGAGGAGGTCGAAGATGGTGTCTAATATCCTTGCCAACCTCCCCAGCCTTTCCTTTCTCAACCTCCATGAGCCATTTCAAGACTCTAGATCCCTCACCACATTCCAACACTCTGGGAAGAGGGAGGCTGCTGGGTAAGCCCTCAGAGGCTTACCTGTCCTTCTCATGCAATGACAGCCTCTCGAAGTGCAGGTGTAGTTTCTGGCCCTCCGGAGCTTCGATTGTCCACACGCAGAACTGGCTCCCGTTTGTGTTTCCTGGGTAACTTGGGGAGAGGACCCGGCCAATGGTGGCATTGTGTACAGCCCCTCCACAAGGGGCTGGGGGCAGAAAATAGGAGGGGATGACCATGAAAGGAGAGCAGAGAGAGAGAGAGAGAGAGAGAGAGATATTTCCTCACCCCTACCCCTTAGTGGGAGGCAACATGATGGGAAGAGGGAGACACGGTAAAAGGCTTCTCGTCTTGGACAAGATTCTTCCTGTTTGGTAGGAGACCTCATCCCACGCCTGGATCCACCCCCTTGTGTGTCCCATGTTAAGGAACAACTGTGATTTAAGGATTCTTCCATGGTGCTGGCTGTGCCTGGATTCTTCACCATAAGATGGTAATCAAGGACGTAAATAGGCAGTCCACAAAAGAAGACATATACTTTTAGTATTTAGTAAGCACTAAAAATGCAGCCTCACTCATAACAAAAGAAAGACAAATGTAGATGGCTTTCTATTTTCATCCACCTGATTGATCAAGGTAAAAAGCAGCCATAATTTGCCAATGGGAAAGGTGGTGGGAAATGGGCAGTCTCACTCATAACTGGTTAGAATGCAAATTGCTATGACCTTTCAGGAGAGCAATTTGGAGAAAAATCTAGAAAGTATGTTCCCAAACTCTGACCTAGTCATTAAAGTTCTGGGAATTTATGTTAAAAGGAAGAATTGGATATTTTCACCAGGATTTATGAATGAGTGTGTTCACTGCTGATGTGCTTCTAAGCGAAAAACGAGAAGCCACACACATATCCACTCACAGGTCTTTGGTAAAATAAATGCACTCCATTCACATGCTATTAAAAATCATGTTCTTAAAGAATACTTGGGAATATAGAATAATGCTTCATATATTTTTAGTGGGAGAAAAAAACAAGTTACAAAATGGTCTGTCTACCTTACCTATTTCAATGAGCTATTTGCAAAAATCTATTGAGACCATAAATATGAAAGTAATTTGCTCCTATCTTTACAATTTTGTTGAATTTCTTGATATTTTTACCAGAATATATGTTACTTTTATCATAAAAAATCTAATAAAGAAATATTAAAAAATAATTTGTGAACTGGAGGGAGATAGATCTGTTTCTTATTTTTAGGAGACACTTGGGTCTCATTAAATGTTTGTTGGATGACTGCATGACCAATAAGGACTTGCAGTGGCCAAAAAGGTAGATAGCTCTCTGCTCTGCTCTGGAGTGTGCTGATTTACACCAAAGACATTGCCTAGAAGCCCCTTCCCCACGCCCCTACCTAGACCCCCACCACCTATACATCTTTCAGCACCATGGACAGAGGTGTGTGGCTTTTTGGTGTGTGTGTAGGCACGTGCACACGTCTGTCTGGGTCTCTGCGTATGTCTGTCTGTCTCTCTTTCCCGACTGCCTTCCTGTCCTAAAGTGGAGGTTTAAATCCCGCCTGTGCCACTCAACCTTCTGTGTGGATCTAGAACAAGTCACGGAAACTCTGTACCTCAAGTTCACTATCAAAGGGTGATACTGATTCTACCCTGCTTATAGGGCTATGGTGAGAAGTCAATGAAATGATGCACACAGGGGACCTGGCACCATCCCGGGCACAGAGTAGGTGCTCAAAACATAGCCAGTATTGTTGTCCTATGGCTCAGGAGCTGAGGAGACAGAGGACACAGACCCTGGTGGGGGGCACCGGCCATCTGTCCTCCCCAAGCTGCCGCTCATCTGTTGCCTCTCTGCTCCCCTTCCTTGCCTTATTAAGCCAACTGATGGCTCTGTTTGGCTTCAATTTGCCAGCCGTGGCTCCCTATCCATCTTTCTTAGCACAAATTGAGGCTTAATTCCTCTCTGATTTCACACATAGATAAAAATTAACGTGGGAGAGGCACAGAGCCCAACTGCCCTATGGTTTGGATATTTCCCTTTTGTTAAAAAGCAAAGAAGAAAAATTCCGAAGGGCCTTGGGGAAACAATACTGCAACAATCAAATCTCAGAATGTGTCATCAGGCCTCATTTGCTTTCAGATTCCCCTGACTCTGAATGCCTGGAAGGAAGGAATAATTTATTATTATTCCCAGTATTCTCCTTTTTCATGGCTCAGGCCCTGGCACATAGTAGGTGCTCAGTTATTACAGGCGACCTGTGCTTTCCTGACTACCACCAGAACTTTTGAGAATCTAATATGGTTTTTCTCTCTTGATAGCTGAGGATAATCAAGGCTATGCCTAACAGTACAGGGTAACCCTGAGCCCCTTGATCTATAATGTGCATGCAAATCACACAAGGGCGTGCTAAAATGGAGATTTTGATTCAGCTGGTCCTGTAGGGGGCCCAGAACTATCTGTCTGTAGTCATCTTGCTGGTCTGTAGACCATCCATGCTTTGAGAAAAACAGCTCAGAAGAGAAGGGCTCTGAACTCATTTTAATTACTGTCTGTTGACTTTGGGCAAGTGACTTCACCTCCCTGAGCCTCTAGTTCCTCATCTGTAATGTGGAGGTAATGGTTGTCATCATGCAACATTGCTACATGAACATTTACAGCAGCCCTGGCAGTGTCTCAGTATCTACGGACTGGGTTCAAAGTGTGGCAGCAGGCATACCCAAAGTACAGCCACAGAAGAAAATAGGTAAGTTACACTTTGTCAGCATGAAAAGCTTTTCTGCATTAGAGCACAATAGCAAGAAGTGAAAAAACATGGGGCACCTGGGTGGTGCAGTCGGTTAAGCACCTGACTCTTGGTTTCAGCTCAGGGCATGATCTCAGGGTCCTGGGATCAAGCCCTGAGTGGGGTCGGGCTCCAGATTCAGTGGGGAGTCTGCTTGTGGATTCTCTTTCTCCCTCTCCTTCTGCCCCTCCCCCTGCTCTCTCTTTCTCTCAAATAAATAAGTAAATTAAAAAAAAAAAAGAAGTCAAAAAGCAACCCACAGGGAGGGACAAAATATTTGCCAATCATATCCCTGACACAGATCTAATATCCAGAATACGTAAAGGACAACAACAAAAAGACAAATAACAAAATTAAAAAAAACACACAGGCAAAGGTCTTGAACAGACATCTCTCTAAGAAGATCTACAAATGGCCGAGAGGCACAGGGAAGCCACTCAGCATTGTTAGCCATCAGGGAAATGCAAATCAAAGCCACAATGAGAAAGCTTCCTGCCCACCAGGATGGCTAGAATCATAAAAAGAAAACGTGTAACATAAGAAGTGCAGGCGAGGATGTGGAGAAAGAGGAACTCTCACACACACAGTCAGGTGTGGAAGACAAACGGTGCAGCCTCTGCAGAAAATAGCTTGACAACTCCTTAAAAAGTTAACCAGAGAATTACCATAGGACCCAGGAGAAAAGAAAACATACGTCCACACAAAAACTGATACACAGATGTTCACAGCAGCGTTATTCATCATTGCCGAAGTGGGAAAAACTCCAGCATCCACCAATGAATACACCAATAAAACAGGGTAGAGGCACACACAGACATATGGTTCGGCCATGAAAAGGAATAAGGTACTGACCCACATGACGACATGGGTCAACCTCAAACACACGATCCGGTGCAAAAGAAGCCAGTTGGAAAAGACCATGTGTTGTAGGATCCCCTTTATATGAAATGTCCAGAAGAGGAACATCCATCGACACAGAAAGTGTGTTGTTGGTTGTTAAGGGTTATGGGGGAGGGGAAATTGGGAGCGGGTGCCAATGGGTACAAGGTTTCCTTTTGGGAGCAATGGAGATGTTCTAGAACTACAGAGTGGTGATGGTTGCATGAAGTTTCAGATCTGCTAAATGTGGCTAATGGTAAATTCTAGGTGATGTGTGCTTTTCCACAGACTAGAGATTTCAATGGCCATAGTTGTCCATCTTGGGGGAAGTCTCTTCCCCTGGGCTGGGCGCCTATCTCTAAGGTCAGTCTAATGCCCTGGGGTTGGTGTCTCGCCTCTGAGGGAACTATCTATGTCTGGTCTGGTGAGGGGGGAGCGTACCTGAACAGATGGGCTCCTGGCTGCTCCAGTGGGGCTTGGAGGCATTCATGCAAGTCAGCGTCTTGGCACCCTGGAGCTCATAGCCCAGGTGGCAGTGGAAGTGGGCCGCCCCACCTGGGTGCAGGTCCATCACCGTGACATCCCCGAAGTCGGGCCGGCGAGGAAAATTGCAGCTCAGCATGAAGGCTGGGAAAAATGCAAAGGCAGATGGTCATCCCTTAGGAGCCGGGACAGGAAGAATGTGACCCACATTCCAGGAGCCAATTTGTGCTGAGGAGAAAAGATAAGGCCCCTAGGGGCTCCAGAGCACTGGGTGGGGGCAGTATGTGTGTATTTTTGGAACTCTCATTGATCATAGGGTGAGGAGACCGTCAGATTGACACTTTTTCTGGGATCCAAGGTCCCCACCTTGTCTAACCAGAGATCACAGGTTTGGGGTGAAGAATAAGTTCCCACACCTCCTGTAAGCCTCTCTTCATGTGGATGCAGAGCTGCCTTCTCCTTGGGGAAAGGAGGGACCATAGGACTCAGGTGGGTTTTGTCCTACCAGCACAAACAATTTCGGTGTTTGTTAAAAATGCTCACAAGCTTGGACCAGAACTCGAAAAAGCAGCTCTTCAGGAAATGCCAAAGGATAGGACAGCTTGAAAATAACCATCCTGGCCCACACAGGCCTGGCCTGTGCAGGAGACCAATGTGAGTTTACATTCTTCCTCCATCCCTTAGAAACTGTGTGACCTTGAGAAGGGACAGAGTGCCCTGAACTTGGTTCTCTTCATCTTTCCAGCGGAGTCAACAATTGTCCCTGCCTCACCAGTGGCAGTAAAGATTAAACAGAAAACACCGAGAAAGAGCCTCCTTAGTCCAACATCTAGCTGGGGGCAGTAGAAGGCTCTAGGGGACCGTGCTGAGCTCCTTGATTCTCCTAAGAGGATGTGAAAACCTTCCTAACTGCTCCTTTTGGCTGTATGGTCTGACCACTCCCGCTGCATGAGGTATCAATGATCCCAGAACTCACTGGGAGGATTACATCCAACCCAAGGGCTCTACAGGCTATTTCTTTGCCCCCATTCAGTAATGAACAAGACAACAGGGGGAGTCTTGGTCTTGGAAAGTGGTGATGAGGCGGGTACTCCCACAGACACTCATTCCCCTGTTTCAGAAACATCCGAGGGCAAAGTTTCAACAGAACTGTTTTTCCTGATGTTCATTCAGTTTGATGCCAAGATGGAGGGTGCCCAAATATCCAGATGTGTGAGGGCAGACTCCACTCTCTGCGCAGGTATCTGGCAAGGACATAGAGGAGCTTGTGGTTCAGGGAGGTAACCTGAGGTCACGGGAAGGTCTCCAGAGGTAGAGAAAGGGGATGAGAGCGAGAGAGAGGGCGCCGGCCAGAGGGAAGGGAGAGTGGAGGGAGGGAAAGAAGAGAGGGAGAGAAGGAAAGGATGAAGAGGCAAGAAAAGAGGGAGGGGACCAAGAAGGAGGAAGGAAGGAAGGGGGAGAGAAGAGCAAGATGAACAGAAAGCAAGAGGGGAGCCTCAGAGTCAGACAAAAAGGAAAGAAAAAAACATCGCAGAAGAAAAGAGAGAGCCGGACCCCTGTGGGTTGGCCCCTGGGAGTTGAGGCTTTTTACCAGAAATCCATGGACTTCCCTGAGGATTCATTTAGGAAATTTAGGAGCTGTGGATCTGAATGGGAAAAAGTGGCTTGCTGGTTTCCTATTTACCTTTAACTGAATGGTGGTATTTCCTTCAATCACGTAGATAAGCAACAGACTATGACCTATTTGTAGAACGTGTGACTTCGTCACCAAAAGAAATACAGATATTTTCATATCATGGTGGATATCTTGACATATTTCTTATGTTCCTCAGTACTTTGAAATTACAGTAATTACCAGAGCTGCCGGGGGAGATTAGAAGCACATGTATTATGACACTGCAGATTAAAATAATATTTTGACAACTGTAATTCAACCTGACTGGTTTCCTTCTTAATCGTGTAAGGTTTTATTTTATGCTTTCAAAAACGTGGTTCTGAGAAGGGGTCCAGAGGTTTTAACAAACTGATGGGGGGACCCCTGGCGCAAAAAGTTGAAGAATCCTTGGCTCCAGAGGGAAACTGAGGCAAACATCTACCCCCCCCCCCCCCCCCCCCATCAGCCTAGATGCGAGGTTACCCTGATAGTGCAGCTGGAAGGTTCCAAGGACATCATCCTGGAAGGTCCGGAAGTAGACAGAGATGGTGTTGGTGGGACTTCGGATAACCTGTCCCTCCACCAGGAGAGTCTGGTTGGCCAGGACCGTCAAGGTAGGACCGTCCACCCCGCGGATGGAGAGCAGCTCGCCGTCAGACAGGTTCACGTTCTTCACCTGCAGACACACAGGGCCAGATGGGGAGGAACTCTGAGCCGTGTTTGAGACAGGGCCCTTGCAGGCTGGGCAGCTGCCAGAGGACCCCAGAAAATGCCAACACAGCAGCCCTCAGCCAGCCCCACGTCAAGAGGACAGACAGGCCCCCTTGGAAGCATCTGGAGCCCTGGAAATATCTAGGTTCCCCTCGAGAGGGACCAGACTGAAGCTAAGGTGTAGGGCAAAGGTACTGCAAAAATCTGTAAGCATCCATGGATGATCCTGTGAGAGAGCCTCCTCCAGGCTGGCCGCCGAGGTAAGTTCTCCTGGGGATGGAGTGGGGAGGGCAAGGGCTTGATCCGCTGGTTCCTGAAGCCCAAACTCCAGGAGGACAGAATAAGGCATTCCACCGGAATGCAAGTTCCATGAATGAAGGTGTTTTGCCGCCCCCCCCCCCAATTTGTTCCTTGTCCCCAGTGCCCAGAAGAGTGCTTGGCACATAACAGCTGCTCAATAAATATTTACGTAGATTGAATTCATTCTTCCCCTTTCTGCATGAAATGGTAAGAGGGAGTGGGGGGCTCATTTCTAGGGCATTCTCAGGGCCACTCTCATGTGCTGTAAAACAGCAGCTCTAACCCCATAACTTACGCAAACAACTGCATACTTGATTTCCAAGTCCACTTTCCAGGTTTGGAGGAGAAAGAGGAGAGATATTTTAGTTGTATACAAAGACACTAAACAAATGGAGTGTGGCTGGGGGGGACATTTAGTTAGATCCCAGTGCCCAATTTGGATTTTTATGCCTCTCCTAGCGGGGCCTGGGATCCTGGCCCCTTTGCCTCTCACCAAAGCAGGGCTGGCCTCACCGACGAACCCTTCCTCTTGCAGATCGTACATCTTACTCTTTTTTTCTTTTTGATAAACTTCTATTCATTCGCCAAAGCCCTACTAAAATTGCCCTTCTCTGTGAGACCTTCCCTGACTACCAAAGGGCTTTCGCATGCCTCTGCTGGGATGTTACAACATCCCCTAGAAGCACCCACTGAACACCTTTTCAAATGGCATTCTAATGTCTTCTAAGTATGTCTGTCTCAGTCACAGGACAGTGAACTCCTTTAGGGGAGGTACTGCATTAGTTTACACACTCCCATATCCCCCAGTGTAAATAGCCATGATTGGTACCCAGTAGGTACTCAGTGAAGGAATTAAGTGCCTGGTAAAGAGCTCCATGCAGTGTTCGACACCAAGTGGAAGCAAAAGGACCATGGAGTGCCACATTCAGATGGACTGCAACTTTCCTCCAGCTCATTTTAATTCCGTGAACATTTAGGAAGTACCTACTATGTGCCACACACTGTGCTAAGCTCTGGGGACTGCAAAGACCACAGCTCCTGGTGCTGAGGGGCTTAATTTTTATGCTTTCCATGAAAGTCTGAAAAACTTCCCTAAAATAAAGTTCTGGTTAGGTCACAACCAACCCAGCTAAAAAACTTTTGATGGTTCCTTATTGTTCATTAGAAAAAGGTATACATCCAGACCTCCAAACTTAGCCTGGGAGGGTCTGCCACCATGACTTGGTACCAGCTTGCTTTTCCTGTCCTTTCCTGTGGGGTAGTGAACTGGACAGCTCCCCACTCCCAGACACCCCTCCTTGTTCCATTTTTTAAAAATTGGGGGGTCAATTGGGGAAGGCCAGGAACTAGGATGAGGATAATTGGTAACATACACTGAGCTAGGCTCTCTGGATGAATGGTCTGTGCATTGTCATATTCGTACCATCCTGAGTATCTGTAAAATAGTAGTATTATCATCTCTATTTTACTGGTGGAGAGACCAAGGCTCAGAGAGGTAACATCCTTTGCCCAGCTTTCACTGGTAGAGCTGGGACTTAAATCCAGATGTTTGAGCCCTATGCCACTCTGCTTTTCCATTCTTAGCTTACAGGCAAAAGTTTTGATACAGGATATAATGTGTTTGATACAGGGTATAAGAGGACTTTCCTTCTTAGTGTAATACCTCACAATTTATTAACAGTTCCCCCTCCTTCATGTATGCCTATTTCAGCTATGCATTGAATGGGGAACTCCTATTCATTCAACAAAGCCCAGCTCAAATTGCCCCGCTTAAGGCAAAGAAGGAACCAAAATAACAGTAAGCCTGAGTCAGACAACCCTCCAGAGACTTCCTGCTGGAAGAGGCAGGCACAGTCCAGGCGATTTTCTACAATTACCTGGAGCTCCACACCGTAGCCAGTGTAGACTGTCACGTTGTACGTACACTCCAGGAAGCCGCTGAGGGGCAATGGTGGATAGTCACTGGAGTCAATGTACCCTTCGGGATCGGAGAAGCTCACACTGCAGGGAGCTGGAGGAAGGACTTTCATTAGGACACGGAGGGCAGCTCAGATAGATGTCATGTCTCAGATGGGCTGCAGGGTGGCTCTGGGCTTCTGGGGCACCAGCATTTTTCTTCCCCCCTCCCTCCCACTGCTGCTAATTCTCCTTCAGTCCCCAGAATCAACATGATAATCAAAACTGTGGTAGCTGACACAGGCTGACTGCTTACTTCATTCCACTAGGCACAATCCTAACCACTGTACAGGGCCGACCCCATTCACCCTTGTAGGACCTGACATTTCATCCCCATTCTAGAGATATGTAAACCAAAGCTCAGAGAGGGGTAGTGTCTTGGCCAACCTCATACAGAGAGCAGGATTCAAACCCAGAACTTATACTTTTTAAAGAGAGGCCATAATGCACTTGTCCCAAATCTACCTATGGTTGACTGTTGGTGTCTGTCTTCTCTGTTTGAAAACAGAAGATAGAAGACTGGGACACAGACGTGCATTTTATCAAGTCTGGAGAAATAAATGCAACAGTCAAAGTAAAAGCACTCTGAGGGGCACCTGCTAGCACAGTGGTTGGTTGGGTGTCAGACTCTTGGTTTTGGCTTCAGTGGTGGTCTTGGAGTCCTGAGATCAAGACCCACATCAGTCTCCACTGTCAGTGAGGAATCAGCTTAAGATTCTGTCTCTCTCTCTGCCCCTCCCCTCACGTGTGCTCTCTCAATAAATAAATAAATCTTAAAAAAAAAAAAAGACTGAAAAGTCAAGGGTCTTCAGCAGGTTAAAGGATTCTATTCCAAGCTGAAAAAGGTTTGAATCCCACACTTTAGCTGTGTGGCCTTGGGCAAACTGCTTGATGTCTCTGAGTCTCAGTTGTCTCATCTTTAAAATGGGGATAGTAATTCTGAGCCACGAGGTCAAGCTCAAGTCAGTGCTCAACAGGCGGTAAGTGATGGTGGGACATGGGTCTCCCTCTGGCTCCCCTCCCGCCATGGCCTGCACAGAGTGGGTGCCTCGTGGTTGCAGCAGGAGGGCTTGAGGGTCTGGGGGCTGCTTACCAGGGGCCTGCTCAGTTGTGATGACCGTGGTGGTGATGATGGTGGATGTCGTGGTCTCCTGGCTCTCCTCTGAGGCTGACCCGGTCAGTTCGTTCTCACCTTTGTCCATCAAGGTTATGGGACTGGCATCTTCAGGGGGAGCCTCGGGGGCATCATCAGGTACCTCAGACTCCCCAGGGTCTGGCCTCTGGGGGAGCGTGTGGGCCACATAGGACTGCGAGGTGAAGGGGGAGATCTGCAGGGGTGCGGGCGTCGTGGGGACCGCACCTGCTTTCTGGTCCAGCCAGAGGGGCTCCTCGGAGGCAGCGGGCTCAGGGTCTCCTGGGGGGCGGGGCTTCTCAGTGGCGGAGGAGGCGAGGAGGCCCAGGCCCAAGGAGGCAGGGGAGGACACTGTCCTCTGAACCGCTGCCGTGGAGGTGACTTTGGGCCGCAGCTGTTTCCTGGCCGAGTTCACCTGCTTGAGCGAAAGCAGCTTCTTCCCAGAGGGGAGGGTGCGCTTGGTGGCGGTCTCTTCCGGCAGCCGCGTGGAGAGGGCGGCCGAGGGGGCTTCCCCTTCCAGCCCTGGCTCTCGAAGATCTTCCCCCGACTGCACTGGATTCAGAGGGGCCATAGTCACTCTCTCTTCAAGGCTCTCTTTGTTCAGACTGCTGCTCCCCAGAGCTCTGGAGGGTAGAAGGGAAGCACCCGAAGGGCCAATGTCTGCTTCCTGGGATGCATCTATGGAAGAGGAGGGAAGACACCTGTTAGCTTGGGGCTGAGGGTGGGGGTCAGGTCCTCCACCTCCTGACCTGGGGGCCTAGGGTGGGGCAGAAAACTTGCAAGATGCCAGGACAGATATGGGAACTGCCTCCTTCCCTCTCTCCTGACCTTCCCTCCCTCTCCTTTTCTTTCTGTCTCGTTCTCCCTTCCTTCCTTCCTTTTGCTGACCATACAGACTTACTGTTGATCCTGCCAGGCCCCAGCTAAGCATTAGGGTTACAGAAACCAAGGGCACAAGAGTCTCATGTGCCAGTTGTTTATGTACTGAAAGGGGTAATAGGAAAGGAGAAATAATCATATTTGGTATGATAGATGCTTAGAAAGAGAGAAGCTCAACGTGCTAACAGGGCAGAGAGAATAGTCCTCTAACTCAGTCTGTGGGGCAGGACCACCATGTACAGTTGGGCAGGTTGTTCACTACACAAGCACATCACCCAAGGGACGAGTGGGGCTTGTAACAAGCCCACACTCCTTTCCAAGCTGTGTGCCCTGGCTCAGGGCTATATTGTCCTGGGGTTGAGGGGGAGGCACTTTTTCTTTTCTTTTCTTTCTTTCTCTTTCTTTTTTCTAAATAATTAAACTTGACCTTGTGGGAGACCCAGAAAGATTTGAAAATTCAGAATCACGAGATAGGTTCAGAACAGAGGGCTGCAGGAAGAGTGTGGAGCAAGAAGGAGAGCACAATAGAGGAATATGAGGGGAAGCAGATGGAGGGTGACTGGAGAGAAAGCCGGTGAGTCAGGGTGGTTGCCGGGCCAGGCCTTGGTGGGCAGTCTATATCCTGCTAAGTGTGATTTATTTTTGCCTTGAATGTAAAACCACCTAGTAAATTTAAACAAGGGCTGGCCCTGGCAACTGTTTGGCAGACTCATGCCCAAGATCGCCTGCATTTACTTAAGACCCACTTCCGTCAGTTGCAAGCTGGCATGTGGCTTTGACCTTCCTGAGCCTCAGTTTCCCCAGTTGTAAAGCAGGGTTATTGCACCCTGTTTCCTGGGTGCAATGGGTTGACGTGGGTAAAGCATACCTGTACCTATAGGTAGGTGCCTCACCCACAGTGAGTGCCCAGCACGTGCCAGCTGCTGTCACTGTCTTTACTATTGTCATTGTATCCGCACCCTTTCCGTGGGAAGCCAGAGTGGTCAGAGCATCCCCAGTGATGATCTTGAGATAGAGAGGAATTACATCCTGGGATAGAAGCCCTGGGACTGATAGCTGTCCTTGTCGATTTTCTGCAGACAGACACTCACTCAGCCACAGTCTCTGGGCCCTTCAGCACTGTCGTTTAAATTTATTTCTGCCGCTGTCGGAAAGGCTCATTTACTTTCATGGAGTCGGCGGCAGTGGCTTAATCTATATAGACTGCAACAGTTTGCAACTGGCATCGACAAATGCTCCTGTTGTGTCCCATTGATCACCAGCCGGTGTGCATTCCGGGCTCCCGGTCGCGCCAGGGCAGGAACCCATCTGGGGGAAGACAGGGCACATGCATGACCCGAGCGCAGATCAAGGGCATTCAGGGGCCAAGCAGGTTTCCTAGTCCAAGGCGGGAAGCATCAAGGCTTTAGAATTGGATCCGGATTCGAATCCTGCCTTCCACAGTCCCCCAGCTGCATCAGACTGGGCAAATCCATGAAGCCTCTTGTGTGTAACAGAGCCACCCCATCTACCTCATAGAATTAGATGAGACATGGGTCTGCTCAAGAGCTGTGCTTTTTGTGAGCACTGCCTCTTTTTTTAAATGATTGACGTTGACCATCTCTGTAGACGGCGCAGTGAGAAAAAAGGGAAGGGGCCAAAAGAGAGGAAGGAGGGTGAGGGGTCAGGACACGTGGCTCCCGAGCACTGGCTGTGGTTCAGTGCACAAAGCTTGGATGTCCCTGGGGTTGGGGGACCCAGATGGTGCTCCAACCTTGACCACTGCTCCCTAGCATAACCGTGTGGGTTTCATGTTCTCTCTCTCCATCTTCTCTGTCTGGGTCAGCTGCGCAGCCAGACTAGGTCACTCTACTCAGGTCTTCCAGCTTGGACTGTGTTGATCTGGGGCGTGATCAGGTAATTGACAATTATTCTTCAAGCCCTTTGTTAATCTTGCTAGAGAGGGCAGAGTGAGTGGTTCGATCCTGACACTGGCTTGTGAGTTTTGTTGGGTCCAGTGGCTGTATTAGCTTCTGCCAGTCCTTTTACAAAAATGTCCCCTTGATTACAAGTGAGGGAGGGGAAGGAGTGATGACAAAGGACATAAGGCACATCGGCGTGCCCTTGGCCATAATAATAGCGATATTTATGACGTTTTATTTTTGATGGCTTTACTGAGTGCTGGGTATGTATCAGGCATCTGCTAAACGCCCCCCCCCCCCCTTTTTTTTTTTTTACCCATTACCTAATCTTATTGTTTCTCAAGGGAAAAATTATTCCTATTATACAGATGAGCAAAGTGAGGCTGTGGGACACTAAGTTAACTTCTAAGGTCACACAAACCTGCAAAGCTGGGTTTCCAACCTCCATTTTCCTGATGCCAAAGACCATGCTAGCAGCTCTGTTAAGTATCATGAGGTACTGTTATCACTGACAGCCTCTCCTTCTCAGAAGGAAGCAGAGGCCCCCTCCAAAACCACCCCTCAGACCTCCATTGTTTCGCTTCCCTGCTGGGTCGGCTATAGTGTTTTTCAAATCTCCCAAATGATACCCTTCACCCCTCATAACCTGAGCTGTATTCCTTGTTAAAATACACATTTGTCACTCTCCCCTGACAGACCCCTGACATCTGAATCTCTAGGGGTAGAGCTTGAAAGTGGGGGGCTGTTAAAGCCCCTTGGGTGACTCTTATCACCAGACTGATCAGAAGAGCTCCTTCTGGAATCTGTGATCTTGCCTTTCTACTCCTTGTTGGTTTTGCCTTCAAGTTGTTGTAAGTTGCAGGCGGCAGGAACCCAGGTGTAGGTCTGGGCCACAGGTATTGACACTTTCAAGGCCTGTGACCTCCCCTGGCCACCCCAGCTTGTCTAGATCCATCGCAGCCCACAAGAGAAGGAGGGAATGCAAGAGAAAGGAGTCCATGATCAGCCTCCTCCCCACAGCCCCTGTGCCTAGCTCTGGGTTCCCCATGGTACAACGGGTGTTAGCCATAGCGGCAATTCAGCCTTATAGGAAGTAGATCTGGCTGGACTGAGTCAGCTCTTTCCCACTGAAGACCTAACTGTCAAGGGGAGTTGCAGATCCATGAGGTAAATTTCCCTCCCTGCCCCCATGTTGCCTCCTCCTCAGGGTTCATCCGTGGGATCTTGGTGGCTGGGTCCAAACTCAAGGCCATGTTCAAGACAGAAGAGAGTCTGTCTGTGGTCTGCAGTGTTCGCTGCTGGAGGCCTCGTTCTCAGCTGGGATGTTGGCCCGGGGAGTGCCGTGCAAAACCAGATCCCAGCCGGAATGAGTCAGAGTGGGATTCCAGGGCCTTCGAGACCCAGAGACGTAATCACTTGCTCTACTAGGCTGGCTTTTCCCAGGGGCTCAATGACCACCGTATTAAACAAACTCTTCTTTCTCAGAGCATTTACAAGGTTCAGTCATCCTAGTCACATATGGGTGATTCTGCCTTTATCATGTGTATTCAATGCCCCAGTGTTGCCCATCAATTAATGAGTGACATTTCTCTGCTGGTTGATACTCAGGACAAGAAAGTCAATGCTCTAGGCACTTCCAGAAGACAGACATACACCGATAACCAAACACGGATATCCAACGGAAGAGATGGGGCTTTAATTAAATACAGAGAGAGGCTACTCTCCCTTCTCCAGACCACATGATGAAGACAACTGAGCGTTTGTTCTCCCATCGAAGATGAGGAGGAAGCACCTTTCCCATTTTCCCTCTCTCACTTTGATGGGAGAGATGGGGAGAGTAGACTGGGAACCATCCCATTAGAGTGGAAAATGCACCATGCACTCTGAAACTGTGGATTTGAATTGGAGCCGCTGGGCTCCAGAGTGACTGATGACAGCCCTTCCCCACTCGGGCACACAGGGATGGAGTGGGAAGCCCAGGAAGCCACAGCTGGGGAGTGCTTCTGCTATAATGTGCAGTGAGAAGAGCAAGACGTAAAATTCTATGGCGTGTATGAAAACGACCAGACCAACCACCTAAAACAAATTGCGATGCAGAGCTAGTGTTTTGGTGGGCTTTGTTTTACTGTAAGCTATATCAGACTTCATTTCTTTTAATTTTTGAAGTTAATGTAAAAGTTTTTTAAACTAACATCCACTGTTCTCTTTGTTTCAGGTGTACCACATACTGATCTAACAAGTCTACACCTTCCTCAGTGCTCGTCACGATATGGAGTCACTATCTGTAATGTTGTTACCATATATATATTTAAGGGGGGGCAGAGGGAGAGGGAGAGAGAATCTTTTTTTTTTTTAAACCTATTTGAGAAAGAGAGAGAGAAAGAGCACAAGGGGTAGGGAGGGGCAGGGAAAGAGGGAGAAGCAGACTCCCCATCAAGCAGGGAGCCTGATGCGGAACTCAATCCCTGGACCCTGATATCATGACCTGAACAGAAGGCAGGCGTTTAACTGACTGAGCGACCCAGGTGCCCCTAGAGAGAGGATCTTTACCAGGCTCCATGCCTAGCTCGGGGCCCAGGATCTCATGTCCCTGAGATCATGACCTGAACTGAATGCTCAACCCCCCCCACCCAGGCAACCCTACAACATTACTCTAGGAATGGCTCCAACAGTGTGGCCCTGGCTTCCTCTGGATGGCATAGGTTTTCTTACTTCTACTTTTTGGTGTTTTCCAAAATGTGTATAATAAATATTTAATACTGCCTTAAGTGAAAAAAAAATTACAGAACGAGCTGGGTTTAACTGTTGCCTTTAGTACCTAGTGATGGAAAGGCCAAGAGAACACACAGACACATTTGCTATCACAGAAGTACCTCATTCACTGAGTCATGGAACCCCTCTGGGTCTTCCAGTAAGGATGACAATAATTTTTCCCTCATCGAACTGTTCACGTGGGGGACTTTTAGGAGGCGGGCCTGGCCGGCGCTTCAGTGGGTGTATATTTTTTTTGGTAAAGGGGACTACGAAACTGTTGCTTCCTAGTCTAATCCTCATTAATAACGCTCCATTCAGTTGGTGGTTTCTCCTGCCTTTGCACTCCTCAAGAAGAAATTGCCCAACAGGGACAAAGTCAATAATGAGATATCACAAATTCAAGATTTGTGGTTACAAACTGCCCAGAAAGTGGATTTGAGGTTCAAAGAAGGGGAATGGGCTACCAGGGTCATATGGCATGTTGGTAGCAAGAAGGAGACCAGGCTATTTGAGGCTTGAAAAATCACACCAGAACACATCAAGTGCAGTCAGAAACAAAACTAGGATCATCTGGATTGCCCCGAAGAACATTGGTTAGTCCTGTGCCTTCTGCATCTTTCTTTGTTGGGGGACAATGGGTGACGCTGTGCGCTATAGGACATGCATAGAACAGCATCCCTGGCCTCCAGCCATTTGGTGCCAGGAGCAACATGCCCCCCCCCCCCACCATGCTACCACCCCATGGGAAAATCATGAGTGATTTCAGACATTGCCAAATGTCCCACCAGCAGAGACAAAATTGCCTCTGATTGACGACCACTGGCACTGCCCTCAGCACCGAGAAGACCTTCCCTCACATTCAGGAGCTGATCAGCTTTGTTTTACTTGTATTACTTGCATTGACTTTTAGGTTGGAGAAGATCTTAGCCTAATTCCCATTTCATAGATTAAGAAAATTGAATTGAGTGAGGGCTGAGTTTCCTTCTCCTACTCACATTTGATCATTCATTTATACATTCATTCATTTATTCATGCATTCAGTGAGCACCTAGTATGTTCCAATGCTGGACCAGCCAACAGGCGCTGGCACCCAGAGGTCGACCTTGGATAATAAACTGTTGGAACAGTTGGCTACAACCCATTCCTTGCATCCAGGGAAGACCCAGTTTACTCTATCCTGCAGTAATGAAGACCCTTGGGTAGACTTACAGGGCCATTCCCACCTGGGCTTGGCATGGACTTTCTGGGGCAGAAAGGGCAGAGGTGGGGGAGATGGGCTTGGGGGCAGTGGAGTTTCATCTTCTGCCTCAGTGGCGGCCCTGTACCTGTGTGTCCATGTGGACAATACGGATAGCAAATGGTGAGTTACACTCCAGAAAGCATATTGCCTGCTGTCATTGCATTCTCTCTGTAAGCCATTCTGTCAGACTGGCATTTCCCATTTTATAGATTAAAAAAAAAATCAACACATGGAGAGAGGATGTGACTTGTCTCAGATCATGGAGCAAAATGGGATAAATTTGGATACTTTCTGACATTGTTTCCTGTGCTCGTTCCTGTTTCCACACCCTCAAATATTTTTTTCCTTTAAAATAATTTAAAAAATTTAAGAATTCCTGAAAGGTATGGAATCAGAAGTGTTAAGTACTGCCCCTCCCCTGCCCTGTCCACCAATCCTGCCTTCTAAAGGGAATCAGTGTCGGTAGGGTTTTGTTTAATCTCCCAATAAAATGTACTGATATAAAAATAATAAGGTTTTTTTTTCTTTTTTTTTTTTTTTTTTTACCTTAAAAGGTGTGTTAGCACATTGGGGTGTGGGAGTGAAGTCAGAATTGCTTGTGTTCCAGGGGAAGGAGCAAGATGGCAGAGGAAGAGCAGACCTAAATTTCTTTGGGTCCCAGGAGTTCATCTAGATAGCTAACAAACCATTCCAATGGTACAAACTCAACAGGAGATCGAAGAGAAAAGCAGCAATTCTAGGAACAGAAAAGCGACCACTTTCTGGAAGGTAGGACATGCAGAGAAGTGAATCTGAGGCAACACATGGGAAGACAGACCTCGGGGGGAAGGGGCCGGCTCCTGGCAAGCGGTGGAGCCGTGGAGCATGAATCGGAACTTTTAGAAGTCTGTTCTGTGGAGTGTTTTTGCTCCAGAGGCTAAGTGGGGGTGGAGCCCTCACAGGGACAGTGTGGTCTCAGGACTCACAGCATTGCAGAAAGACTGGGGGTTCCTGAGGGCAGCAGAACTCCCAGGTATCAGAGCAGGAAAGCCGGTTGCAGAGATGGAACCAAGCAGTGGGCTCTCAGCTCAGGGTTACCTTAAACCATGATCTGAGGCACTCTCAGGCTGCTGCTCTTTGAGCAGGGACCCCACAAGTGGAAGATCTGGGGATACTCACCTTCCTCCTCTGGGAGGAGCAGCATGGGAGTGCATGGCAGGAATCTGGGTTTGGAGACTCTAAACGGAGCTGTGTGCCAGAGATAGAAATGCTCAGTCACAGGCCAGGTGAGCTCAGAGCGCAGCCAGAGGCCAGGGAGACGGGAGTGATTGAGTGCTTTTCTCCAAGGGCGCACTGAGGAGTGGGACCACTAGTTCTTGGCTCCTATGGGGCCAGAGATTGGGAGGCCGCGATTTTCATTCCCCTCATCCAGAACTCTATGGAAAGCATTCAGGGAACAAAAGCTCCAGAGAGCGAACCTGAGCAGATTTCTTAGCCAGGCCCATGGCAAGGGTGGTGCGATTCCGCCTCGGGCAAAGACATTTGAGAATCACTACCAGAGGCCCCTTTCCCACAAAATCAGCAAGAACATCCAGCCAAGACCAAGTTCACTGATCAATGAGAACTGCAGAACTCCAGAGCTAGGGGAATACAGCACCTAGAATTCATGGCTTTTCCCCCATGATTCTTTAGTCTTTCAAAGTTAATTTATTTTATTTTATTTTTTCTTATTCTATTTAAAAATTTTTTTTCCTTTCCTATTTTAACTTTTTAAAACTATTTTCTCTTATCAATACCTTTTTAAAAATATCTTTTCAGCGTAACAGTATTCATTGTTTTTGCACCACACCCAGTGCTCCATGCAATCCGTGCCCTCTCTAATACCCACCACCTGGTTCCCCCAACCTTCCACCCCCGCCCCTTCAAAACCCTCAGATTGTTTTTCAATACCTTTTTAAGAATTATGTTTTAATTTTCATTGTTATAGTCACATTCTATCCCTTCACTGTATTTAACCTTATTATTTCTATACATATAGGTTTTTATTTCTTTGAAACTTTGGGAGACAGTTTCTTCTAACAGACCAAAATACACCCAAAATCAATCAAGTGTGTGGCTCTGTTCTATTCACTATATATATATATATATATATATTTCTTTTTCTTCTTCTTCTCTCTCTCTTTCTCCTTTCTTCTCCCCCCAGTTTTGGATCTCTTCCAATTTGGTTAGTGTATATTTTTCTGGGGTCATTGATACCCTTTTTGTATTTTGTTCTCTCATTGATCTATTCTCATCTGGATAAAATGACAAGGTGGAAAAACTCACCCCAAGAAAAAGAAAAAGAGGAAATACCCATGGCTAGGGACCTAAATAATAAGACATTGGTAAGATGTCAGAACTAGAGTTCAGAATGATGTTTATCAAGGAGATAGCTGGGCTTGAAAAAAGCATGGAAGAATGAGAGAATCCCTTTCTGGAGAAATAAAATCCCTTTCTGGAGACATAAAAGAACTAAAATCTAAACAAATTGAAATTTAAAAAGCTATTAATGAGGTGCTATAAAAAATGGAGTTCTTACTGCTAGGATAAATGAGGCAGAAGAGAGAATTAGTGATATAGAAGACCAAATGATGGAGAATAAAGAAGCTGAAGAAAAAGAGAGATAAACAACTACTGGACCATGAGGGGAGAATTTGAGAGATAAGTGATATCATAAAATGAAACAATAGTAGAATAATTGGGATCTGAAAACAAGAAGAAAGAGATGGAGGGGCAGAAGGTATATTGGAACAAATTATAGCAAAGAATTTCCCTAATTTGGAGAAGGAAACAATCATCAAAATCTAGGAAGCACAGAGAACTCCCCTCAAAATCAATAAATATAAGTCAATACCCTATCATCTAATAGTAAAACTTACAAGTCTCAGTGACAAAGAGAAAATCCTGAAAGCAGCTTGGGACAAGAGGTCTGTAACATACAATGGTAGAAATATTAGATTGGCAGAAGACCTATCCACAGAGACCTGGCAGGCCAGAAAGGACTGGCATGATATATTCAGACCACTAAACAAGAAAAATATGCAGCCAAGAATACTATATCTAGCTAGGCTGTCATTGAAAACAGAAGGAGAAATAAGCTTCCAGAACAAACAAAAACTAAAAGAATTTGCAAACACCAAACCAGCTCTGCTAGAAATATTGAAAGGGGTCCTCTAAGCAAAGAGAGAGATTAAAGTAACAGACCAAAAAGGAACAGAGACAATATATAGTAACAATCACTTTACTGACAACACAATGGCACTAAATTCATATCTTTCAATAGTTACCCTAAATGTAAATGGGCTAAAGGCCCCAATCAAAAGACACGGGGTATCAGAATGGATAAAAAACCAAGACCCATCAATATACTGTCTGCAAGAAACTCATTTGAGACCCAAAGACACCTCCAGATTTAAAGGGAGGAGGTGAAAAACAATTTACCATGCCAATGGACATCAAAAGAAAGCTGGGGTGGCAATCCTTATATCAGACATATTAGATTTTAAGCCGAAGACTGTAATAAGAGATGAGGAAGGACACTATATCATACTTAAACGGTCTGTCCAACAAGAAGATCTAACAGTTTAAAATATCTATGTCCCTAACATGGGAGCAGCCAATTATATAAACCAATTAATAACAAAATCAAGGAAACACATTGGCAATATACAATAATAGTAGGGGACTTTAACACCCTCCCCTCATTGAAATGGACAGATCACCTAAGCAAAAGATCAACAAGGAAATAAAGGCTTGAAATGACGCATTGGACCAGATGGACATCACAGATAATTCAGAACATTCCATCCCAAAGCAACAGAATACACATTCTTCTCCAGTGCACATGCAACATTCTCCAGAATAGATCACATCCTGGGTTGCAAATCAGGTCTCAACTGGTATCAAAAGTTTGGGACCATTCCCTGCATATTGTCAGACCATGATGCTTTGAAACCAGAACTCAACCACAAGAGGAAAGTTGGAAAGAACTCAAATACATGGAGGCTAAAGAGCATCCTACTAAAGAATGAATGTGTCCATCTATAAAGAATTCGTCAAACTCAACATACACAAAACAGATAATCATATCAAAAAATGGGCAGAAGATATGAACAGACACTTCTCCAATGAAGACATACAAATGGCTATCAGACACATGAAAAAATGTTCATCATCACCAGCCATCAGGGAGATTCAAATTAAAACCACATTGAGATATCACCTTACACCATTTAGAATGGTGTAATGGCCAAAATTAGCAAGACAGGAAACAACATGTGTTGGAGGGGATGTGGAGAAAGGGGAACGCTCTTACACTGTTGGTGGGAATGCAAGTTGGTGCAGCCACTTTGGAGAACAGTGTGGAGATTCCTCAAGAAATTAAAAATAGAGCTTCCCTATGACCCTGCAATTGCACTACTGGGTATTTACCCCAAAGATACAGATGGAGTGAAAAGAAGGGCCATCTGTACCCCAATGTTTATAGCAACAATGGCCACGGTCGCCAAACTGTGGAAAGAACCAAGATGCTCTTCAACGGACGAATGGATAAGGAAGATGTGGTTCATATACACTATGGAGTATTATGCCTCCATCAGAAAGGATGAATACCCAACTTTTGTAGCAACATGGACAGGACTGGAAGAGATTATGCTGAGTGAAATAAGTCAAGCAGAGAGAGTCAATTATCGTATGGTTTCACTTATTTGTGGAGCATAACAAATAGCATGGAGGACAAGGGGAGTTAGAGAGGAGAAGGGAGTTGGGGGAAATTGGAAGGGGAGGTGAACCATGAGAGACTATGGACTCTGAAAAACAATCTGAGGGGTTTGAAGCAGTGGGGAGTGGGAGGTTGGGGGAACCAGGTGGTGGGTATTAGAGAGGGCATGGATTGCATGGAGCACTGGGTGTGGTACAAAAACAATGAATACTGTTATGCTGGGAAAAAAAAAGAATGAATGTGTCAATCAGGAAATTAAAGAAGAATTTTTTTAAAATTCATGGAAATAAATGAAAATGAAAACACAACTGTTCAAAATCTTTGGGACACAGAAAAGACAGTCCTGAGAGGAAAGTATATAGCAATACAAGTCTTTTTCAAGAAACAAGAAAGGGTCTCAAGTACACAACCTAACCCCATACCTGATGGAGCTGGAGAAAGAACAACAAAGAAAGCCTAAACCCAGCAGGAGAAGAGAAATAATAAAGATCAGAGCAGAAATCAATGAAATAGAAACCAAAAGAACAGTAGAACAAATCAACTAAACTAGGAGCTGGTTCATTGAAAGAATGAATAAAATTGATAAACCTCAGCCAGACTTATCAAAAAGAAAAGAGAAAGGACCTAAATTAATAAAATCATGAATGAAAAAAGAGAGATCACAACCAACACCAAGAAATACAAACAATTATAGGGAACATATTACAAGAAACTATACACCAGCAAATTTGACAATCTGGAAGAAATAGGTGCATTCCTAGAGACATATAAACTACCAAAACTGAACCAGGAAGAAATAGAAAACCTGAACAGACCCATAACCAGTAAGGAGATTGAAGCTGTCATCAAAAATCTCCCAGCAAACAAGAGCCCAGGGCCAGACGGCTTCCCAAGGGGAATTCTACCAAACATTTAAGGAATAATTAATACCTATTCTCAAAAATGTTCCAAAAAATAGAAATGGAAGGAAAAGTTCCAAACTCATCTTATAAGGCTAGCATTCCCTTGATCCCAAAACCAGACAAAGACCACATCAAAAAGGAGAATTACAGACCAATATCTCTGATGAACACGGATGGAAAAATTCTCACCAAAATATTAGCCAATAGGATGCAACAGTACATTAAAAGGATTAGTCACCACGACCAAGTGGGATTTATTCCTGGGCTGCAAGGTTGGTTCAACATCTGCAAATCAATCAATATGGTATAATACATTAATAAAAGAAAGAACAAGAACCATATGATACTCTCAATAGATGCTGAGAAAGCAATTGACAAAGTACAGCATCCTTTCTTGATCAAAACCCTTCACAGTATAGTGATACATGGTACATATCAAAATAGCATCAGTTTTTTTAAATGAAATGGAACAAATAATCCTAAAATTTATATGGAACCAGAAAAGACCCCAAATAACCAGAGGAATTCCGAAAAAGCAAACCGAAGTTGGATCACAATTCCAGACTTCAAGCTCTATTACAAAGCTATAATCACCAAGACAGTATGGTACTGGTACAAAACAGACATATAGATCAATGGAACAGAATAAAGAGCCTAGAAATGGACCCTCAAATCTATGGTCAACTAATCTTTGACAAAGCAGGAAAGAACGTCTAATGGAAAAAAGTCTCTTCAGCAAATGGTGTTGAGAAAATTGGACAGCCACTTGCAAAAGAATGAAAATGGACCATTTCCTTAAGCCACACACAAAAATAGACTCAAAATGGATAAAAGACCTCAATATGAGACAGAATCCATCAAAATCCCTACGGAGAACATAGGCAGCAACCTCTTCAACCTCAGTCACAGCAACTTCTTCCTAGAAACATTGCCAAAGGCAAGAGAAGCAAAAGCAAAAATGAACTATTGGGACTTCATCAAGATCAAAAGCTTTTGCACAACAAAGGAAACAGTCAACAAAACCAAAAGACAACTGACAGAGTGGGAGAAGATATTTGCAATAGACATATCCAAAGGTAAAGGGCTAGTATCCAAAATCTATAAAGAACTCATCAAACCGAACACACAAAGGACAAATAATCCAATCAAAAAATGGACAGAAGACAGGAACAGACATTTCTGCAAAGAAGACATCTAAGTGGCCAATAGACACATGAAAAAGTATTCAACCTCAGTCAGCATCAGAGAAATACAAATCAAAACCACAATGAGATACCACTTCACACCAGTCAGAATGGCTAAAATTAACAAGTCAGGAAATGACAGATGTTGGCGAGGATGTGGAGAAAGGGGACCCCTCCTACATTGTGGTAGGAATGCAAGCTGGTGCAGCCACTTTGGAAAACAGAATGGAGTTTCCTCAAAAAGTTGAAAATAAAGCTACTCTACGATCCAGCGATTGTCCTACGGGGTATTTACCCCACAGATACAAATGTAATGATCCAAAGGGGCATGTGCACCTGAATGTTTATAGTAGCAATGTCCACAATAGCCAAACTATGGAAAGAGCCTAGATGTCCATCAGCAGAAGAATGGATAAAGAAGATGTGATACACACACACAGAGGAATATTATACAGCCATCAAAAATTGAAATCTTGCCATTTGCAGTGATGTGGTTGGAGCTAGAAGACATTGTGCTAAGTGAATAAGTCAATCTGAGAAAGACAATTATCATATGATCTCTCTGATATGAGGAATTTGAGAGACAGGACGGGGGGTCATGGGGAGAAGGGCAGGAATAAAATGAAACAAGATGGGACTGGGGAGGGAGGTAAACCATAAGAGACTTTTAATCTCAGGAAACAAACTGAGGGTTGCTGGCATGTGGGAGGTGAGGGATAGTGTGGCTGGGTTGTGGACATTGGGGAGGGTATGTGTTATGGTGTATAAGACTGATTCACAGAACTGTACCCCTGAAGAAATTAATACATTATGTGTTAATAAAAAAAAAATTCTAGAAACCTTGGTAAAGTGGTCTTTGTCTTTTCTCAGGCAATAGGAAATATATATTTGCCAGTGTACAAATACACTCTGATCATTGCTTATCCTGGGTTATAATTTTACATATTTTTATTATTTCAGTTTCTACTGACATTGTGTAAATGGATTTTTTTAAATAAATAACTATGTAAGACACAAATTAAAACAAATTGCTTGTGTTCCAGGCTCAGTATGCTGCTCATTGCCCATGAGATCCTGGAGAGTCACTTCCCTTCTCTGGACCTTGCTGTTCTCGTCTGTAAGGTGGGATTATACCAGTCTTATCCTTTAGTGGTATTGGAGAGTGAAATGAAATCACAGGGATAAAGCACAGCTCGCAGAACAGCTTGACAGCCCTCATAAGCCCAGTTGTCACTTCCTATCTGAGCATTCTCAGAGTTATTACATTGTGTCTATTGCTCTGTCACTTACTAAGAAATGCATTTTGAAATATTCCAGTCACTCAAAAAGAGTTAAAGACTAAGGCAACAAATATCCATCTGTATACATCTTTTGCTTAAGAAATAGAATTCAACCACTATGTCAAAGCCTCTGCTTCCCTTCCTACCACATTCTCCTTCTTCTTCTTCACCCCTAACTACTGTCCTGAATGTCACCTTCAGCATAATTATTTATTAGGTGCATTATTATCACCTTACAATTATTTATTGTTGGTGTCTATTTATTCCATGTCAATTTCTCTGAATATGTGGCATGTTTTAAAACTTTATATAAATGCATTCATCCCTAGTGAATCCTTCAACACCCTGCTCTTTTTTCCTGCTAAACATTTTGTGAGGGGCATCTGTGTTGATAACTGTAGTTTTGATCAATTCATTTTCACTTCTGTATAGTATTCCTTTGCATTATTTTCCCCCCCACCCCACCAGTCTTTCCCTTAACATCCATCATGATTATCTTTTCATGTCAACACCTACATTGTTATTTCATTTTTAATGGCTACATTAAAATATAAACACATGTTATTATTATCTTTTTCGTAGGCTCTGTGCCCAACATGGGGCTTAAAATCATGACGCCGAGATCAAGCATTGTGTGCTCCACTGACTAAGTCAGCTAGGTGCCCCTAAACATATATGTTATTGTACTAGGCTCTTATTGATTAATATTTAGGTTGTTGCCATTCTCCCAGATAACACTGCAGTATCTTTGGTGACTGTATCCAGCTAATTCTTTAGGAGAATGTCTTAGAAGTTGTTGAAATATAAGCAATGTATATATTTAAAATTTTCATTGACACTGAAAAAGTACCTTCTAGAATAACCTGAACCTATGTACCCTGCTGCTAACTCAACCTGAGAGTGCTCTTGCTCTCCAGCTTTATCAATATTTTGCTTTTGATGACTTTCAACTCAAACGTCTAAGTTAGAATGTGGGGCAGCGGGACCCATGCACAGTGTGCTTCTAATATGCCCCTGGGGTGGTTCAAGGTGCTCTCTGGCTTTCCCTAGTTGCTACTGAAGCTCGCTAAGCAAGGAGGCTGATGCGGAACTCAATCCCAGGGCCCTGGGACCATGACCTGAGCTGAAGGCAGATGCTTAACCCACTGAGCTACCCAGGTGACCCCAGGAAGCCCACTTTAGGGTGCTTCACTGATCCACCTTGCAACGGCTAGAGTTTAGATAACAGATTAGGCCAGCAATCGGTGACCAATGAGGGCTAGGAAGAGCGTGTGGTTGCAAAGCTTTCAGAGCAAAAGAGGCTCATCTAAACTGCTACAGATTTCTAGGTCAACGGGCTGTGTGGTCACGTCCCAAAGCAGAGGGACAGCCACAGTCCTGACGTCCATTGAGATGGTACAGAGTGTTCATGACACAAGGTCCTGTTGGAGAGAGCAAAAATCTGGAGATGATGCACGTGTCCATCTCCAGGTGGTGGGTTACATGATTGTAGAAATCCATAATGAAATCCACGCAGGGTTCAAAGGAATGAGATGAAGTCACTGGAGAATAACACAGAGAATAACCCGGCAAGAATGTTCAAAATTATAAGTACATCTCTCCTTTGACTCAACAAGCTCACTTCGGGGAATTTATCCCACAGAGAGATGTCTGCCCACGTGCAAAATGACATCCGTGCGAGGTTCAGCAATGCCAGGCTGTTTGTGGTAGCAAAAGACACCAAGGCAAATCAAATATCCACCACGAAGGTTAATTATGGATCATCAATTATGGAACATATGGACAGAGTGCAGTGCAATGGCAAGAGGAGAACGGGGAAGCTCCCTGTGGCCCAAAGAGGAGAGGTAGCCAGTTTCTGTTCTGTTAAAAAGCAATGTGGGTGGAGTTTGCTACCTTTTGTGTAAAAATAGGGAGAGAAAGAAGGCTTTTGTGTCTGCCTTTGCTACTGTGTGCATAAAGAAACTTGGAGAGGAGGCCCAAGGGACAAATTATGCTGGTGATAGGGGAGATGGGACATTGGAAATGGTACGGGGTATAAGGGCAAGAAGGAAAATTTTCACTCTATACCTTTTCACAGATACCTATCTGTGTATATATGTGTGTGTGTGCATGTGTGTCTACAGAAATAAAACATTACCTGTTCAAAACCCACGTAACTGAAAAAATAACAAAAAAGAATGGCAGAGCTGTGTGCCAACACAATTCAGCATCAAGTGAAAAAGGAATCAAGGGAGAATAGTGGATATAATAGGTCTCATGTGAGTGGGAGGGATACATTTGAACAAGGGGATGAGACTGCTTCCACGGAGCAGGACGGGGCCTTGGGGCTGAAGAGGGAATCACATTTTATTGTGCATCATTTTATATAGTTTGATTAATTTGCAAAGTGCATGCTATTTTTGTAGCAGGAATAATTAGTAATAATAGTTAATAATGATGATGAACTCCTGAGTTTTGTCACCCCAGGCTCAGAGGAGGCAGAGAACAAGCCCCAGCCTTTCTCGGGGTTTCTAATGGCTCTTGAACTTCCACAGAGGTGGGGAAACTGGCCTCGCAGGAGCAGGGAGTCCCCAAGGGACAATAAGCAGTCTTTGGCTCTCCCTCCCTCCCTTGCTTCCCAGGGAAATGAGGGACCATCTGATTTGAGGTATTAGGGAAGGAGGTATTAGGGATGTCACTGATATCCGCTGTGTCCTATTTCCAGGGCAGAGCTGCTGGACTGAGAAGCCGGCAGTGGGGTCCTCTCCCTCTCTCCAGACTTCTCCACTTGTCAACTTGAGCCAGGGAAACCCAAGTCAAAGTCACTTGGGGAGGACGGACTGTAGGTGTCCAGCTGTGGTCTGCAGCTCAGCTTCACCAGGAATTAAGCTTGTCCCTCTGGCTTTTTGTGTCTATTTGCCAGTTGGTTAAAATCAGAGGAGAAAATCAAGGAGGTAGGTGACCATCCCCCCCTCCTCCCTGCCTCCTGCTGACTAATTAGAGTCCAGAGTCTCAGGAGAACCTTCTACTGTGTCTCTCTGTCTTGTTTATTTTACTCAGGTTAAGCACAGGTAACCTGGACCTCACCTAGCCCCTCGTGCCCCTCTAGGGAGTATTGCTTTCTTAGTTACATCAGACAGTCCCTGGTCGTCCTCTTCCTTTGGCAAAAAAGGCTGAGAATCTCTGATATGGGTAGGCCATTAATTACAGATTTCTTGCCATATCTCCAAGAGTCAATCCCCAATCAGGATTTGTACCAGATAAGCCCTTGGAAATGATCACATGATCAGATTTTGGAAAAAAAAAAAGATTTTATTTATCTATTTGAGAGAGAGAAAGCAAGCAGAGGGAGGGGCAGGAGCAGAGGGAGAGGCAGAGAATCTTAACCAGACTCCGTGTGGAGTGAGGAGCCCAAAGTGGGGCTGGATCTCACGACCCTGAGATCGTGACCTGAGCAGAAATCAAGAGTTGGACACTTAACTGACTGAGCCACCCAGGCACCTCTCAAATGATCAGCTTTTGTGTTTTAAGTTGGCAGTAAATCATTGGGAGGGGGGATGGGTAGTACTTGAAAGATGTAAAAATCAGGTCATGAAATCACTGCCTAAAACACACCAATAGCTTCCCACCATGCTGAGAATAATATCAAAACTCCCTTCAATGAGCTACAAGGCCTTTTGGATTCTGACTTTGGACCTTCTTCTCCAAACCACCTGTTACCACCCCTCCCAACTACAGTATGACCACACACACTTTTTTTCTCCTGCTCTTAAACCTTCCAAATTCTTCCTGTGTCTCAGGGCCTTTGCACATGCTCTTCCCTCTGCCTCAAATTCTCTTGTGTGTTATCTTTGTTTGGCTGGTTGCCTCTGGTCATTCAGGTCTCAGCTCATCTTCTCTAAGACACCCTGCCCACCCCCCCATCACTTTCTATCTCAATCTCCTCAGAGTGCTTGCTGCAAAATGAACTACTCCTGATGATGTGTTTCCTCGTTCATTGTCTGTCTCCATGAGATGGTCCACACACAGGGAACAGGAACAAAGTTGAGACAAGAAATACATCCTTAATCTTGGGATTTGTACACTGCCCATTTGGTAGCCAATGAATATTAAAGGGAGGGAACAAGAGAAAGAACGTCTTGGGGCATTTAGCAAGTGCTTAGAACCTGATGAAATTTCCTTCAAATCCAGAAATTCTAGAACTCTGGATGTGGCTGTTTGTGGGTGGTGGGGAGAAGAGTGCAGACATGACTGGCAGAAGTTAAGTGCCCAGGGGTCATCCTGGTGAAGGCTACTATGGTCCAGTCCTCAGTCTTACTTGTGGATCAGCTGTCTTAAGTTCCTTCCTTTTCACCCAATTTTCTGCTCAAGACAAATATGGACAGATTTTTATTCCTGTCCTCCTTCCACCTGGACAAGGATTAACTGGAAGAAAAGTGGGTGGCGGGAAAGAGGGAGGGAGACTGGGATCATTGACTAACCATCTGTGACTCAATCCCTCCATCATGAGGGCCCAGGAAAAACCCAAGACTCCTAGAAGACAATGGCAGGATGAGAAACTGAGTCCCCAAAGCCAAGCCCTACTGCATTCTCCCCTAGGCAGTTTACCCTCTGTGGGAGGGAAGGCAGGAGAATCCTCCCAATATGCGGTCAACCTAACCAGGATCTAGCAACCCTCTCAATCAGCCTCAGACCTTCATCACTCTGAAAAAAACTTATCAAAGGTGATTACTTACAGGGTGTTGCATTTTCACAGACAGCTCAGGAAATGTTTAAGGCTGGCCAGACCCCACAAGCAACCAGGCACCAGGGTTGAATGGGGAGTTGGATGAGTTCCGTTTTTCATTTTTACAATGCACCAAAGAACCACAGTCCCACCATGAGAGAAGTAAAGACAGCAAGTTGTAGCTTAAAAAGACATTTTTAGGTATCCCTTTATTCCCAAAGCCATGGTTATGAAAACCTGCTTCTCTCCCGGACTTTGCTTTGTAACTGCAGCCCATTCTCTCCTCAGTGGCCAGAGGGATCTTTCCAAACCAACCCCCTTTCCCAGGTGGGGTGGGAGGTCCTCCCTGCATTTATTCTTCTTCCCTTGACTCCTAACACTGACAAAGAGATAAGTCATAGCGTTAATCACACTATCATACTGGTGTGGCTTCTTTTTTGTCTCCCCCACTGGAAGTAAGTTTCCAGAGGAGAGTGAACACCTCCGCCTTGCTCATTACTCCCTCCCTGGGACCTATCCCATGGCCATGGACCTGACACACAGTAGGTCCTCCACAAATATCTCTCCTGGTTGAGAACAGACTCGATGTGTTAGAGAAGTCCACATCTTTAAGAGACATGGAGGACTAGAAGACTACATGACTGGCTAGCACAAAAGTGAATCCATGGTGAACTTAATCCTTGATAAACATGCTTCGGTTTGCAATATTGTGTCTGGAGAGAAGTTTCGGGTAAATGTACACACCTAGTTCTAATTGCAAAATGTGATTCTGTCTCTGCAAGCAGAGAGCCCGAGGGTAGCCCGACCCCATAAACCCCATAGTTGGCTCCAGCCAATGGGAGGGCAAATAGAAGCCCAACTGGTGAGTTTGCTTGCTGCTGTCTTCATTCTGGCCCTGCCCACTGGGGACCCTAGGGGACTTGCAGCAAATGTTGAAAGAGCCAGCTTGTACAGGCAAGAAAAGACTCTTTCAGCGTCTTGGCTACTAGAGTAATTATCTGATAATTGTCCTCTGTGAGCTGGCTTCTTCCCCTCACGAATGAGCTTCCTTTGTAACCTGTGTCGGGTTCAGAAAGCCTTGAAAATTCTTTTATGTCCAGTTACCTCTCATCAGAGCAGTGGCTGGGCAGTGCGGTCCTTTCCCCTTGTGAATGAGCCCGGGGAGCTGTTGGCACAGGGGCGCCATCCTGCCTTTGTACCTTTAAAAATCCGACTAACCGCGGCTGACACCAGTGCCAAGTGATTAGTATCCAAACACTTCTCTCCCTTCCCACCTCCATCCCCCACCCACCAAACTCCATTCATGTCTCATGGTGCTGACTTTGTGATTTCTTGCCGGTGGTAGTCAGGAGGAGGAGAGATACAGGGTGCGATTTACTTGCGATTTCTTTTCTTTCTACAGGAAAATCAGTGAGTCACTGGGAGCAGGCAGAGCTAGGAGACAGAGGAACGAAACAGCTCAGAGAGGAACCCCAGGGTGGGAAATCTGCCTTGAGTGAATTACCTACCTACTCACAGAGACAAACATAATACTTGGGAATGAATCCAGATGGCCCAAAGTGAGTTTAAAAGACATCATGAGTAAGTTTGCAATGTCTCTTCACCTGTTTGCTCAGATTCCCAGACGAGAATAAAGAACAGAACGGCATCCCAGCATGCTTACGGGGGAAGTGGGAAAAATGGGAAGATGGGCACATGCGGGCTCAGGCACTGGTTTCACCACCAGTTGCTATGTGGCCTTGAACAAATTCCATCTCTCAAGGCCTTGGTTGCTGGCTTTGTGAAATGAGGGCAGTGATCTTTGCCTGGTCAACCTTAAAGAGAAAAATTGAGGAGATTGACAGGGAAGAGCTAGGTGTACGACAGAGTTCTGAGGTGCTTAAAGCACTTTTTACAACTTGAAGACAAATCACTTTGCTTCTTTTAAGAGATAAGGCTGCTTCTCTCATCAGACAGAACCTGGACAACAGTGGCTTTATTTGCTGAGGCCAAACAAAACATGCTCATGGCTTGACCTGCGTCATTGCAATTTTTCTTTTCCTGAGAAGTGTCTATTTTTGTCTTCATTTTAATGACGAGGAAATGCTGGTGAGTGACAAAGCCGGAATTGGAACCAGGGCTGTCTGACCCCCAAACCCACACTCCATTGAGGTGGGGAACGGGCTGCATGCCTATTCCACCTGGCCCCCAAATCCTGGCCCGGCTGCTTCCAGAGTGAATGCCAAGTGCTACCAGCAGACAGACTAGCACAAGATGATCTGCTCCAGCTATGAGGTCCCCAAAGACAAAGGAGGACACCTCCCATGTCCCACAGGTAGCAGAGGGTCAGGTGCTCCTCCTGAGGACTGGATAGTAGAGAAAAGTGAGAGAATAACCTTTTCAAAGGCAAAACACAAAGGTAAGGGAGCTGGCTTAGCATACCCATTGTAGAGACAGGCAAACCAAGGCCTGAGGTGCAAAGGGAAAGTTCTGGATCAAGAAGGTGAGGATTCCTCGCTGACTCGCTTTAGACACTTTGATCAAAGTGTGTTCTCATCTCTGGGGCTCAGTTTTATCCACTGTTAGAATAGAATAGTTTCTTCAAATAAAAGCTTAATGCAATGATACTCTCTAAATAGGCATTAAAGGATTAACTCAATAGATTGGGACTGTCCACACTCTGCACATTTTAAAGAAAGATTTGGCCCTTGCCCCCCTCCTGGGAGGGAAATTCAAAACCTTTGGAATTCTCCTGCCTGATGGGAGGGTCTTCCTTTAGGTGGAGGTGTTGGACCCCACCTGGTACTCTACACTAAACAGTGTGATTTATGGGGGCGACCTTGGGCTTGGCATCCGTTTGACCTCTAGGGGAACTAGAGACTAACATCAGCCACGTGGGTGGTCGGTCACGTCTGTGTGGTCAAGCCCCAGTGGAGACCCTGGACACCAAAGCTCAGGAGAGATTTCCTGGTTAACCATACTTCGTGGATGGTACACAGCACCTCATGCTGAAAGTAGGGGCTGTCCGCAGGACTCCGCCAGGAGATGACCACTGGGAATGTACGCTCGACCTCTTCCAGACTCTGCTGTCTGTGCCTCTGCCCTTTGCTGATTTTAGTCTGGGTGTTGTCACTGTAATAGACCAGACCCCTTGGTTTGATGGCTTTTCTGAGTTTCATGAGTCCTTCCAGCAAATTACTGAACCTGGAGTATTAGTTTTAAGGAGCGCTGAACCCCCAAATCAACTACAAATGTGACCATATGGATTGAATCAGGATGGGGATTGAACTAGGATGAGTCTGAAAGCTGCCTTCTGAGGCTTCTCCTTTCCTGAATAGCCTTTGATGAAGATCATTAGGGTGGTGGTGGTGATGATGATGGGGGCTAATGGTGGTTGAGTGCCTGCTGCATGCCAGCTCCCATAGTAAATGCTTTTTCACAGAATATTTCATTTACTCCTCTCAACACCCTTGGGAAGTGGGTCATATTATTACTCCCATTTTACAGATGAGGACACTCAGACCCAAAGAAGTTTGGTTACTTGCCCAAAGCAACACAACTAGTGGCTGGTGGTGAGTGTCAGGGGAACATAATTTTTTTAAAATTTTTTATTTATTATTATTATTTTTATAAACATATAATGTATTTTTATCCCCAGGGGTACAGGTCTGTGAATCGCCAGGTTTACACACTTCACAGCACTCACCATAGTACATACCCTCCCCAATGTCCATAACCCCACCCCCCTCTCCCGAACCCCCTCCCCCCAGCAACCCTCAGTTTGTTTTGTGAGATTAAGAGTCACTTATGGTTTGTCTCCCTCCCAATCCCATCTTGTTTCATTTATTCTTCTCCTACCCCCAAACTCCCCATGTTGCATCTCCACTCCCTCATATCAGGGAGATCATGTGATAGTTGTCTTTCTCCAATTGACTTATTTCACTAAGCATGATACCCTCTAGTTCCATCCACGTCGTCGCAAATGGCAAGATTTCATTTCTTTTGATGGCTGCATAGTATTCCATTGTGTATATATACCACTTCTTCTTTATCCATTCATCTGTTGATGGACATCTAGGTTCTTTCCATAGTTTGGCTATTGTAGACATTGCTACTATAAACATTTGGGTGCACGTGCCCATTTGGATCACTACGTTTGTATCTTTAGGGTAAATACCCAGTAGTGCAATTGCTGGGTCATAGGGTAGTTCTATTTTCAACTTTTTGAGGAACCTCCATGCTGTTTTCCAGAGTGGCTGCACCAGCTTGCATTCCCACCAACAGTGTAGGAGGAGGAGAACATAATTTTTAAAGCATTGGGCAAGATGGTCTCTCATATCCCTTTCAGATCTGATGTTTCCTGGACACGTGATTCTAAAGGATAATTTATCTTTGGAGACAATGGCTGAGAATTCTGGGGCTTGGAAGAAGAAATGGTTTCTGCTTATCCTCATTTCTCTGCTCTCTCAGGTGATTTCTTTCATGCCAGGTGCACACCTGCTACCTTCTGGGCCAGCTTCAAGGGGAACTTGGGTGCCCAATAGGAGAAATCATTTTATTCTATTCCTCCCATCCTTTTCCAACTTATCCCATCCCATCCTATCTTATCCCATGCCACCTATCCCATCCATCCCATCCTATCCTATCCCATCCTTTTCTATCCTATCCCATCTCACCCATCCCGTTCCATCCCATCCATCCTATCCCATCCTGTCATATCCTATCCCATCTCACCCATCCCATCCCATCACATCCTGTCCTATCCCATCTCACCCATCTCATCCCATCACATCCTATCCTATCTTATCCCATCCCACCCATCCATACCATCCTATCCTATCTCATCTCACCCATCTTATCCCATCCCATCCAACCCTGTCCTATCCCATCCCATCCCATCCCATCCCATCCCATCCCATCCCATCCCATCCCATCATGTATTGAGCACGTGCTGTGTTGGGAGGATAAAAAGATGCACAATATGTCATCTCTACCCTCAGCCTCCACAGGTCAAGGTTCTCACCAGGCAGATAAGCTCAGTGCATCCTGGGGAGCAGGCTGGCACCGTAGAATGCCAAGCCTCAGGCTCCTCCATTCTTTAACTCCTGGTCCTTGATGTCTGCCTCTTGGAGTCCTGCCAGCCTCTGCCCAGAGCCTAACGAGCTCTTGCAGCCAACAAGAACAACGTCTCGGGTGTGTGTGGGCCTGTGGCCGAGACAGCACACAAAGCATCCCTTCACTCCCAGGCCTGCCTGGTGGGCAGGTGGTGGGTGTGGGTATTGGGGGAAGTGCCAGAGGGAGCAGATTTAACGGTCCTCAGAGTGGCCATTTTCAGTGCCCCCCCACCAAGCCGAGACTACACAGAGCGCCTCAGTATCCCGGCGCCCACCTGGCCCCCTTTGCAGGCACTGTGCCTGCACACCCCGGCACTGGGCCATCTCCCTGGGGTGGGGAAAGGATGTCCTTTGATTTACTCAGCAGGCAACGCTGCCAAGGTCGGCTCAGCACACGTGGGGCTTGAGACGCAGAGAAAGAGACAGACGCAGAGAGATGAAGAAGGAAAGACAGTCATCTCCCTTATGAGCCAGAACCTCAGCTTCACTCACAATGCCACTGCTAAGTTTTACATAATGACAGCAACAGTTACCCATTTGAACCCCATAATATGCTAAGCTATTCATATGTGCCATCTCATTGAAGCTCCAGAAACACTCTGTGATACAGGGACTGTTTTCCCATTTCGCAGAATGGAAAACTGAGGCTTAGGGAGGGAAAACCACTCACCCAAGAACAGAATGGAAGGAGGTGGTGGAACTGGCATTCAAACCCCAGCCTGTCTGACATAGGAGTCCCTGAAAGTCTCACCCTACTGTGTTTCAGGTGTTGTTCAACACATTCTAAATACAAGATCTTTAAAAATAAAAAAAATTTAATTAATGAATTAATTAGTTTGCTGGGTCAGGGGAGGGACAGAGGGAGAAGGAGAGAGAGAAAATCTTCATACAGACTCACTGTTGAGCATGGAGCCCAATGTGGGGCTCGATCTCAGGACCCTGAGATCATGACCTGAGCCAAAACCAAGAGTTGGATGCTCAACTGACTGCACCACCCAGGCGCCCCAATACATGATCTTATTTAATTTTCTCAATAGCAATTCACTAATTCATTCACACCATACAGTCACTCAACAACCACTCACTGGGAAGGGGCCAGTCACTGTGCAAGCAACGTGGAAGGAGATATAAAATATGAGGCAACAATCCCTGTTCTCACAGTGGGTGGCTATGAAAGGGAGGAGAGTGAGCTCCAGAGCCCCTTTATTTATCTCCCAGGCACACACCCTTGTCTGAGGCTGTGAGATCAGGGGCAAGGGGTGCCCTAAGACTTGTCCTTTACCTCCACCAGGAGAGTCTGAGGTTTCTACTTGGCATAAGACAACCATAAGCAGTCTGGCTAAGCGATAAGACCACAGGACAAGAACTCGGGTCTCTTGTGTGCAACTCCCAAAGTGGGGAATATCATGGAGACCATACTCGGAGTCTCTTGGTCCCAAACACACCTTTTAAAACCTCCTAAGCTTTGACTGGACTGTGATACACAGATAGACAAGTCCACTCAATTGTAAGTGTACAATTCGATGAACGTTCTCAAACTGGGCACAGCCATAGAACCAGCGACCAGAACCAGTTAGCAACACGTGGCAAGCTTATCCTCTCTGCCTTCCGGTCACATGCCCCTCCAGGAGATCTTTATTTCGCTTTCTATTGTTTGAGGCTTCATGTTGGCTGTTGATGAATTCACTGGATAATTACGCAGCATGTTCTCTCTTGTATCTGGTTTCTTTCACTCATTATATTTGTGAGATTTATCTGTGCTGTTCCATGTAGTGATGGTACATTCCCTTCTTTATTCCGTGTCATGACCATACTGCAATTTCCCCATTCTATTGCTTAAGGGCACCTGACCGGCTTCCAGCATGGGACTATTATGAACAGTACAACACACGTATACCTACTCCCGTTGGCTATATTCCCAGGCAAGTGCTGGCCGCCCAGCATGGCGTGTTCATCTTTAAAAGACTCTGCCAGAGATTTAGCACGAATCTTCCAATTGTGATGATAGATCCATCCAGCTGCTTTCCTACAATGCAGTAACTAGAGGACTCACAGAAACCTAATGTTGTTTATATAAATACTAATAATAATTACTATTTTTACTGCTGTTCTGTTGTTCTTATCCTCCGAGGACTTGGGAATGAAGGCACGTGCTAAGCACCAAATGAAGGGTTTGGATAAAAACCTGAACCAAGCGAACATCCAACAAGGCCAATCAGACAATATTCCAATACCAATTTCCCTTTTCCAAGGGTTGACCGGCCACGTTTCATCCTCATTTTGGTATGTGGATCATTAGTGGACACTTCATTACATCCTTGAATGGGGATTGCCTCTTTAACTGAGTGTGAAATGAATCCAGGGGGCTGGTCTGGTCTGTAATGAAGTTTCAAGATGGCTTGCCCACGGATACCGGCAGGAAGGTGGGTGGGGGCAGGGAGTCCAGACATGGGGAGGAGCCATAAATATCCGGGAGACCCCAGCGAGGTCTTTTCCCATGACAGCCAGCCTCGAGCAATGAGCATGCCCTGTGCACCATCTTGACCCCCGCTTGGGGGAAGAAGAGCTGAAGGAGTGGTTCCAAGATGACATTGCGTCCAGAATTTAAATCTCCAAGAGGTCTGACTCCACATCATCGCTCTGCAGGGCACGGGAAACATATACAACTTCTATTCTGCAAACTGGCCCTCTTACTTTTTTTGCTACCATGTCTTTGCTGTGTCTTCCTCCATGATTTCCAGTCCTTCCCTCCCTGACACACAGACACACGCACATGGGACCAGGAACTGGGGTCAGCCCTCTACCGGGCATCGTCTGATTTCATTCCTTGGTGTCAAGTGCAATGTTTGTGTCCATCTGATGGATAGGTAAACTGAGGTTCAAAAAAATGAAATGATTATCCCAAAGCTTCTGAAAGCAGGAGTAGCCTATGCTGAGATCTGCCCGAGTCTGGGGCAAGTGTCTTTAACTACTTCTTGCATTCTTGGCCCTCTGGTACCTTCCCTGTTTTCTTCTTCCGGAGAATGTTCTTTTCCTTCTTGGATGGCTTCTCTTCCCTCTTCTCCCATGCCTCTCCCTTCATGCTCTAGGCTTCTAACACAACAATGACAACTCATTGGCCACAACTGGAACAACACTGGTGGGCGAGATAATACAATATTGATCTTCCCACAGCAGACTCTATTCCTTGTAGTGAGTGGAAGGGAGATTAATGCTGGGCCCTGGTGGATAGCAAACAGCATCTGTAAGGCAGCTTCTGTGACAGGAAGGATACCATGCTTTATTAGCCTTATGACAAGACAATGTTTTACCATAATTTTTGATCAGAGACTGGGTGATATTAGCATCAAAATACACTTGGGAGGCAGTCACGCCGGGTAAGTAGCAGATGAAAAATACAGTCAGTCTTGGGGGTTGGTAGATCAGAGGGTGAGGTTAACCTCTGCTTTCCAAAGGGATACAGAAAATCCAATGAATGCTCAGACCTCCAAGCTATGTGGACAGGGTCCAATGCTGCCTCTGGGATGATATTGGCAACACCTTCTTAGGCCCCAGGTTTTTGTACGCATTTAGGTTCCTGATCCAGAAAGCCTTGGCTATCACCTCCCCCCAGACCAGTGTTTCTCAAAAGACCACTCACAGAAGAATCTTCTGGACTGACTTTTTAAATGATCTCCAGGGCTTCATCCCAGACCCAGTAAATTAGAATGTGGAGCAGGGGTGGGAGCAAGGAGTCTGCACTTTTACCAAGTACCCCCGATGAATCCCGTGCCCACTGATGTTTGAGAACCACTCTGTTTGGGAGCGCCAAGCATGAAGAAAATGAGATCACATAATGTCCCTGCCACCGTGTCATTACACTCATATAGCCTCACCGAACTGCATTATAGTTAATCATGTAATGTTTTTATAGCACTTCAGCAAGTACACTGCACAATCACATCCATTGCCCTAGAACAAACACCCTTGTGGAAGAGAAATGAAAGCTACCCTGCCCATTTGATAGAGGAGGATACTGAGGCTGGGTGAGGTCAGCGATCACACCAAAGACCTCATCACCAGTAAACATGGCAGTCAGCATTGATTCCTGAGCCTTCCCCCAAACACATCCTGCTCCCTCGGATTCTTCCTAGGCTAGGGATTCTCAGCTCAGGGGAGTGGGGGTGACTTTGTTACCTGGGGGACATTTAGCAAAGTCTGGAGACATTTTTGGCTGTCCCACCTGGGGTGGGAGGGGGTGCTCCCAACATGTAGTGGTTGGAAGCTAGGGGTGCTGTTCAACACCCAAAATACATAGGACCACTCGGCCACAAAGACCCACCAGCCTAAATGTCAGTAGTACCAAGGTGGAGAAATTCTAACCTATGCACCTGGATCTATCTCACACCCAGGTTTTATTCTAAATTCACTGGGATGCTTCTGTTCTTAGCACAAGGAGTTAATGATCAGATGAAGGTACTAAGTCCCTCTAGCTGGGAACTGTCAAGAAGACTAAGTAAATGTTAGAAGACCCGTTTAGGAAGCTAATTTAGTCATGGCATGACCTTGGCCAGGCCACCACTCCCCGCTGAGCCTCAGTTTCCTCTTAGGTAGGTTGGGGATGTAGGGATGCCACTAAATGGGATTCCTCCTGTTACTTTAAAACTGTTCTATGATCTAATTCTGTCTAATTTTCCATTAATGCTGGTGACCTCCTTTGGAAGGCAAGATAAGATCTGAGAGGCTGGCCCTCTGAAAGTCATTGTGCATTTTGGCCCATCCATCTTCCCGCCTCATCAGCCAGATTTGCTCCACGTTAAAAAGGAACTCCCAAGGCAGAGAATACTTTGGAAGGAAATTGGATTGGAATTTAATTGATGATCTGGGCGATATGCCACAGCTATTAAATTACCCTGAAAAGCCAACCCATTGTTCTATACAGAAGCAACATGGCTTTGTTTGGATAATGCCATGTGTGTGAATTCACTTTCTTTCCCACTGGACTCACTGTGAGTAGAAGTGTCTTTTGGATGCCAGTGGGCCAGATGCAAGCCAGCCCGCATGATAGCCTTCATGCACATCCTGGCTGGAATGGTCTCGAATTCACCAGTGCCTCCAAATCTAACTGTGCCTCTTACTCTTTTTGACCACTCTCCTTGTGGTCCTGGTGATGCCCCCTTTAATCCGACCATTCCACCTCCTGCCTTAAAACCTCTCCATGGGTCTCCATCATCTATGCTGGCAATTACCAAATTCACTAGTTTGGGGGCTACTGAGAGATGGGCCACAAAAAACAAGTCTGGTTATACTTCCTCCTCTTGGACAATTACAATGCTCACCTTCATGGTAAAGGCACTGATAAGTCCTACAGCAAAGAAAAAATGCACCCTGCTGGGTTGAAACCACATTTCCCTAATCATCCATACATGAATTCCCTTTCTACTATTCTGTTCATCCACAGCTCACTTACTTATGTCTTGTAAAATAGGCTTCCATAGAATTCCAGTCTGGGAAACAGTGACCTGTACAAGGAAGTACAAAATCTTTGGCCTGACATTCAAGGCTCTCCATGGAAAGGTTCTTGACACCATGGCCAGCTTCATGTCATTTGCCCTATGGCCATTTCAAACTCTTTTGACATTTTCCAAATCCCATGTTTTGGAAGGGAAGGCAGTAAAACACAGCGGTTATAACCAAGCCTGGAGCTACTGAATCGCTGAATCATATTTGTGCCACTTCCTAGCAGTATGAACTTCAAGAGTGAACAACCATGACCTCAGTCTCTTTACCTGTGAAAAGGGTATAGGAGTACCACCTCATAGGGTAGTTGTAAGAATTCAATGACCAGACATACATAAGGAACCTAGAACATAGTCGACACTCAGTACATGTTAGCTCTTGATTTAATTTTATGGTTATAACTTTGTACATATGATTCCCTCTTTTGGAGATACCTGTCATCTTCTTGGCCATCTAATCAACCTCTAGTCATTCCCAAATGTCTCAGCCCTGACCTCGGTACTCTTTGGAGTCTTCTACACAACCTTTTGGAAGAGAAAGGCACTCTTTCCATGTTCTCCTGCAGCACCTTACCTTCCTTCCTTTATTCATTCCATTTAACTGAGTCCCTACTCTGTGCCTGCCACTCAAGGCATTGAGAACACAGTGGAAATGAGATTGACTTGGTCTCTGACCTCTTGAAGCTGAAAGTCTAGAAAGAAAGGCAGACAAGAAATAAAGAATGACACAGGGAATTAGTTGCATGCAGCTAGGAGGACAGCCACAGAAGCACTTGCTAGGGCCCTGGTTTCTTGTTCTTAGTATCTTACATTTTAGTCACTTGAGTTTTTTTAAAGGTTTATTTATTTATTAGGGGGGGTAGGCAGAGGGAAAGGGAGAGAGAATCTCCAGCAGGCTCCCCACTGAGGGAGAAATCCAACGTGGGACTTGATCCCATGACCCTGAGATAATGACCTGAGCCAAAATCAAGAATTGGAGACTTAACCTAGTCAGCTACCAGGCACCCCAGCAATTTGTTTTCAGGCACATCTTTCCCACTGGAGAGGGAGGTCCTTGGGGGAGCCAGAGTGAGTGCCTGGAGCACAGAAGTCACATCTGAAATGTTTGCTGAATGGGGGGGACGGCCTGGGAGCAGCCAAGCTTGGGAACAACCCTCATCTCTCTGTCCCCCTTGACCAAACACTCCTGCCAGCTATTGGGACATCTACCACCTAGAGCCAACACTAAATCAAATCCCTTAAGGAAGGAAAGAGAGAATGGCCTGGTTTATTCTATTTGAAGAACTCAGAGTTCCCAGTGCCCTGGGTGCCTCTCAGAGCTCCATTTTTATTTCTTAAAGAAAAATAATAAAGCAGGTTAGTGCTAAAGAAGATGAATAGGAACGGAGGCAGGCTAACTGGTGGTATGCAGCTCTCTGAGGTGCTTTCCTTGTCAGTTCCAGTGAGAGGGAGAGAGAAAAGACACGATTCTTCAAATAGCTCTTCTCTTTTTGGGGAATATGTAATCGTCTCAATTAAAACACAGACCAGAATATTTAATGGCACGGAAATTGATTTTGATGCTATTTAAATAATTCCCCCCTAGAGAAAACGGGTATTACTTGGCCTAATTTTGATGGAAGCATTCATTTCCTTCCCAGCTCAGACCTTGTGAGCATGAGGTTCTGTTCACACAAAACAGATCCAAATTTGTGTCAGGCTCAGAGGACACTTCCAAGGGACTGGAAAGGGAAGGAGACTATGCGAAGGCCACTTGGGTCAACTGGAGAGGTGCACAGGATGCAGGTTTAAAACTTGCTCCAAGGACACCATCCTCAGCAACTCCCAGAGTGTTTCCATAGGAATGCTGTCCATGATGTCATTAAGAGTGGGGGCTAAGAGTAGGAGGGCTCAGGGATGTGTGGCCTCATATAGGGATGTATGATTCTCCCATTCCTAAAACATATCTATGCAATACAATTGCTCCACACCCTGTAGGAAATACACATGTTGGTCCTCTCTACATAGCCTTTCTTGGGAGAGGACACCAGAAAAGAAATGAGACTGCATTTGCTACTCACTAGATGCTCTGCTAAGCTAATCCATAACAATCCTACATCAAATCCCTTGACAAATGAAAATTCATGGCTTGAAAGCAAAGGTTGGCAAACTATAGTACATGAGCCAAATCTGGCCCTGTTACTGTTACTGTACATAAAGTTTTATTGGTACACAGTCATAGTTTTTCCTTTACATGTAGTCTCTGGCTGCTTTTATGCTGTAATGGCAGAGTTAAATACATGTCTCAGAGATTCAGTGGCCAGCAAAGTCTAAAATATTTACCCTCTGGCCTTTTACAGAAAAAGTTTGCCAACTTCTGGTTTGAAGAATGGATATATGAAATTATAATTTTAGTAATGAAAAGGAAAAAAAGGTAAAACATTGACAATTTCACAGGGTTTAATCTAATGCCCCATTTTGATATTAAGCCCCCGAGGTTATACAACTCATCTCATTAATCTTCTTCATTTGTATTCATTTGGTAAACAGAACTAAAGCTCAGAGAGGTTAAGTGACCTGCCCAAGGTCATACAGCTGGAGACTGACAAGATCAGGATACATATTCAGGAGCCCAATTCCAAGATACCTGCTCTTCTGACAACGCCTATGCCCTGTTGTCCACCTCTGTGCCCTCAAAGTCACCAAATATCAACAGCTCCCCTGCAGTGCTCGCCCTAGCAAATGCAGCCTCAGTCTGCCAAGAATCCAGAGTTGGAATGACCTTGAGTTTGTGTTGCTAACCGTGAATTTTGTGATTGGAATCTTTGATTTGAGAGGTGGCCAAAGGTCGTCAGAGCTGACCCCTGTTGAAGGGGCTAGAGTTAGCTCAAGAGCAGTGGGGGGGTGGTTTAAACACAGGGAAGAAGTGACACAATTGGATTGGCCAATTTCACTTTCCTTTGTGGTTGGAGCTTGAAGAGGGGCCAGGGGTAGAAGCAAAAAGACCAACGCAGATGAGATATGGTGAGGCTTGGCTAGCAATGGAGATGGAAAGATAAGATTTGGAAAAATCTGCTTGGAGTCCAAAGGTCTCGGCACTGAACTGAATATGGTGTGGGAAGAGGTTGAAAGAGAGCAAGGTGTAAGGTTGATGCCCCGGTTTCTGCCTGAGCAACCAGGTGGATAGTGGAGGCTTTCCTGAGATGGGAAGTGCTGAGCAAGGACTAGTTTTGGGAGGAAGATCAGATTTATCATGCAGGTCACTGTAGAAAGGGGAAACTCTTTATCTTAGTTGGCTGTTGGGAAGAAGTGAAATAACATTTGTTCAGAGCCAAGCATATATCTATGTTCCTTAAAGGCATGGTTAAAGAAGGTGGAAGGATATCAACAAAGGCAAAGGAATGTGCCTTCTGGAGTCAGAGAGACCTGGGTTCAAATCCAGGGTCTGCCACTTAGTCACCACTTGACTTTGGATTCCTTATTTGACTCATTTGAGTCTTGGTTCCTCATCGGATGGCATGGAGATGTGGAGGAGCAGGCACTGTGCTAAGTGGTTGACATGCACATCTCCATTAACCCTCACACATGGCGGGCAGGGGCAACTCCTACAAGCCCTGTGTTACAGATAAGGACAATGGGGAAGAGAGGAGAATGCACCTGCCTGGGTTACATAGTAAGCAGATGGAGTTGGACTTGGACTCCAAGCTGGTGAGCTCTGCAGCAATTCTGGTATCCTGGTAATGACAAGTTTCCTCAGTGGCTATGAGAATGAGACAAGGGGAGGGCTACTGTGGCATCTGGCACTAGCAGACCATGGGACAGCTGAATGGTATCAAGATTCCCTTCCAAAGGCATTTAAAAGGAACCAGGGCCGTGTACTCCAGGAGGCTTCCTGGAGGAGGTGGCATTAGATCTGAAACTGAAAAGCAATCAGTCAAGCAGTGGAAGACTATGGGAAGAAGGGTAGGTCGGTGTGGAAGCTCTGAAATATAAGGTTAGTCGTTTGGTAGACTTTAGGGGAACCAATGTTCTCAGTCTTGTGTTCAAACCATTCCCTCTTCCTTTTGATTGCTTTGGGGTCCTAGTCACCCCTACTGGTCTCTCTTTAGGGACTGAGCTTTTTCATGATAATAAAAATAAAATATAAAAATAAAATATAAATATAATGTGGGTTTTATATCTTGGGCTTTCAGCTGCCCCCTATCAAACCATGCACATGGTGGTCTTCCTTGTCTCCACCTGCTACCCTTTCTCATTCAGATTTTAGGACCTTGGCTTAAACACCTCTGTAGCATTCTGGACTAGGTCAGTCCCCATGACATCCTCCCTGAGCTCCTCATGCTCTAATTATTTGCTCAACATCTGTCTTGTCCCCTAGGAAAGAAGTCCGAGGGTAAGAGATCTGGTGTTACAAGTCTAGTACCAGCAGCTCTGGGATGTGCACATACTCAAGGAGAAATAAGTACTTGAATAAAAGAATGAATGAATTTGGACACTGTACCCTGGCTCCTTCGCCTCATCTGGGTTAACACCTTTCCCTTCCTTCCCCGGGTATTCCTACACCTTGCCATGAGCAGGTGCATGGCTGAGTGTCATCTCTACTCCGCATGTACCTCCTCTCTCTCAGAAGGGTTGTGGATCCCTTTTTTAAAAATTTTAAATGACCCCCATTTAACCCCTGATCACCAGGTTACCATGCCTGGACTTCCTCTTTCCTCTTCCTATAACCCAGCTCCCCTACCCCTGGAGATAAGAGAAAATCCAAAGGGTTTCAGTAGGTTTTTAAGACCTTCCAGGGCTGAGCCAAACAGAGTTCTCCAATCTTATCTCCTTTGGACTCTGGGATCATTTAGGCTTGCTCTTAAGAGACCACCCCAGTCCAAGTTGACCTCTGTAGAACACCCAGACCCCTTTTGTCCGAACCACTTTTTTTTTTTAAAGATTTTATTTATTTTTTTGACAGAGAGAGAGAGAGAGAAAGATCACAAGTAGGCAGAGAGGCAGGCGGTGGTGGGGGGGGGAGGGGGGAGGAGCAGACTCCAGAAAGCCTGATGTGGGGCTTGATCCCAGGACCCTGAGACATGACCCGAGCCGAAGGCAGAGGCTTAACCCACTGAGCCACCCAGGCACCCCATCTGAACCACTTTCGCGGGGGATATTTTATCCTTGTTTCATCTATGTAGACCACACCGTCTCTACTATAATTCTTTGAAAGTAGAGGCCTTATTTTGGCTAGCTTTGTATTCCGGTAGCACCTAGAGCCCTATGCTTAGTAGGCACAGGCTACCTGTTTATAATCACTTGATCCAGGGCTGTCTTCCCCATTCGATTGTAGATTTCATGAGGGCGGGGCCCTGATTCATCTCCACAGCCCCTAAACTTCCCCATCCCTTGCTTTGCCAGCCAAGAAGGAAAGTGAGTGAGAGCCTTGTAGTGGTGACCCTATGGGGTCCTCACCTTGACCAGCTCCCCAGATTGCCTTTCAAGGCAAAACTCTATTTTGAACATCATTACTGTAGAATGGGATATTTGCCCCCAATTCTGTCCAAGATTGTCAAGGACGGAAGGAGTCACCAGCAATCACTATCTTGCCTCTCTTGGCGCCGGCTCATTTCATCCTCATATTCTAAACCTGACCTTAACCCAAAGCTCTTTTCTTCCTCGAGCTTGGGACAGAAATATCATTTGCTTCTCACTTCAGCCACCGTGGTCCCATCTCAAGCCAGAAATCTGGAAGTGTTCTGTTTCTGCCCCCTCCATATGCAGTCAATGACAAGTTCACTTTCTTGACTTCACGGCTTCCTCCACCAGCGCGTGCCCAACTGGCCCAAGTCACTCACATCTCTTGCCCGGCTGATTCTGACAGCCTCCTCCTTGTCTGTCCTCATTCCAATCTCTCCCTCCTGAAAGATCCTCCTTCCAAGGCAGTTCCTCTAAAATTCAAATATGACTATATTACTCCTCTGCTTAAAATGTTTCAGAGTCTACCCTCAGAATCTGGTTTGACTCCTCCGAACATGGAGGATGAAGTCCTTTAGTCCAGGTTTGCATATATGGCCTTGACTCCCTCAGTCCCCTCCCTATCCCGAACCTTCAGAATCCAATCGTCCAATTATACAGACTCACATATAATTTTCTGGATAGGTGCAGTAGAAGCATAGAGTTTAGGAATACGGGTCCAATGGTCAGACTGCCTGGCTTTGGAACCAGTTCTGCAATTTGCTAGCTGTATGTAATGTCCTTATGCCCGAATTTCCTCATTTTAAAATAGGAAAAAAAAAAAGATATTGCAGTGCCTGCTTCAGAAGGCAGTTGTAGCATAAACAAGATGCTTTACACACAGGTCTTAACCCAGTGCCTCTTTCCTTGCCATGAAATGGGTTGCACTATCGCTTTGGTTCACCCTCGTACTTTGACCACTTCTTCACCTGTTAATTGCTAATGCCTTCTCTTCAGTTCCCAGTTCAGGGGGGCATCTCTTCTGGGAAGATTTTTTGGGTTCTTGGGGGCTGGGTCAATGAGTCCCTGATCCCTGCTCACTTTTCACACCATCCTGGAACCATTTGTGTCTCTGCTACATGTCATGTGAATTAAGAAATGCAGCTCTTTCTAATCCTCGGCGCCTGGCATGGTGCCTGGCATAGAGGGTCACGGTCAGGCAGTATCTGTTGAATGAGTGGATATATAAGCATCTTTTCTCCTTTGAGCCTGTGTGTATTTCAAAGTAAAGGTGACGCCTTCTTTCCTGGTCCCCCCCCCCCCCACAGCTCTCCATCCAGACCTGGGCAGAGTGGATGCTCACAAAAGACTTTTTAGCTCGACTGAATTGGAAATGACAGACTCATTCTGGGAGCCCTCGCGTGGCCATCTTGATGGGGGGAGAGGGCGGCGGGCTGGCAGGAGCATGCTGATAAAGGCAGCCAGAGTTGGTATAAGCCATTTATTCTCCTGAAAGAACTCAAGCTAATCTTTCATGAGCAGTCTGGTTGGATTCTCGTTTCTAATACAGATGCTATCAGGGTCTTAGATGTGATAAACTCCCGGGGTTTCTATAAGACTCTGAGCGCTGCCTTCGAGTTAAATGCCTGTTCTCTTCCCAGTTCTAGCAGCTGCCCCCAGATCTGTGAGCTGCAGACACCAGACTGCAGGGAAAAGCCAGTCTCCTTGCAGGCTGGAGTCAGCAAGCCGGGGGATGCTGGGCATCACCTGCTCCCTCTGCACAGCTGCCCCTCGTCAGGCTACAGATGGAGCATAAACATTGCATCCCCAGAAGGACCTTTCACAGCCACCTTAGGTTAAGAAAGTCTTTATCATTTCCCCCATGTCCCTGTTGATAGTGATAGTGAGATCCCTGAGGGCAGGACCCACCTGCATCCAGTCTACCTTTCTATCTTTGGTGCCGACATCGTACCCTATATAGGATCACCTCAATAAATATTTACGGGACGAGCTGCTGGATGGCAAGTAGGAGCGCCATGAGTCTCTGGGTAATCACTTCTGTTTTCTGGCTTGCTTCCTCTCCTGGAAAGTACGAGAGTTGAATGCGATTTTGTCAAGTTCCTTCTGGGTCCATTGTCTATGTATTTACGAGGACAAGACCAGGAAGGAGGCATTTCATAGTGGGGGCTGCTCTTCTAAGGCTTGCTAGGTGCAATTCACCCATTCATCTGGGCTTCTCAACCTGGAAGCTGTTGCCATTTGGGCTGGATAATTCTTCCTGGTGGAGGCTGTCTCCTTCTTTGTAGGACACCGAGCTGCATCTCCTGGGCCTTGATCCACTAATTCTGGTAGCAGCCCAACGACCCAGGTGGTGACAACCAAAATCATCTCTGGACATTGCATATGTCCCTTGGGGAGCAAACCCCATCCCCATTGGGAACCCCTGGCCTAGACTGAGGGGGCCTGGAGAATCATGTTAAGGGAGAACTGGGTCCTTCTTTGCATTTAACCAGAACCTTCCCTGCAACGTTTCCCCTGGAAGGACTCTCAGCCAGTGACAAACTCCTTCCACCGCAGCAAGTCTCAGACTTGAGCCAGCGTCAGAATCATCTGTGAGGATTTCTTAAGTCATAGACTGTTGGTCCTACCCTAGAGCTTCTGATTCAGCAGTCTGGGGAGGAGCCAAGATTCTGCATTTCTAGCAAGGCCCCGGGTGATGCCAAGGCTGCTGGTCCAGGCACCAGATGACAGGAACCAGTGCTCTGTGGTCACGGCTCCCAGTCCTGGAAGTGCCCGAGAGCCCCTGTGCCCAGGCCACACTCCAGGACATCGGCATCTCTGGGGTGGAACCCAGCATTTGCATTTCTAAAGTACCCAGGGGATTCCACTGTGCGGACAAGCCCTCTGCCCCATGGCCCAGAGCCAGCCCTGAGCACTTCTTCCACATTTTCTACATCCTATTCATTCAAACAAATCCTTCATACCATTTTGGCCCTGGGAAAATGCTGGAATGGAGGAAACCTGCTTTTCCCTAAATTGCCTTGGTTCATTCATTCTTTCATGCATCTCCTCCAGCCATCAATACCCTATCCCCTCATCTGCTTCCCACCCTTCACCTAGTGTCTCAAATGGTTCTCTTTTTCTATACCTGCGTGCTCGTTCTCCTCCCCATTTTTATCTTAGCTCATTTATCTTCCTGTCTTGCTTTGTGAGCAGGGATGGCAGGAGAAGGATGACGAAGACAACAGGCGTTTGCATGGGGAATTCTCTCACACGCTCTTACAACACCACAGATCTCACAGATGGAATTTTACAAGGGTTTTTAAGTTACATGGTTCCCATTTATCTGTATTCCTGGATTACGGGCTTCATGGAGGACAGGGGTCCTGTTTCTTTTGCTCTTGTTGGATCCCAGGTCCACAAGGTCCTGCTCCTGCATTGAATGAATACAGAAAGAGAGCTCCGACATCTGCCACGTGTCACCACCCCCTCCAGCTGCTTCTGGCCAGGTCCTTTGTACCAGTAACTGATGGACATGGAAGCAGCAGCCATCCCAGGACTCTGGAACAGCCCTAATCCTTACTATCTTGGCAAAAGTCATTCTCAAGGGTCAAGAGTGATTTCTTAGGCTGGCCTCAAATGCTGCATCTCAACCCAGGCTTACGAAATGCACAGAAAGTGCTTCTCTTCCTTCTACTGGGGGGCAGGAGGTTGGTTTTGGCCATCTTCTTCAGTTGGGGCACCCCTTGGGCTTCCAGATCCCAGACCCTCTGACATTTACTCATCAGAGGGGATTCTCATCTCTCTCCCAGAAACTGTGGTCCCTGCAGGTGGGAAAGCTGCAGGGGATGAACACAGACATCCTCAAGCATGCATCAGGCTCAGAGGGGAGCAACGGACAAGTGTGTAAATGCAGATGCCTGAGTCTTAAGAGCAGAACGCCTCACATGCCTTCACATCCCTCGGCTGGGGAAAACAGGCAGTGGGAGAGAATTCTTGAGTGTTTTTTAGAACTGGTCTGTACCATGTACCCCAGGCGGGCTGCACAGGAAAACTCTCAACCAACTCAGATTTGCAGCAGGAACCAGAAGCTCTCGCTTTCTCACCAGCAATGAGCCTGGAGGATCACGTAATAGAATTCTGAGGACAGGAGCCAGCCCACGAGCACATGGCTGGAGACACCCACCCGCTATCAAGGAGCCCTGTAGGATGTCCCCCTGAGCTGGTACCTGCCCACTATCTTCGCTCACTGGGCTCCTATTCCAGACTTCCTGCAGTATGACCGGTACTCCTAACCCTCCCTTACAAAGCCCCCCGAGACAGTTCAGAAGCTCAATTCTTCCTAACTACCTCCAGTTGGGAGGGGCGATTAATGGAGATGCCACTGTCTTTGGAGAGTTCACTGTGTGTTCAGCCCTATTAGGTGCTTCATCACATGTGTGGGTTTTATTGGATGGATCTCCTACCCCCTCCCTCCTTCCTTCTTCTTCTTCTCCTTTTTTTTTTAAATCCCTAGCCACAGCCAATGAGCCTCCTTATGCATACAACTTTTGCTGTGATCAAATCTATTCCCAAGCACAAATTCCCTGGAATGAAATTCTCTGGTCAAAGGGCATGAAGATTTTTACAGCTCTCGCTGAGCAGAATTGCCATATTGCTTTCCTAAGGGGTCCTACCAATTACAAGACATCCAAGCTTACCAATGTTGCAGTAACCTTGCCAGCATCCAGTGTTATTGGTTTAAGTGTTTTAAGCTAATTTAGTCTGTGTAATGTGGTCCCTCCAGGACACTTTCAGGTGCATTTACTTGACCTCTGTGAAGGATGAACATTCCCCGTAAACTTTCCGCCTGGTGGTTCACGTTGCTGGATTTTTAAATTATGTACCGTGTCCATTTGTATTTTGTGGTCCAGTTCTCTCAATGATAACTTTGAATAAATGTTTCAGAGTTTTCATTATTGCTTATCCTAGCAGCCTTTTAATATAATTTTCCTGTAAAAATTTAATCCCGCAGAGAGACTGTGTCTCTCTCTCTAGGGACTGTACGTAGATCTGCCCTTTACACATACGCAGCAATCCAAGAACCAATTTTTGTCCCCTTGGGGAAAACATTGTGCCCGTTGATAAGGTGTACAAAGAACGAAATTCAACTGCATGGTTCCACTAAGATGTAATGAACTAATGATCACAAACTAATAATTCAGCTAAATAAACAAATGAAATTCAACAAATATTTTCTGGACACCTATCATGTATGAGTGACGAGCTAGTCACTGTAGCTGAAGAAATGGAGAAGTCAAGGACTCTACTGCCATTTTTAAAATTAATTAATTAATTTATTTATTTGCCAGGGAGTGGGGGAAGGGGGGGAGGGAGAGGGAGACACGGAACAGAATCTCTCTCCCTCTCTCTCTCTCTCTTTTTTTTGAGACACAGAATCTTAAGCAGCCTCCACGCCCAGCACAGATTGTGTCTGGGGGTTTCACAACCCCCAGATCATGTCCTCCTGGTAGAGAAGCCTGGGCAACCTGGTAGTCAAAGAGAGGCTGAGGTACAGAAGGAGCTGCTTCTAACCCCAGCTAGTAATTTACTTGCCAGAAATTACAGCCAGCCATGTGATCTGGGCCAGCCATGTGAGCTGAGGTTCCAAATCTGGAAAATGGGGCAGATAGTAAGACGCATCTCTCCAGGTAGGTATAAGGATTAAATGAGGCGGTGCTCCCTAAATTCCCAGCAGGGTGCCTGGCCCAGAGTTCAGGCTCTAAGACTGTTTTTGGCTATTATTATTAATATCACTCTGTTAATTTTGAGAACGTTGTCCGCAGACCATCAGATATTTGGGGTGAAGAATGGCTCTGCCACAAGGTTTTTCAAGGGTCTAAGGGAGAATGTGACCCCCAGATGCAAAACCAAAAATAAGGACATACCTCACTAAATGCTCAGTTATCCCCTTTCCAAGGTCCTTTTCTCATTTTTATTCTCAACCTAGTGCTCTTTAAACTTCAGTGTGTCCATGAGTCACTCGGGGATTTTGCTGAAATGCTGATTCTGATTCAGTAGGTCTGGGATGGGGTCCAAGAGTCTGTATTTCTAACTTATTCCCAAGGGCTGCTGCTGGCCTGCAGACCATTCCCAGAGCGACACTGCTCCCATGGGTTTTGCTGGGGGTGGGTGATCTCAGGACACTCAAGGCATCCCAGAAGAAGAGAGAGATGGACAGAAGATCCCAAATTGCCACCAGGGGCACAAGTGTCTGCACACAAGCATCCCCCTTTGCTAGAGCAGGCAAATCTGAATGTGTATTTCACACTCTGGCTGGAGGCTGCAAGTGTCCCTGGGCCTGGGGTGAGGCTTTCTGCTCCACAAACACCACTGAGCAGTCCCCCTAATGACAGCCCCTCATCAGGGGGCACTGACTTTCTGCAGGTACTTTGCTGCCTTAGCCAGGATCGACCCAGTAGCCTTGAGATAAACCAGCAGGTGTCAGACCCCAATGTTACAGTGGAGGAAATGGAGTCTCAGAAATATGAAGGGTGTGGGTCCGAAGTCTAACTGGTACAAGAGACAGAGATGGGATTTGATTACAGAGCTGACTCCAAGCCTCTACCCACCCCTACCCCAAACTTGGAAACCGGTGATCCCTGACTCTCAGTGACTGGGCCTGACTGCTGAGGACTGCCCTAGGATCTTCACAAGGCCTGGGATATTCTCTGAGGATGCAGCACTAAGAAGTGCGTGGCAGTGATGGGGGTTTGCAGATCACTTAGTGGGGGCAGCTCTGTGTAGCAAGCTTCTGCCTCCTGGTTCTTTGCAAATATGCAGCAGGATCCATCCTGTAGGGCATCTGGCCTTAAAACCAGATTTTTTGCATGTGCTCACCAGCACCAAAGGAGCAAAACAGGGTTGGCATTTCATGCAACAGGAACCAAAACTTTGGTTTCCAACTCCGAAAACCCCACCCCAGCTCCCACCATCCCATCTCCTTGGTAGAACCAGGAGGCAAATTGCTTTTCCAGAGGGGCCTGAGACGCATGAGCCAGAGTTAGACCTGTCCCACACCCAGGTCCCAGATCAAGTGTCTGTTGGCTGTGCAACCTTGGATGAGTTACTTTACCTCTCTGTGCTTCGCCTTCTCCACTTTGAAAAAGAAAGAATGGCAGCAATCTAAATACCAAGAGTTGTTAACCCTTCAGTTGACCCTCACCTTGATTCTAGGAGGCGGGAACGTCACTACCCCATTTTACAGATGAGGACATGGTGGCTTAGGGAGGTAGCAGAGTGATGTCATCAGGGCCTCCATCTCGCTACTACAGCTTGGCCTTGTCCATTCACTGAGTCCTGCAAATGCATAGGGAACTGTCTGGGTTGGTATGCTGGGACGGAGGCACAGATGGAGTTCTGGTTTTCTCGGTCAGAGTCAGGTGCCTAGGTGTGCTGGTCCAGAGGCCATTTGTATGCCTGGCCCCATTCTAGGAGCTCTGCTTAGATCATCTCTCTGAGGCCTCCTAGTCATAAGTGAGATCGGTACTGTATTTTCCCCATTTTATGCGAAACCGAAGCCTAGAGAATGCGCCTTGGCTTCTTGTGGCTACTGTAATAATCTGCCACCAACTGAGTGGTTTAGAAGAACAGAAGTTTATTCTCCTGATATTCTAGAGGCCGGAAGTCCAAACTCCAGGTGTCTGCAGGGCCATGCTTCTCCTGAAGCATGGGCTCCAGGCAAGGCCCTTCCTCATCTCTGCAGCTTCTGATTGTGCCTGGCAAACCTTGGCATTCCTTGGCTTGCAGCTGCTTGGTTCTTGTCCCTGCTCTGCTGCCAGGGGGACTTTCTTCCCTCAGGGCATCTCCTAGATCTTCACATCCTCCTCATGAGGACACCAGTCTTTAGGGTCCACCCTAATCCACTAGGACCTTGTCTTCACCAATCACCTCTCCAAAGACCTGATTTTCAAAACGAGGTCACATTCTGAGGTTCCAGGTCGACATGAATTTGTGAGGAGGGCAGACGATTGAGACAGGAGAGGGAAGTGGGGACTTGTTTGAAGGAGTTGCAGAGCTCAGACTTGAACACAGATTTGGTGCTCTTCACTAGTCCACTAATAACATCATTCGGACCTCTCTATGTTCCCCTACAAATGCCCTCATACACGTGGGTCTCAGGCCCGCTGGGTCTAGGCAAAAAAGCACATGGCCAGGCAGTCACTGCACAGCGTGTCCTGAGCCTCTGGGCCCTTCCTCTAGCTGTGACAGAGAGATCTCCACCTCTCTGCCCTGACTACATAACCCAGCACACTCTCGATGCTTACAAAGCCCTCCGGAGTTTGGAAAGCACGTTCTCGCAGGACACCGGGTGAGCTGCCTTCCAACGATTACACGTGGTTCCCATGACCACCCCCATTTGTCTGATGGGAAAATCAAGACCCAGGTGGCATCCTGAGGAAAGGCATGGGAAAATGGTTTGCAAGGTGTGAAGTACTGTGCTAATGGAGAGGGTTATTAATAATTCTAATTAACAGTAGCAACAATAAGGCTAACAGTCGCTACCCATTACGGATTCAATTCCGTGCACTCAACATTTGCAGGCACGGTGCTAAGTACTCAACAAATATTATCTCATTTAATTCAGTTATCGGCAACAGCCCCGGAGAAATGTTATGGGATTAATTGGCTCTGTTGTGAGGAGGAGCACTAGCAGGTTTGAAACTTTGTTGGATGCTCTCGTGTCCTAGAAATACTTTTGTCTCCCTTTAGTGAGTAAAAGGGAAGAGAAAGACTGGAGCCAGAGTGGGAAAACTGGCCTTTCCTCTAGAGAGATATAAGAGGGTCTGCTTCTACCTTGTACTTGTCCAGATTAATGACTGGCAGGTGTTGGGCTCAGAAGGAAACGTGACCCTCTCCCCTCCCTCTTTCTTATTTCCTGTAAAGGTGAGTGTTTGCTATGTGCCAAACACCCAGGCTGGGTTGTTGGGTTAGGGTTAGGAATATAGTGGGAGCTACCTGGACCGAGGGTGTGTGCTTTTCTACATAAGGAGGACACCTGGATTATAAAGGGCTGATTTGCAATAGAATTTTCAAGTCCTTTGGGAAGAAAAGGGTGCAGAATGCAGACCTGGTGTAGGAACTGAGATAGGAGACTTTTGGGTCAATTATTAAGACTAAGGGAAATGAGCACTTAAGGGATTACCGTGCTATAAGAGGTCTTACACCCTCGAGCAATTTCTTCTTGATGTATGTGTAATATAGTATGTAATTTCCATTAACAATTTTCATCTAACTATGTCTCGAGCAAGGGAGATAGAAGGGTAGTGCATTGTCTGCCTCAGTAAAAGGGTTTCATGTTCTCAACTAAGGGGAATATTTGCAGGACTCATTATCTTCGCCCTTTGCAGCAGGGATCAATGGTACAGGGGTTATAATAAGAATACTAATAACAGCAGGACTAGCAATAATAATGGTAGCAGCGGCAACAAAATAACAATAATCATGGTGAAGAACTAGCAGGCATGGGAAAGTTGCCACATCCCCACATGGCACATAAAGATAGACAGAGAAGGGAAGGGACTCTCTCAAGGTCACATGCCAGCCAGTGACCAGTCTGTGAGGAGTACCCGGTGTCCTGGCAACCAGGCCAGCATTCTTTACTAATGCCAAAGGAAAACAGCAACCACTGCCATTCACCTGTCTCCCCCGGGGCCGGTCCTTTTTTAGGGAGTTCAACCAACAGTATTATAAGTCCAACGAGGACCCTAAAAGGAGGCAAAGGCAGCCCTTTTTCCAGGGGGCCTGAGCTCCCCCCACCCCCAGTGTAAGATGCCACCCAGAGGGGAAGGGTGGGCTCAGGAGTGTCCAGGCCCCAGAAAAGGTGAGAGAATCCTGCAGGAAGCCAGGACTGGGGCATTTCAAGGCTGACTGGGAACCCACACTCCAGTTCCAGCAACAGCTTTGACTCTAGCCTCTTACTCTCCCCCTTCCAACCCTATAGCAGCTCAGTTTTTCTAACGTCAGGCTTCAGGGTCTGTGGGAATGGTGCCTGGGGAATTTCCAGAGCTACGTCTTCTATGGGCAAGCAAAGGTTGCCATGGAAACCCTTCATCCCTTCCCAGACCTACAGCCTGTGCTCCCTCCCCAGGCACTCCAGCCCCCATCTCCCGCCATACTGGGGCAGAGCTGACCAGGCAGGGTGCAACCACACATTCTCCTTTGGGGGGCGAACCCGTTTTTTCGAATCCATCCCATACATGTTGTCCAAATGATTACCTCCTGTCTGATTCAATACGTTATTCCCTTGCTTAAAACCCACCACAGCTCCCCAGTGCCGGAAGGACTGAGCCCCAGCTGGGATGGTATTTAAGTTTTTTCTCTTTTCCACGATATGTAACTGCACCCAAGCATTAAAGTCCCACCCATTCATGGGCTCCAAGAGGTGCCACGAGTGTCTTGTTCATCATTGCCTTTCCTGGTGCCTGGCACAGTTCCTGGCTCACACTAGACATGCAGGAAGGGGAAAAAAAAAAGAGGGAAGAGTGGAAAGTGCCAACTTCTACACTCAGTGTACACTCTGCTTCCGCCACTGATAAGGCAAATTGAAGTTCAACATCTTTCAAGGTTCCTCCTCCAAGACCAGGCAGGTCCACACTGCACTCCTTCTGCCCAAATCCCACCCATACTTGGAAGGCTCAGATCAGCCACCACCTCCCCTGATACTTCCTAGATGTCCCATTTTAGAATGACTGCTTCTTTATCTTAGAGCTTACCTTGATGAGCTGCCTGTGCCTAGAGAAAATTTCCCCTCTCCTCACTAAATGCTTTGAGTTTGGGGACCCTACTTTCTTGGGACCCTCGGCCACCTGTGGCCAGAACTTAACACCACAAAGTCAAACTCATCTGTATCAAAGCCCACTGTGGTTCCTCATCCCTGCTCTTCACAAGGCAAGGCTAAGAGTTTCAATACTCATGAACTTGGATAAGGGGATGCTCCCATGATTTTTCTTCTCTAGGGGGTTTGATAGGTTGAGCAGACCAAGTCCTTTGTTGAAGTTCAGGGCTCCCCCCTCTTCTTTTAGTTGCTCTGTTCCCATATAATCTATTCTCCATACACCAGCTCATGATCCTTATAAACCCTAAACCGTGACAGGGTCAAGCCATTGTGCAAAACCCTCCAGTGGCTTCCTTCTCATTCCCTCCCTTGGTCTCTAAGACAATAGGCTGCCTTATCTGGCTGATTTGGGCAAGTGACTCCCCTTCTCTGAGCCCTGATGACATCCGTGAAGGCATCTGTATCCCTCATTTTCCCCCAACCACCCCCACAAAGAAGTCAGTTTTCCATGAGCCTCTTAGGTATGTATGATGTGTGTATGTATGTTGGTTGGTATCAGCGTGCACTGAACCCATCTCTTAACACACGATTAATCGCGGTCTCTCACTTTCAATAACCTCAAGGATGCCAGGCTCATTCCCTGTGTCTCCCCTGTGCCGGGATACATGGCATTCGAGCGTGTGACGTCGACAGAGAGTAATGCCAGCCCATGGCAGGAGGCAGAGGGGGTTCCTCTTCAAATAAGATGGGAGCCTGAAAGCCCATAAAGCTATTTTAAGAGAGTTCTAGAAGTGTTTGTTTTTAAAATATCATGAAATGGTTATTACCAACCTTTTTTTTTTCTCTCCTGCCATCTTTCCAAACAGGTGCAGTGAGATTAGTGGTAATTTAAAAAGCAGGATTGCCTCTGTGTCAATTTCTCGCTAATGAGCAAAACACGCCATGTAATTGCTATGTATCGAAGGAGGCAACAATGCATTTTCAGCGGCTGTCTAATATGCCGGGGCTCGGATGAACAGATGTTCTGAGAAACGCTTTCCAAGACAGAGGATTCAAGCCCAGAACAAGAAGGTGATGCTTCCCTTTCCCTCTCCTCCATCCAGGGCAGGGCCCCTTGGAGGGCATAAGGCAAAGCCGGATGCCTGTGCTGTCATCCGTGCTATCTTCCTGGAGGCAGAGCGGGTGGTGGGGCTTGGAAACGAGCCGGGGCTGCGATGGGAGGGTGGAGAGTCCCCTTCTCTTTATCAAATGAGGCACCAACCTCCCGACTGTAACAAGGTCTTATATTTTGCCTGGACTTGCAGCGAGCCAGGGGTATCCCCGCTGGCTCTCTGCTCCTCACATGTGACCTCAGCCCCTCTGAAGGTCAGTATCATCATCTCTCAAATGCAGATCATAATCCCCACACATCCCATGGGGGATAAAATGAATGAATGAACAGGCCTGGATGCTTTCCTCTAAAGTGTCCACACAAGGGGCGCCTGGGGGGCTCAGCTGGTTAAATATCTGACTCCGACTCTTGATTTCGGCTCAGGTGATGATCTTGAGGTCCTGAGATCGAGCCCCATGTCAGGCTCCCCACTCAGGGGGCAGCCTGCCTGAGATTGGCACACTCTTTCTCTTAAGTAAATACATAAATAAAATCTCTACAAAAACATAAAGTGTACACACAGCTGGCTCCCTTACAGGGGCACATGGTCACCTGTCTCAGATCTCCCTCCCCTCTCTGGATCTAATAAGGTCATTTATGCCGAGGAATTGGTGACAAGGACGTCAAATACAACCATCTCCATGAAGCCTTCCATGACCACCTCCGATTTCCATGAGGGCAAGAATTCACAGTCTGTATTTTTCTTTCACTGCCTAGGGCAGTGCCGGACGCATAGTAAGTGTTCAATTATTGTTGAGTGAATGACATATATGGGATACTTAATCTAGTGCCCATGACAAAGCAGTCATGCAGTAAATGGTAGCATATAAATTATTATTTAAATTGCTCTAAGCAAAGTGTTTTCACATTGAATAAACTATCAGTCGTCTGCCCCCTGGCAGAGGACCAGATGCTTTTTTTAAGCGTTATACTTTCTCAGTTCTCCCAACAGCTAATTAAGGTGGGTCCTACTGTCATTTCCACTAGATGGAGCTCCAGGAGGCTAGGTGAGGGGGTTTTAAAGTTGGGGAAGGGAGACTCTGACATCAAAAGGAATGGCTTTCCACTTGGATCTGCATGTAACAACCCACGGTCATGCCAGCAGGTTTGGGATGCATTTTCCCGGTGGGGGATGGGGAATAATAAGAGAGAAGGTTTTACCAGCCCAGTAGCCTCACAGAGTCAGAACATCTCAGTGGTTCCATGTGGATAAGGCACCAGAGAGGGAAAATTTGACTTTTGGATTTGAAGAAGAGGCAGCTCGTGGGGCTGGAGGGATTTGGGGTCTGAGGTCTGGACATCATGTTGAATCGGTCCCCTGGGTTGGGGGAGGGGGAGCTCTAAAGCTCAGAGGAATAAATGGAGCTTCAGAGTCCTGGGGGCTTGGGTTCAAGTCTGAACCCCACTGCTCATGAGCCTATTTCCTCCCTACAAAACTAGGATCACTGCAATCCCTCTGCAGGGCCTTGATGGATAAAATGATGATTTGTGAACAACATGGAAGAAACAGGGCAGAAGCCTGCCTGATCGTGCTCAGAAAGGCTCTGAACGGACTTGTGGGTCACCCAGCCAGTGCACACTGGTCGACCACCTCTGTGGGCAGTTGCTCCCGTGTGGGCTGGGGATGGGGGGCCTGGGGACTCCCACTTGAGAAATCCCACTGGACCTTCTGTAGTTCTCGCCTAGCGGTTAGAACATCATGTGTATCACTTAGAACACAGGCAAAGTGTTCCCTGGTGGTTAGCAACCTTGCCCAGTTTAACTCTTGATTCCTTCTTAAATGCATGGGCTTCAGCCAAGCGACCAACCCCTCACAGAGCTTCAGGCTGGCATTCTGCAAACCGAGGATAAAAATAGGACCTCTCTCTTTGAGCTACTGTTGAGAATTACATGAAATGATTTGTGTGTCCATGTCAGTGCCCAATAAACATCCGGTACTCCTATTTTTGTATTATCATTATTCTCATTGTTTATGCACTTTCTTGATCTTGTTTTTCATGCTGCTGCGTTAGGAAGCAAGTCCTGCCTTTTATTCCTCTCTGGCGTCTGCAAATAGTCAGGAGCAGGTCCGGCTCAGGGTAGGTGCTAATCCACAATTCAAAGTAAAGAGGGATGATTGAATGAATGCCATCTTGTCATGGAGCGGTCTTTATAAACACAGTTCCCCAACTTTTCGATCTTTCCAGATGGAACTGGTATTGTTGTTGTTGTTGTGCTTTGAGATTTATTTATTTATGTATTTGAGAGAAAGAGAGAGAGAGAGAGAGAGAGAGAGCATGCACAAGCAGGAGGAGGAGCAGAGGGAGAGGGAAAAACAGACTCCCCACTGAACACAGAGCCTGATGCAGGGCTCAATCCCAGGATCCTGAGATCATGACCAGAGCCAAAAGCAGACTCAGTTGGTTAACTGAGCCATCCAGGGGCCCCCAGAACTGGTGTTTTAGCATTTTTCACTCCCTCTGTGTTTCCTCTCTCAAGTGTTTTGCCTGATGGGAGCTCATAGTGCCTGCTGGTTACTTCGGGCTACATTGTGTCAAAGATACAACCTGTAGATCCACAACCAGAGCCACCCCTGCCTCTCTGACTGAGGCCCTTCCCTACAATTGATCAAGGGGACAGAATCTGCTTAAGCCCCTTTCTCTGTGCATCCCCCGCTGGGGAATATCAGAAGGATCCCAGCCTTTCCGCCTCCTCCCACTCACTTGGGCTCAGCAGCAACTCCATCAAGAATAATCCCAGGCTATAGGCCTGATGGCGGAAAATGAATATTCTGGCCGCTTTTCAGTTTCCAGATTTATTGGGGACAAATGGGAACTCAGCCCCCTCAACCAATCATCGAAGGCAGTCAGCTGTAACTAGGTGTATGCTTAAACAGCCGGCGTGTGAAATATCGCGGCCGTACTCTGCTGATTAAAAAAAAATTCCAAATCCTTATTTCCCGAAGTCACCAGCTTCAAGGCCCGGGAGAGGGTGCGGGTGGGGGTGGGGGTTGCAGATGGGGCCGCTTCAGCGGCCACAGCTGATTCATCATTAATAGCTCTCCCCTGCGACTGTACACTCTGGAATGTGTTTTGTCTTCCACACTGCTGTAGAGAATTAATAAATCATTCAGTTCCCCGGTTTTATGAATCAAATAATAAGAGTATCGCTTAAGTAGTGTTTGCTTTGTGCCAAACACAAGTTAACTATTATCAGCTATTATTAACTAGCCTACAAAGTTGGTACCGTCACAATACCCATTTTACAAATGGGGACACAGAGGCACAGAGAAGCGAAAGGACTTGCCTCGGTTCCCCTGGCTGGTCAGTGGCTCTGGCTCCCACTCTAATGTCTTTGGACCCCTCTGTGCAAATGTTATTGGAGGTCTCCTACTTGTGAGGCATTGAACCAGACCCTGAGCATAAGGGACCAAAGACCTGGTCCCTGAACCCTCAGGGGAGATGGATATGGAGATGATGATGTGGTGGCTAATGTTACGTGGACTATCTCAGAGGCAGGTCAGTGCTGAGAGCCCATACAATGACCATTGCATTGGATCCTCACAAAAATCCTGAGATAGGAACTTTGTTATCCTTGCTTGACATGTGGGGAAACTGAGGCTCAGGGAAGTGAAGTCATACGTTCAGTGGCTGAGCAGAGATTTGAACTCAGGTCTGGTAACTTAAGATCCCACCACTTAGGGGGGCCTGGGGGTACAGATTAGGGGTAGCCTGAACCATCCATGGCAGCTTCTGGGTGGGGGATGGTGAGCTGGGGACTGGGTGGGGCAGAAGAAGAGGGGAGGGAGAGAAGGGTCCTCACTGGGGCCTGGATGTGAGAGAGTCTGGCATGTACGGGGATAGATGTAATGGGGGACACATATGATGGGGAACTGGTGTATATGGGGATAGGTGGGATAGGGGACTGGTGTGCGTGAGCTTTTGTGCAGTCAGAGGGGAACAAAGGGGGAATCAGGAAGGGAAATGGTGACAGGGAGGTCTGGGAAGGTCGACAGTGGCCATGGCAAGCTGGACCTGAGGGAAAAGTTAGAATGTCATCCTACAGGCAGTACTGATGAATTTTAAGCTGGAAAACCCTGACCTATTAGCCAGAGGATTCAGCCTCTGTTTCACTAAGTATAGAATCCCCAAGAGAGTTTCAGAAGCCTTTAGCTTATCCCTCAGACCCTCCCCGATCACTCCTTTCAGGGACCATTAGGGTTTGGGAACCCCAGAAGGGGAACAGGTGGTTTAGTTTATAACTACCTCTTTGAAGGGCCCTTTTGAAATAAACGTCACAACAGGAATTAGTCAAGCCCACGGGCTCAAATGGTCTGACCACATCCCATTCCCATTTCTATCCCGACTATTTAATAAATTCCCTTCCCAGACAGATCAACCGAATATATAGATACATTGTATTTAAAAAAATAAAATCTTATCTGTTTTGGAGAGCCGTGGGAAATGCCTGAGCCGCACTGGGGAGATCATACATCCTTCAGGCATGGGGAAGTTTCAGTAACACCAAATTTCTCAAATAATTAGCACGTCAGCCTCTCTGTTCAGTTCTGTAGACCTAATGCGTTGGCAGTTGCAAATCTTGGGAGATGAGCCATATTCTACCCCGCCTCCCCAATTTGTCTTCAAACTCCAAACGCAGTCAGGGGTTCAGTGACAGGTAGATCACACGCTTTCCCTCGTGTCAACCTGAGAATCCAGTGGACAGGAAAGAGGTCTTTGCGGGGGATGGCTGAGACGGGATGGAGACCAAGCCATGGATGATGGTGGTCGGGGTTGGCATGAGGCCCAGTGTCTCCTCTGCGAAGAGAAACTGGAGGGTGAACCACAGGAGACCAGTGCCAGCAGGCAGGTCTGCAGGGATGAGAACATCACCCAAGCCAACAACTCATGCCATGTTAGGGAGCCTCTCTGTTACCTTGCAGCCAGAGAGTTTTCCTCTTGCTTGCTCTGATCGTATCCCTTCTTTCCCTGCTTCCTAATCTGCCAATGGCTCCTACATGGTCTTTCCAGATAAAGGCTTTGTCTGGCCACTGTGGAGATCTATGCTCTGCATATGCAGGTTTAAAATGCCTTCTCCCCCTTTCCCCTGGCTAATTTCTATTTATCTGTAAGATTCAGTACAGGTGTTGCCTCTTCCAGGAAGCCTTCCTGGATTCCATCCATCTGTCCACTGCCCCCTGCGCTTGTTGCCCCAGCCCCTGTGCTCCCCAACCATACCTCATTGGTTTGTCTCTTTTCCTCTCTGGCCTGGCCTCCCCGAGGGCAGTGTCCATGGCTGTGTCTCACACATCCTTATGTACCTAATGCCTACCAAAATGCCCGGCCTGCAGTAAGTGTTCAGTAAATGCTTTTTGAACGCGCAAATGAGAAATTTCATGAGTAAATGAATGAATGCATGGATATTCTATGATGGTGGTTCTCAACCAAGTGTGATTTCTGCCTCCAGGGGACATCTGGCAATATCTGGAGACTTTGTTTGTTTGCCATGACATGCAGGGAGGAGGAGGAGAGACACTCCTGACCTCTAGTGGTGGAGGAACCAGGGATGCTTATGAATATTCTACAACACACAGGATGCGCCCTCACTCCCACCCTCTTGCCCCAAACAAAGAATCATCCAACTCCAGATGCCAACACTGCCAAGGTTGAGGAATTCTGCTCTGTGTGTCAGGGCCTGGGTCTGTTGCTACAGGCAACAGAGGAGAAAACAAACACATGATCCCCACCCCTAGTGAGTTTATGATCTGGCAAAGATCATATGAGCTACCCCTGAGAAACCACTGGGAATCTGAATAGGACAGGGACATTTACTGCACACCCCCAAGAATAAGTCACTGGTGGTAGCTCTACCCATCTGAATTCCTACTCTTCCTTTAAATGTCACTTCCTCAGGGCTCCGGGGTGGCTCAGTCAGTTAAGTGTCTGCCTTTGGCTTGTGTCATGATCTCAGGGTCCTGGGATCCAGCCCCATGTCTGGGCTTCCTGCTCAGCGAGGAGTCTGCTTTTCCATCTGCCTCCTCCCCCCTGCTCATGCTCTCTCTCTCTCTCTCTCAAATGAATAAATAAAAATATTTTAAAATAAATAAATGAATAAATATCACTTCCTCCATGCAGCCTACCCTGATGCCCCAACCCATACTCAGTTTGCTCTTTCTCTCTGCTGCTGCAGACAACACACTGTCCCATAATTCTTTGTGTATGTGACTGTCGCCTCTCCAGCCTGAGGACAAGGGCTGTGTCCTAGTTGTGGTTTTCTCCTGTGCTTAGAGAATAGAGAGCAGTTTACTAAATGTTTGGGGAAATGAACACCAGAAACAGGACTGTCGCAGACATCAAGCCAACAGTGGGGTTTCCCCACGTTCCGGAACCCAGGGGAACGTCTGTATGAGGGCCTCTATTGCTGAGAAGCCCAGAGATGTCGATGAGCTCCCAATCCCAGTCATGAGTTGACACAGAGGAAGAAGGCTGTTCTGGGCCATCAGTATTTTGTCATTGACTTTGCCAAACCAGAGAGCAAGACGTTCTCCCAATGAGCATGTCAACTAACGAGCTATAAATTAAAAGGGAGGGGAAAAAAAAGGTCTGCTAATTCCAACCCACTCTATTTTTTGCTCACAGCTGCTTGGGAGGGAATGCACTGTGCCTTTCAGATGGAACATTTCTTTGGCTAAGCTCCCCTCTCTCTGCCTGCCCTGTCATTTCTCTCCTCTAGGATCCCTCCTAGTTGGAGCCTGGGGAGCCTCGGCTTTGGGGTCACACAGACCTGGGTACAAATTCCAGCTCGGCCACTTCTTAACCACGTCTGTCTGAGCTCCGGTTTCTTCACCTGCAGAATCTCAGCTTCTGAGCAGGCCTGGGAAACACCGAGACTTCTGGAGTGAGACATTCTCCGGTGCCCCTGGAGGATTGTAGACCACCCCCAGGATGCCTGGTTCAAGGGGGAAGCAGGGCTTCTGGTCCTTGGAAAGGAGCCTCCACATTCCCAGCTCTCACCTGTCCAGGATCCCCCAAACATCACTTAGCCATGCAAACCCCCACTGCACACACAAGAAAACTAAGTCCCAGAGAGTGGAAGTCAGCTTAGACGGGCTGCAGAGATGGGTGCAGAGGCACTGGACCCTCATCCCTCATTCACTGCTATATATTCTCCTACATAGTAATAACAGTGGCATCTGCCATTTATTAAGTGCTTACTAATGCACCAGGCGCAGAATGATCTTCACACCCTCCGAGGAGCAAAAAAACCCATAAAAGGAAAATTTGCTTAAATTGAGCCTCATTAAAACCAAGAACGTCTGCTCTTTGAAAGACGATATTAAGAAAAGGAAGACAAGCCATGTATGGGGAGAAACTATTTGTAAATCTCCAATCTGGTAAAGAATTGCACCCCATAATATAGAAATAATTCTCTAAACTCAGTAGTAACCGGGGGCCTGGGTGATGCAGTCGGTTAAGAGTCCGACGCTTGGTTTGGGCTTGGGTCATGATCTCAGGGTCCTGGGATAGAGCTCCACATTGGGCTCTGCGTTCAGCATGGAGTCTGCCCGTCTCTCTTCCTCTACTCTTCCCCCCCTCACTCCCCATCCCCATCCACTCTCTCTCAAATAAATAAATAAAATCTTTAAAAAAAAACCCAAAAAACAAAGTTAAACCTATACCTGCCATATGATCCAGCAATTTCACTCCTAGGTGTTTACCTAAGAGAAGGGAGACCAGATGTCCATGTGAAGACATGTTCACATGTTCACAATGGATCTATTCACAAACTAGAAACAACCCAAATGTCCATCAATGGGTAAACAAACTGTGGTATATTCAGATGATGGAATATTGACCACTTAGCAAGGAAAAGGGATGAACTATTGATACCCATAATAACAGAGATGAATCTCAAACAACATTACCCCGAGAGAAAGAAGCCAGATTTAAAAAAAAAAAAAAAAAAAGAAGAAGAGTATGTAGGACATGATTCTGTTTGTAGACAATTCTAGAAAATACAAACTAATATATTGTGAGAGTGCTAGCCTGGGGGAAGTGGGGGGAGTGGGAAGGAGTGAGCCAAAGGAACTTTTATCAAAGGGCATGAAAGCATTTTAGGGGAAATGCGTGTGTTCATTATCTTGATTGTGGGGAGGGTTTCATGGGTGTGTATATATATCTCGAAACTTCTCAAATTGTACGTTTAAATGTGCGGTGAACACCAATTACACCTCAATGAGGCTGATAAAAAACAAAACCTCTAATGATAAAACCTGAGAAAACAAATACTGTATTTCACTCCTGTTTTATAGAAGGATAAACTGAGGCTCAGAGAGGTTAGGTTAGGTCCACTTACAAAGGGTTACCCAGCTAATACGTGGTGGATCTAGGACTCAAGGTAGGAGAGGGTGATTTTATTTTTAAGTCATCTTTTCACCCAGCACGGGACTCAAACTCACAACTCTGAAAGCAAGAGTCACAAGCTCTGCTGACTGAGCCAGTCAGGCGCCCCTAGGAGGGGGTGAATCATAAGCCCCACTTCTCAGTTGCTGGGCACTCTGCACTCAGCTCCCAGTGCTTGTCCTGTCTTGGGCTAAGTCCTGACCCCCAGCAACACTGAAGAGAGCACCTGCCCCTCCCACACTGTCCCTCCTGCTGCTACCGCATAGCTTCTCTTCCTTCTGACTGATCAGTGACTGGGGATCTCTGCTCTCGTGCCCAGACTGACCAGTGTCAAAACTGACTCCTTCGAGTTTCCCATGGCACTTAGATTCCATGCCAATGTCTCACTGGGGCAGCTTGTCCCCTCTGGTCCTGTCCCATCTCTCTCCTCCTCTGCCCTCCCGACTCCATTAGGGCCAACCTGTCTTTCCTCCCAGGCTGTAGGAGGGAACTAGCCTGATGTTTCGGGGAGGGCTTCCCTGCCCCTGCTCTTGAGTCCTGATGCTCCAGTCTCCACAAGCAGTCAGAGCGGTCCCTAAAAAATGATAGACTCACATCCTCCCCCTATTACACTAAGATCAAACCTCTACACTGGCTTCAGGTGCCCGTGGGGACTGGCTCCTCCGGCCACCTGGCTTAGCCTCCTCCATGCCTGTCTGCATTCCCAAGCCTGCTCCTCCTTCCTGGAACCCTCTTCCCACATCCCTGCACAGCTGGCTCCTCCTCCCTGCCCAGCTCAAATGTCACCTTCTAACAGGGTCCCCTGGTCACCTCTGTAAGGAATCACGACATTCATAATTACTCTCCTTGTACAGTAGTGGACACAATCTGAAATCCCCTTGCTTAGCTGTGGGTTTACTTGTCATCTGTACCCCATGTTTAGATCAGAGCCTTGTCCCTACTAAATGCCCAATGAATACATACAGGTATCTGTATGAATAAGTGTCTGACTGGCACATTCACCCTGAACTTGGAGAATCAGGACTGTGGGAAAACTGTGTGACACTGGTCCAAGCACTTAACTTCTCTGAGCCTCAGATCCCCCATCCGTAAAATGGGTATAGTCTGCTTCCCCTCAGCATGGTGATGTTGGAGGGCAAGGGACCCTGCACACAGAATGTCACTAGAACATGACAGTCTTATTATTATTATTATTATTATTATTTCCTCCGCGAGTGTGAAGGATTCCATTTGGACTTGGGGAAGCCACTACAGGGCCCTTCTCCATCACCACTCCTGGACTGGCATCTGTCTTCCACGGGCGAGGACGTGCCTGGGAGAAATCAGCCGACACATGACAGGATGAAGCAGCTCCCAGAAGAGGCCTCAGCTAAAGAAAGAGCAAAGCGCCCCTGACGAGACAAGGGGAGGTTTCAGACAATATCTAATTGGTATTCTCCGAGCGATGCAAAAGGACACTGCATCTCTAAAAAGGGAACAATCGGAGATTAGGGAAGATCGCTGTGAGAGAAAAGCTTGTTTAAATCTATTACTGAACAAAAATGGTCTGTGGGTTTTGAATGGAAAATTTGTGTTCCTGCTCCCATCTCAGATTAACCCGTGGCAGGGCACCGCTGAGCACGCGAGGGGGTGCACATAGGAGGAGGGGGAGAGGGTCTCCTGGTTGACATTTGCACAGTGTTCCCACACCCCGGTGCTGAGTGCCAACCCACAGGATCCCTTGGAGCCCCAGATCACTCTCGGACACAGTCCTCCCCATTCTACAGAGGAGGGGACTGAGGCTCAGTGAGTGGCTTGTATAAGATACACAGCCAGGGTAGGTAAGGCTGAGATTTGAACTCATGTCTCCCTGTGTCTAGAGTCTGAGCTCTTAGGATATGCACAAGTGTGAGTGCGTGTGTGACTCACTGACTTTTAGGGCAAGAGGAACCTCAGAACTCAGCTCCTCTGACCATTTCCTTTCACAGATGGGGAAACTGGGACTCGTGTATGGGAAGGAATATTCCGTGGGCCTTGCCCAACTGACAGTATGAGGATGTTGCGAATTCTGATGGAATGAACACTCATGGGGTGCCGGGCACAAGGCTAAGCCTTCACATTTGTCTCCTCATCCACCCGACAAGGGGAGGAAGGCACTGTGAGCCCATGTTATAGCTATGGAAACTGAGGCTCAGAGAGCAAAACCATGGCTCAGTGGACAAAGCTGAAGTCCCAAGCCAGTTCTGTCCCCATGCCTGTGGAGTGTTGTTTGGGGACCCCCCTATACATACATGTGTCCCCCCCACATCACAGGACACCATGGTGGTTCTCCAGCATCTTCCAGCCCCCCAGCCTCTGCTCAGGTGCCAGCTAAGGCCCAAAGCTGGGGTTACAATGCATTTTGACTAGCGGCACTTGTGTAGCCCCAAGGGGCCTGGGTGGGGGTCCTGCACCATGGGCCTGGGGTACAGATGCAGAATGGTTCCTGACACCACCCAGGTGCTGCGCGAGATGACGGCAGGATGGGTAATGAATGGCCTGGCTCTTGAGCCTAGAAGGAGCATCCAGGGGGCAAGAGAGCCAGCAGGAGCACCACGTTTACTTCTAGGGCATTCTTGCATGGAACAGAAACCCTGCCTTCTGGTGCAACTCACTGCTGGACAATGTCTGGTGGTCAGACAGAGGGCTCCCTTGTGACAGAAGTCCTGCCCGGCCCTCCCAAGGTGCTGAGGATAAAATAACCCCCAGGCTGGTCTGTGGGCCATTGGCCTCTACTTCCCCTCACTGCCCTTGGTGACAACCATGATCTCCATCACCTCCTTCACCTTCCCTGCCCTGGCCTTCTTTTGCTTCCTGGAACACCTCACACTGGTCCCCTCCTTAGGACTTCTGTGTTCCCGGCTCCCATCCCCTGGAACACGCTCTCTAGTTCTTTCCAGGCTCCCTCCCTCCCCTTACTCAGGCCTTTGCTCTCTGAAGCCTCATCTGGACACTCTGGTCACCGGTCACTGGTGGTCAGACTCTACTTCATTTCCCCGAAGGGCCTTTCTCCAAGTCCTTGTTCCAGCTGCATTTTTAATTCCTCTAGTTGTGTGTTTCATCTTTACTATTTGGTTTATCCTATTAGAACATAAAGGGTTTAGGGGTGCTGGGTGGCTCAGCTGGTTCAGCGTCTGACTCTTGGTTTCAGCTCAGGTCATGATCTCATGGATCATGGGATCAAGTCCCATGGCTGGCTCTGTGCTCACTGGGGAGTCTGCTTGGAATTCTTTCTCTCCCTCTCTCCCCGCATCTCCCCCTGCTCACACTCTCTCTCTCTCTCAAATAAATAAATGAATCTTTTAAAAAAAGAATATAAGGGGTTTCTTGTATGATGTCAAGATATCTTGCCTGTCTTGCTCACCACATAATCCCAGCACTCAGCCCTGTGCCCCCACAGAGTTGGTGCTCATTAAATATTTGTTGAATGAATGAATGACCTGTCCAAGGTCCCAGGGCACATGAGAGATGGGTGCAATCAGGGCAGGCTGCATGGAGGAGAAGCCCTTTTCTGATTCTTGTACTTTTACAATCAAGAAACAACCCTCAAGTGGTTACCTTTCTCCTCCCTCAGTTTTCCAACCTGTAAGCAGGGGGTTGGTAAGACTCTTCTCATGGACCCACCAGCTCTGACCCTGGATTCTACGAAATGCCAGTTTCTTCTTCTCTCAGTCATCCATGGCCCGGCCACTCATCTGCTGGAGCTGGGGGGAGGCCTGTTCCAGGGATGCCGAGGCCAGGGCTACATCTCAGCCTCTCTCTCTTAACACAGCAGACGTCTTTACGGCCATTGGGAGCTTTGTGCAGGGTGTGTCATGGACTGTGGCCCACGATGCTGTGTGCGGTAAGAACAAATCAAGGCAGAGAGAAGGGGCCTAATCCAGCAAGAGTGTTGGGGCCTTTGTCTCCTTCCAGAACATCTGTGGGACCTGACCCGCCTTTCCTGGCATTTAGTATCACTTGTACCTGGCTTTGTGCACCCCAGGTGAGCGTCCATGAAAGGGCTTCTCAGCCCAGTGGTTCTCTGAACATTTGAATCACTTGTGAGACTTCCTCTTTCTCTACTCCCAGAGACGCTGTCTCACCTGATCGGGGGTGAGACCTGGGCCCTGGTGTTCTCTAAAATCTCCCCAGGTGATACAGAGGTACAGCTAGGGTGAAAGGACACAGGTCACATGAATCGGGGTGGCCGAATCAGGATCACCAGGAACATGTCTGTTGAATCACAGACCCATTGAGCCAAAAATATCTGAAGCCAGTGGTTGGGGTCCAACCATCCCTGCCTTCTAAGGAACAACCTGGGGGATGGTTATGCACATTAACTATTCTGATTGCTTTCTGAAAAAGAGCTTTCTTGAAGTGTAACTGGAAAACAACACCCTCCATATTTAGAGTTTGGTAACTTTTGACATACATGTGCCCATGAAACCGTCCTTCGCTGCGGTCAACATAGAGGACATCTCCATCACCCCCATGGGCTTCCTCATAAGCACCTCGAACTTGAACTTGACTGGCTTAGAATAAAAGCCTGAGCAGGTGAGCACAGTAATCCAGAGGCCAGACTTCTGCTTCAGACAAGGGTCAGGTCCCTGTGCCGGTGCTTCCCCATGCCAGCTGTGGGACTCAGGGCAGTGGCTTCATTGTGACGGTTCCAAACTCTGCAGCACTATTGGGTAGTGAAGGAGGTGTCTGGAGAGCACCATGCTGAAAGGAGGACCCCCATTGGCAGCAATGATCATGAATATCAGATCCACTATCATCTCCATGACCCTCATGGCAGCAGGACTGGGAAGGAGAGAGTTGCTTGGGGAGGGCGAGCATCTTGTCTTCCTGTCCATTGGGTGTCCACTGCCCAGCACCATGCTGGTTTCTACTCAGCTTCTGGTAAAAATGGGTGGAGTGACACATGACAGACTGTCCAGCACATATAGGACACTGGGTAGGGGTGGGGTGTCGTAGAGCCTTTGCTCCCCCGCCAAACCCCATGGACTCCAGCCCTACCTTCCTTTGCCTTCTTTCCTGACTGCATGTCCCCCACTGTGATTGGGGTCACACGCCTGCAGCCTGGCCCTCCATCTTCCCAGACTGTCATTCCTGAGAGCACAGCTATTTCCTGGGGGACACCTACATTATTTATTTCGTAGCTCATTCGTTTCTCTTCAGAAGTTTATTTGTTCGCACATTGGCTTGTTTCGTCCATTGTTCAGGCAGGCAAGAAGTTTCGTGGAATCACTTGGGCACCTCAGTCGGGCAGTGCCTGTCTTACCTTGGCACTTGGCTCTGGAGCAGGGTGTGGATAAGTGCTTGGTAACTAGCCCAATGGAGAGGAAGCAAGGCTTTCTGTCCCTGCACTGCTCCCATGGACAACTTCATCAGTGCATGGGATTTTTTCCCTGCTCTCCGCAGCTGTTAAGCCTGGGGTCTATGCTCCTCCTGTGGTCATAGGCACGTTTTCCCTGAGAGGCACTGCAAGTTCGCCATGCACTTGTGCAAATCTTTTCTCACCATCTGAGCTGCTAAATCCTGGAGGGCAGAGGCAGATCTTCAGCCGTGACAACCTCTCATAGAGCTTAGTACATGGTGCTCAGAGTGGCAGTTGGAGGCGACAGAGACAGTCACTCACGATCATAACGGCAACAGCTACTTTTTACTAAGTTCCTAGATAAGATCTGGCAGTATCTATACCTCTCCTCATTAGACCCTCCATATAGCCTGCTGCTGTTTTGTTATTGGCCTGATTTTACATTTGAGGAAATCGGGGCTCAGAGAGGTCAAGTGGACACACAGCCTTCACCGACAGAGCAGGAGTTAGAGCCTGGATCTGGTTAGGACTCCAAAGACAGTGCTCTCTCTATCCACTCATTCAAAGGATATTCGTGAAACATATGCCTTGTGCCAGGCACCATGCTAGGGATGTATGTGGAGCAAAAATAGATGTGGTTCACATTATCCTGGAACCTTCCTTGTTAGACACTCATGGAATAAGATATAAGCTCTATAGAAACATATCCGTTAACTCAGGAGCTGCCAGTAACGCAGAATCCCAACCCAGTGGCCAGAAGATGTCAGTGCTAAGTGAACAAGGGACAACCTGGCCTCGTAACCATGGCAACAAAGGTGTCAGCTCCTCCTCCTTCTGCTTTGCCATCCCTGTGTGGCTTCACTTCATGGTGGAAAAACATAACCACACCATTCTTCATGGTCTTTGTATTCCGGAGAGGAACAAAGGGAAGAGAGAGTGACAAAGCCCATCCCAGTTACACCTGCCCTCTTTCAACAATCTTTCCCAGAAATGTCCATCAGCACCTTCTGCCTTCATCTTGCTGGCCAGACAATGTCACACGGGCATTCCCAGGTTCAAGGAAGGCCAGGCATTCAACCACAGTAGAAGAAGCCCAGGGAGGATGGGGATGGTCTGGGTGTTCAATAAATTCACCCACAGTTCAGCCAAAGAGCTCCCAGGGGAGACAGGTTTCAACTGAATCATCACAGAGAGCTGAAGGCACAGTGACCAGCTGGGATAAGGAGTCTGAAGGAAAGAGATAGGATTCTCTGGGTATATTTATGTTTCTGGTCTCTGGTGCATTGGTGGCTGTGGGCGAAGGACAGCTGATGCTTGAGCTGGGATGGAAAGAATGGGTGATCTTGGTGGAAGTTGGAGGGAAGAAAGTTTCGGGCAGAATAACAGCTTGTGCAGTGGTGAGAGGTGGGCAGACACCCAACCATGCTGGGAACAGCAGATCATATTCATAATTTTGGTCCTTATTCCGAAAGCCATGGGGAGCCAGCAGAAGGGTCTTCAAATGGGGAGGTGGCGTTGGCAGATCCATGTGTTGAAAAGATGATCCGAGGGAGGCAGAGCTAGAAGCCAGGAGGCTGATGAGGGGACCATTGCAGTTGGCCACGTGAAGGCTGACGGTGGCAGAGACCAAGCTGATGGCGCCGGGGAAAGGGGAAAAGTGAGCTGCTCTGAGAAATATTTAGGAGGCAAAATTAACAGCACTTAAAGAGAGTTGGATAAAGGGAGTGAAGGAGAGCAAGGAAGAATGGATGATTTCCAAGTGTTTGTCTTGCTCAAGCATACATATGGCTTCACAGTTCACCAAGCCAGCGAATATGGCAGAGAGGGAGGACCAGGTCTGTCGCATGGCAGGAGCCTTGAGCTGCGGCGTGCTAGCCAAGTAAGGGTTTGCCACAGTGTGGAATTAGAAGGCGTTCTTTTTTTTTCTTTTGCAAAGTCCATCCTTCACCTTCAGACAGATACCATCGGCTGTGCTTGTTCCTAAATGCACCTGCTTCGGGTTTCTCCTTGAGTCTCTTTTAGTTATTTCCCACCCACATTGCAAATGGCCATTTGGGATGGCAACAATTTACCTCGATCATATCCCCAATCCTTCTTTTTCCATACAAGACATGACGCATTACCCCCACAAGGCTCAAAACATCATCTTGTTCATTCTTGGAGCCATCTAATTCCTCAGCCATGGATGCTGGGCCAGGAACACTGTCTATTTTCCCTCCTACATGTTCATCTCGTCCTTGAAAAGACCCCCCACTGTCCTTCTCAAAATCAGCCAGCCCCAGAGTCTAATGGCTTCTGACAGGCTGACTGATTCTGATGCTCAAAACTAGTAATGGAGGAGCAGGCATGGCTTGGCGGTCGTTGTGATTCTTAGTGTTATGTGGATGGCATCGATTAGACGGAGGCAAGCCAATCTCTCTGACTGAGTCAGCTTCCTGACCAGTGACAGGCTCATCCTGTGTTTGGCATGACAAGCTATCTGCCTGACAAAGTTCCCGCTAGCTGCGCAAAGCTAATCAGAAAACTGAAATTGCTTGAGGCCAGGATAAATTGGAACATACTCCTCTCTCTCAATGCTCTGAGTTGTGGGATGGCTGGGACAAATCTCTTCAAGTGGCACTAGGACCATCCTGCCAAAGATTCCTCAAACCATGGATTTGTCCATTTGCTCAGAGTAGCTTAATTTTTTTTTTTTTAGATTCCATAGGAAAAGGTGTTTGTTAAAGAACTTTTGTAATAATAGCTAATGGCAGGTCTAAAACTAATTTTTTTATTTGAGCCCAGCTGATTTGCAGATGAGGACAGATTCATGCCCTTGCAGTTCTAACTCGCTGGGAGGATTTGGGGTTATTTGTTATGCAGCATCATCATGGCAGGAGCTGACTGTTACAGGTATTGACATTCATCTAGCTACTTAAGCTCTATGAGGGGAGACATCGTTGGGTGCCTCCTATCCCCCTTACTCTCCACATCCAATCCCCGGGCACCTCTTGCCAACTTGACATTTTAAACCTACCTCATATGTACATGAGCTCTCTATCACCTCTCTAGGTCAAGTGTCTATAAACTTTTTTTTTTTTTTAAGATTTTACTTATTTATTTGGGAGAGAGAGATCACAAGCAGGCAGAGAGAAGGGGAAGCAGCCTTTTTGCTGAGCAGAGAGCCCAATGTGGGGCTCAATCCCAGGACCCTGAGATCATGACCTGAGCCGAAGGCAGAGGCTTAGCCCACTGAGCCACCCAGGTGCCCCTAGCCTCTATAAACTTTTATCCAAATGACTGCAGTTACTTCCTAAGTCTGTTCTCTAGCCAGTGGCCAGTGTGAGTTCTAGACCAACATATTAAATCCCTCCCTGCTCAAAACCCAACAGAGACCTCCCATTTCACTTAGAAATAACCCAATCTCTCTGTCATGGCTTTAAAATCACCAGATAATCTGTCCTTAACAGCCTCTCTGCTACCACACCTTACAGAGAACCAATGCTAGGCTGGGACCTGCCATCATGACCTGGACCTGGTCCAGTCCAATTCTCCTGCTACATAGAGTGAACCCCTTTGGGGTAACAAGTGTCCTCAAGTCTCCCTGATTCTTCCCTGGTTATAGAACCGCTGATTCAGAAAAACCTGGCAGAGCTGGGATAAATTGAATTCTTCCTTGTTTCCATTCCCACCTTAGTTTCTGCCTCCAAAGCTCTCTCATAATTTACAGCCTCCTTAGATTAATTGTCAACAACAGCCAGTGTTATTAGGGATTTTCCAACTGGATTCAAGATGGTGCATTAATTCAGGTCTTTTTTTTTTTTTTTTCCTTCCTTGAGACAATTTACTCAATGATAACCCACTGGGTCTGCCACCTATCCCTTGATGCTCAATAACAAGGCCACTTTAATAGTAATTAATTCCAATATTATATATATTTTCATTAAAAGCAGAATGACAGGTCAGGTTTAGTAAGTTATGAATTATCAGAGCTGGACTGTACCAGCTTCGCTTTACAAATGCTAAGTATTCCCCAAACTCTCAATTTCCCATCTTTCTCCCTATCCTGGGGCCTTAATTATGATGACAATGATGACAATGCTAATAATTATTACTGTCAACATGTATTGAGTGTTTTCCGAGTACCAGACACCATACTGAGCACTTTATGTGCATTATTTGAGTTAAAACTCAATCTTTTCTAGTAGGATCTATTATTATCTCCATGCTACAGGTGAGGAAACAGAGTCTGGGAGAAAAGAAGGAATTTCCCCAAGGTCACACAGCTAATAATCAGCAGGGGCAGATTCAAACTCAGGCTGCCCATAAAATCAGCCTTCTTGATCCCTAAGCGATTAATTTCCTCCTGCTGAAGGGGAGGCTGAGGAACAGGAACTCTACTCCATGGACTATACTCAAAAATAAACCCGGGAAACCCGACTTACTCTACAATGTAATTAAAAACAGATCGTGTCTGATGCCAACGGAAGTTAATGGCTTATGCTGCAAAATCTGGGTTCGTGGCCTTTCATCTCTAAGGCAAGACACTGGCACTGGAAATAACCAGGAACTTTGGAAGCTGAGAAGCGTCTCAGCTGTGCTTGATCTTGGACAGGAGACATCATTCACGTATAACCTGTTCTGTTTTTCCCCACCCACCTCATTTCACACCACCCTGAGGTACCCATTTTGTGGATGGGAGATGGAAGAGCTAAAGGAAAAGTCATGCGGTGGTCAGGCGCGCGGGGGTTGGGGAGCTGGGAGAACCGGCCCTTATACTGTCTCCTAGTGGTGGAGATGGCCACAAACGCCATCCCAACAAAAGTCAGCCCTTCGCCTCTCACAGACCAGAATTTTTCAATCTCAGCACTATTGACATTCTTTGGGGTGAGGGCTGCCCTGTGCATTGTGGGCTGTTTGGCAGAATCCTTCTAGAGCACAGTATACTGTTTACACGAATGAAAAAAGATATACTTCTCATCTTAAGCCATTTAAAAATCATTTTCTTCACATGTATGATGAATGGTCTACCCCCAGTTTTCCTCTTTAATACTGGGATTTGTCTTATATACCAGTGGGTTTTGTTTCTGAGAAAATATGATGGTTTCTTTCTCTACTTCCACCTTCTTTCACTAAAATGATGGGCATGCTGATACCTAGCTCTTAGAATTGCTGGGGGTGGAGGGGGTTCCCTATGTCAGTGGCCTGGTATACAGTAAGGCCTCCATAAATGCTAACTGCCTTGTAGAGCCAGCATGGACTCCTACGAAAAGAGGTCAGTGGTACAACGGAGAAAAGCCAGCAGGGCAATGAGACTGGAGCCCTTGGTTTGTGTCCTAGGCCTGTCACTGCCTTGTTGTGTGACCTTGCATATATCACTTACCCTCTCTGGTCCTATGTCAAGTGCTGGATACACAGTAAGGACTCCATAAATGCTCATTACCTTCTCACCCTTGTAGAGCCAGCAAAGGCAGTGAGAAAGTTGGGCTAGAAGCTCTCAAGGGCCCCCCAGCACTGCATGGTAGGTTTCTTGCAAGGCTACACATGGTAGTAGTTCCCTAAGCATGCACTAGAATCATCTAAGGAACTGGTTAACATGCAGACTCCCAGCCCCTAAGCCGAAGAGTTTCTGATTTAATAAGTCTCAGCTGGATCCTAGGAATCATTTTAACCAGGTCCCAACCCCACCTCCAGATGATAGCTATGGAAGGGGTCCTGGGCCCAGGCTCTGGGGAGCTGTACCCCCAGGAGGATCAGAGGCCCCACAAGCTTGTTGAGAACAGGCACTGACACTGATATTTCATTCTTTTCTGGTTTCTGCAATAAACTCTGAAAATTGAACTTTGAAAACAGATTTCTGAAAAGTTGGCCTGGGTAAGGTTGCTAGCAAATCAAATCTCACTGAACATACAGGTTTAGAAATGAGGCTCTGTGGACTGGGGTCCAAGTAGGCATCAACCAAGAAGCATTCTGGATACCTGGTCCTATGCTAGGCATGCACATGCTTGCATGTGTGCATGTGTGCATGTGTGTTCTGGGGAAGAGTGGTGGAAGCTGTCTCTTACAGCCTCACCATTTTGTTGGGTGGAACAGACATTTGCAGGTCAAACTACAATGATCATAATTGTAGCAACCACTCCATGCAAATGCTTGCTATGCACTGGGCCCCCGCATAAAGCTCCTTACACACTTTCTCATAGGGAGTCTAACTAACACATCCATGAGGCAATGAAAGTGTCTCTATTTCACACATGGGGTAGCAGAGCCTCCAGGAGTTGGAGTAACTTGTGCTTTGTTAGGAAGTGGCAGAGCCAAAATCCCCGCAGCCAGTCTTCCTATAGAGCTGTGATTTTACCACACTGCCCCATGCTGGTGAGTGCGATGGTTATTTTCAATCATGGGAAGTGAGAGTTTGTAACCAGGATGCTAATTGGCAGGTAGACAATGGGAACATTGCAAGGTTAGAAAGAAAGATCAGTCCCTGTGGGTTGGAACAGAGAGCAGAAGCAAGATTTAATCAGGCCTTGAGGGTTGTGGGGAAAGTCAGATGGGCAAGGGCAGGGGCAAGCTATGGGAGTGAAAAATGGATCTTTATTTGTTCAACATCCATTGACTCTTCCAAAGGACGTTTGCCTGTTCCTCCCTCTCTCCAGTCTATTCCTTTCATTTTCCCTCCCACTTCTCTTTCTTCTTTTACCCACCCATCCACCTCTCTGTCCATCCATTCATCCATTCCTTCATCCGTCCGTCCATATATCCAACCACCCATGTATCCCTCCATCCACTCATCCATTCAACCATCCATCCGTCTATCCACACATCATCCATCCATCTATCCATACACCTATCTGTCCTTCCATCCACCATGTACCCATCTATCCATCCAACCATCCATCTATCCATCTACCCACCTGTCCATCTATCTGTCCATCTATCCACACATCATCCATCCATCTTTTCATCCACCTGTCTGTGCATCCATCTACCATCCATCCATCTATCCAGCCATTCATTCATCCATCCACTCACCCATTCTATATTTATTATATAAGCCAGACATTCCCTTTCTCTACCCCTCTTCTTTCCTTCTCTCTCTCTCCTCCTCCTTTCCCTCCTTCCTCATTCATGCATTCTTCAATTCAACATGCATTCCCTGAGAGCTTACCCAGTGCTAGATTTTATGCTAAACCCTGGGGATATATGGCCCCTGCCCTGGAAGAGCTCACAACCTAATCAGGGAGAAGTAGGCAGAGGATTATGGGACTACATGGCAACTGGCATGACAGATCCTGCAGGTGCTATCAATGGTGGCTTCAGGGGGATGAACTCCAGACTGAGAACGATGCCTGTGCCATACCCATCCCGTGATCTCACTTGGCAATAAGATCTGGTTCATCCGAGGCAGGCAGTAGAGTGGGAAGAGCTACTCTGTGACATGATGCTGGGTGTCCTCATCTGTACAGTGGGAATACCATAGCTGCCCTGTCTGCCTCAAAGGGATGTGGGGAGATTAAGGAGGATAGGGTCAGTGGCAGGTTCATCATTATTACTGTGTCTGACTTGCAACTCTGCAAATTTCAGCTTCACTGGTGGTTTATCAGTCTCATTCACTGCTACTGCCCCAGGGCCTAAAACAGTGCCTGCTACATAGCAGGTGATCAGTAACTATTTGTTGAATGAATGAATAAACATATGATGATTTCCATTTTTTAGATATGGCATCAGTGACCCAGAAAGGTAGAGGCACTTGCCCATGGTCCCACGCCAAGAAGATGACACACCTAGGGTTTTAAGCAGAGCTGTCACACTCCAGTCCATGAGCTTTCCACTTCCAGTGAGGCTTAATTCTGCCATCAAAGCTCACTGGTAATCACCACGCCGCCGCCCAGCCACCTCCTTACCCACCTGGTGCCCTGGTAGACAAACACTGTTCTTTTTATTGTTATAACTGTTGTCACCAGGTTCTGCGTGTCCCTCTTTGTTGCTGAGGCCAAGTGTGCCCTATTCACATAGCCAGAAGCTTTAATGAGTTCTCCTTGGGCTTCCGCTTGGTTGTTTTTATTGGTTTTCCTCATGGCATGGGATTAAGAAAAATGTCTTTGGAAAGTAGCAAATTACTGGCTTACGTAGATTCCCTGGGCTCAGAGGAGATGGATTCACATACGGAAGGTTCTCCACATCCGAGACAACCGTCCATATGGAAAATAAAGTAGCAAGTCATTTGCTCAATGACAAGTTCTAATTTTCTTAATTCTTCCAAACAGTCTGTATATAGAACAGATTTCGTCAAAAAGGCACACAGGGCTCCATTGATCTTGTTTATGTTCCCATTGTGGGAGTACTCCAGTCCCACCTGCTTTCCTACTGATGTTTACTAGGAGCAAAGAACACGTACGTTTTTTTTTTTTTTTTTTTCCCTGCATCTTCTATGGAAAGGAACTTGGAATAATCACAAAATTTGTTTTACTTAAACGTGAAAACCACCCTGTGAGGGAGGTAATGCCATCCCTACTCTGCCAGCTCAGGGGACAGAGGCTGGGAGACGTCATGTGTTAATTGGTGTCAGAGTGAGGACTCGACCCAGGACTTTCCAATATTATAGCATGCCGCCCTCCTCAAGGGCCAGGAGAATTCTGGCTGCAGCCAGGCAATAGATTTTGCAAAGATACCTCACTGCTCTTCATGGGGACACTTCACCTCTCTTGCCTCAAATGTTGCATCTGTGTAATGGGGATATGACCAGCACTTCAGGGTGCTTTGGCTGGGATTGAAAAGGGATCGTGAAATGTCATTTATAAAATGCCTCGCACCAGCCTGAAACATAACATGCCCTTGGCAAATGGAAGACATGGTTTCCCTTTCTCGCTACCTGAGGCATCTGCTTCCCTACTCAGCTGTGCATTCTTAAGAGGCAGGGAGCCTGTCTAATTTGCCACTGCTCCCCAGCACCCAGGAGGCTGACTGGACAGGGAACGGGCTCCAGGAAACATTTGAAGAAGGAACGAAGGACTGTGTTCATTTCTTGTCGGCACTGGCCTTAGAATGCCTTCCAAATTCAGATTCAATTCACCTCTTACGAGTAAAGCCAGGCATGTGGCTTTCCATCACAGGAAGTGGCAAGGGGGTTTTAAAAGCTTTTCCATGGCAGGACTAAGTGCAAATCCCTTAGGGAGGAGAATTCCCATTCAGACACGAAGACTGCCTTGTATTTGCTAGACCCACTTCGGGCCCCAGAGCCTATTTGGGATGAGCCCTGGGGTCTTGTCATCCATTTTACAAGTTAGGAGAGTGAGGCCCAGACTGGGAAGGAGATTGGCTCATGGCCACACAGACAGGACATGGATGAATGGGGACATAACTATTTATATAGTTAAATAGTCACATCATGAATGTGGGGTTACAAAAGGATGCTTACCCCCAGAGGAAGAGAGAAGGAGCTCTCTGCAGAAGTGACACTTAAACTGAGATCTGCAGGAGAAGTAGAAGTTAGCAAGGCCAAAACATGTGTAAAGACCCTTTGGTTGGAGGAGTGGCAAGGAGGCCAGCGTGGCCCAAGCCATGAGGGACAAAAGGCTGTCAGCAATGCACATGGGCTGGATCGTGCTTGCCTTGTAAGTCCTGATGTCAAGTGTGGGTTTGGTTTTAAGGGTGGGTGGGCTGTGAGCAGTGGGCTGGCATAATCAGGTTTGTTTTGACATATTGCTGTGGTGGCTGGGAATGGAAGGAGCGGGAGGTTTTGAGTCCAAGCTATGCTATTTACTAACAGTGTGACCCTGGGTGAGTGTGGGTCGTCAGGCCAGTTCATTGGGCTGCTGGGGAGAGTAAGGAGATAATGATTATTGAGTTACTATCTCATTATTGAGTTACTAACATCATCATTAGTTAGAAGAGTAACAGGCTAAGAGTCAGGAGTAATGGATTCAAATCCTTGGTCTGCCCATTTACTCCTTTGGGCAGGCAGGAAAGCCCAGTGGTTAAGAGCTCTGGCTCTGACACCAGACATGGGGTGTGGGGGTGGGGGCAGGCCACACATGAACACGTACCTGCTGGTGGTGTGGCCTTGAGCAAGGGACTTTCCCTCTCTAAGCCAACTGCAATGGGGACTACTGCATGGGGTGGTTGTATGAATTTAATGAAAATTAATAGCATAGTGCCTGTAAGTCATGACTGTTATTATTACTGTGGTCAGGTTGGTTTTATTTGCATGAAGGACAATGCCACTGTCTTTTTTTTTTTTTAAGATTTCATTTATTTGACAGATAGAGATCACAAGTAGGCAAAGAGGCAGGCAGAGAGAGAGGGGGAAGCGGGCTCCCCACTGAGCAGAGAGCCCGATGCAGGGCTCGATTCCAGGACCCTGGGATCATGACCTGAACCGAAGGCAGAGGTTTTAACCCACTGAGCTACCCAGGTGCCCCAACAATGCCACTGTTTTCTGCATCATGCTTGAGGACTAGAAACCAACATCCACCACCTTGGGGATGGTTCAGCTGTAGCCTCGGTGGTAGAGCGATTTCCCTGGAAAAATTCTAAGATAAAATTCTTCATGGAAAGACTGACATAGACAAAAGAACTGGGTCCATTTCCAGCTCCTCCACCAGCCCACCGACCAACCGACCATGAGTCTTTGGCAAGGCCCCAGGTCTCCCCTGGGTTTTTGTCTCCTCCTCTCTGGGCATCGTTCCCGACCAGAGCTGTCCCTTTAACTTGGTGGATGATCAGAATGCTTTAGGTTGGGGGTGGGGAGGAAGAGGATAGGAATCACTCAAATCCAATTTCTGTGGCTTCGCCAAGTGCTCCTGTCCCTTGATAAGGAGCAGCCGGGACCTCAGCTTTGCCTCTGTCAGGGAGAAGTCGGGATGGTTCAGCGCCTCGCAAAGCTCGCTTATCGCATTAGACCGTTCACTCGGCTCCACAGATAAGACCCAGCTAATCAGACAAGATAACCTCCACCTCTCCTCAGATCCCTACTCACCGAATGGCCCTGCTTCCCAGAGGTGAACGCATTTAAAATGATCCCTGACAAGGCACTGGAATTGAAAATTTGATCCAAAGCCCAGTACAAGCTGCTGGTACGCAAGTTTCAGGCTGAGAAATAAAGGCCTGGGGGATTCTTCTTCTTCATTCATTTACTGCTTTATGGGGTTTCTTTTTGGCTCTTTTTTCCCCCTCCTCCAAACTGTCAAACAGTTGCTCTCCAACTTCCTTTTTGGATTTTTTTTTCTCTTCTTTTCTTCCGTCTCTTCCAATAAGGGGCCAGTTTTCTTTTGAGAACAGGAAGCACTGCCTCTGCCATTTTGGTTTGCCATTCCAAGATGGCGGGTGTAGTCCATGGAGAGAGCTCCCCCAGCAAGGGAAAAGAAAACCAGGGCCTCACCAAGAGAACACAAAACTGTACCTTAGGCCAGAAGCGAACTGTACAACTACCTAATTTAACATTACATGTTTAAAAAATAAATTTAGAAAATTTTGACAGATATTTACAAGACCTATAATTCAGTTCTCCCTTCTAACCAAGTACCTCCCGTGTAAAACTTGGTGAAAGTTCAGTTTGGAGAAACATTTTCCTTGAACTGTATTTCTCTCCTCCTTTAAAAAATACGTATTATCTGATAACAATGTCTTTAGTTCAATCAACTCTTGTTTAGTGCCTAACTAATAAACTGAACACTAGTTATATGCCAGGCGTTTCGCTGATTCTCATGCACAGGCTGATTTATATTTAGATACATTTTATTAAATGTAAAATAAAAATATAAAATATTTTATTATTTAAAAAAATAGAAGATTTTCTTTTTAAGTAATCTCCACACCCAACGTGCGGCTCGAACTCACAACCCTGAGATCAAGAGTCACACGCTCTACTGACTGAGCTTGCCAGGCATCCCAGACACATTTTAAATCTCTGAATGAGACGTCTTTTCTGAAACCCAGATGCACAGTATGTCAGTCTTATTGGCGGCATATTTTTCTGGCTTCATGATCCATAAAATGTCAGGTATCTTATAGTTAATGCCATCTTAGAATTGATCAACTCTTTTACAGCTGAGGAAACTGAGGCTCAGATAGGAAAGCCATAGAGCCAGCAAGTGATGGGGCCAGGATTCAAGCCAACATCTTTTTACTGCATAGCCCTGGGTCCTCGGCCACCATCTGCCTTATACCGCAAGTCTGACCATTCATCTTTGGGATGTTGAGGTCAACAGATCTGTCTAGGTCCTGTTTAGATTGTTAGAACTAGTCTTGTCTAGATGGCTAGGCTAGCCAGCAAAATAATCTCTTAGGTGACCTAATTTAAAAAACCCTTCCTCTTCCAATGGAAGTCCAAAAAGTGAAATGACTAGCCAAAGGGCACACAGCAAGAGAGAAGAAGAGAATCGGATCCAGGACCCAGGCTCATGACCTCCAGGCATATGATGTTCATCAGTGTTAACGCCCCTCTTCGACATCCTGTCTGTCCCCCAAACCTGATGCTATGGTCTACATTTTCTCTCCTTTGGGTCACTTTCTAACCGCAGGCTACCTACCCCTTTCCCTCCAAGTCTGGGCCGACTGGTTCCAAGCGTCTTTGTGGAGGCTTGTTGGAAACAGGTACTGCTGCCTGTTCACAACTTTCCTTTGGGCAAGCTGCTTCCTTCCTGGAGTTCCACCTGAGCCACAGCCAGTGAATTCTCACATATAATAACCCACATAATATCTCTTGCTTTGTACAGTTCTGGCTTCTCCAGGACTTTAAGTTCCGATTCCTCCCTTTTTTCCACCAGGGAATTCATAACCTTGAATCCAAAGTTCTGCAACCTATCTGGGGAGATCTGTGTAGACGGGAATAGCTAAGAATAGCTAACATTTATTGGTTCTTCCCCAAGTGCCAGGCCCCACACTAAGTGCTTCACACACATCATCAGCACATTTAATCCTCAGCACATCTCTGTGAGGCAGGTGTTATTGCTGCTTCTGTTTTTCGGATGAAGAAACCGGGCTCAGAGAGGTGAAGTGGTCTAAGGATGCACAGCTCGGTTTTAAATAAAGTTTACCCCAAAGCCCCTCTCTTAATTTAAGTGAGCATTCCTTCAATGCTCTGCTTAATCACTGAACCCCCACGGTCATCACGGTCTCTTACAGTGTCATTTTTGGTCCTTACTGTTACGGTGAGCACAACTGGATCCAAGCAAAGTGTAGGTAGAGACCATTATCCCGGAGCCAATGCACTGTCTCTGTGACTTGTACAGTGTTGGGTTGACTCCACGGGACTATAACAGCTTTACATTTTTCTTAGGATAAAGGTTGGGTCCCACGCTATGATCTAAAGGGCTCCACATGGCTGGAAACCTCCCCATTCCCCATTTTACCTCAGTCCACTGACCTGCTTCTAATTCTGTGTGCGACTCATGAGCCCTCCTGTCCCAGGGCTCTTGAGTCTGCTGTCCTTTTTCTCTGACACACGCTCCCCCTGCTCTCCTCAGTTTGGCTTTGACCCTCAGATCTTATGATTTCACCGGGAAGTCCTTCCCAGCCACCAAGTCCAGGCTGGGATCCCTGGGACACAAGGGCACGGCCCCATGCCCTTCTCTCGCTTCTGGCTGACTTCCTTTGTGAGGGCATGGATGCTGTGTCTGCTTTTGCTCACCATTTCCTGCCTGTCACAAAACAGATTTTGATAAATATTTGATGAATGCAACGGGGAGGTCAAACGGCACCCCCCTCTCCCCCCAGGCTCACCATCCACTTTTCTAATTTCCATCAGATCCTGATAGAAAAACCTCTGGACCAAATCACTTTTATGGCATTTTTTCTGAGCCTGAAGCTTTATAGAAGTATGGTTGCTGCTCTAGCCTGTGTGGCCCATACCAGCAGTATCTGCCAGGTAGACAGGGCCGGTCTTCCTTCCTTCAGACTTTATCCTCTGGGCTCTGGATCTAGGACAAGAAGGGGTTGGGTTACCTTCTTGCTCATAGCCTTGTCCAGATGGTATTATTCTTCAGGGAAATGGCAGAGTTTGGACAGTGCCACTAAGAGCCCAATCTCATTCCAACAGACTCTATCAACTAGATGTCTTGGCAGGGTTGCAAGTTGATGGTGGCAAAACCTCTTGAATGAAAAAAAAAATGTCTTGAACCCATCCTTCCATCTATGGGATGGAAATTTCCAATACAACAGTACAGATCTGGTTGGCTTCTGTGGTTTTCTTCTACAAGAAATGGAGAGACCCAGGCAAGTCTATGGGGGAGGATAGGGCTTGTGGGAATCTAAGACTTACAGGCAGGATTGGTGAGATCAGATGCCCATGGAAATGGTCAGAAACTGGAAATGAGTGAAGTGGACTAGGTAGGGCCATGGCATGCCAGGGAACCCAGATCAGACTAGGGGACACACTCTGGTACTGCACACCAGCCAACTGCTAAGACTATGGCAATGTGAGTCCTGTGTTGTCAACCCTTCTGATTTTTCGAGAGATGCCTGAACTTGGGATTTTCATGCAAAAATCATCCATGTTGAGTGTTGGGATAATTAACTTAAAATATTGTAAAATAATCCAGGCCAAGCTCCAAAATTCATGTGGGTTTAAGGACGCTCCCTTCTGATTAGGAGTTTAGAAAAATTTCCAGTGTCTTTTGTTTCCCCAGGAGTCCTTTGGAGTGGAATCAGAAAACCACTGTGGGAAAGGGGATGGGAAGAGAGGAACCGTGTGTGAGGGTGCTGGGCTGGTGTCTGAGTGCACGCACACCCACTCTCCCAGGGAAGGCACAAAAGCAACCGCCTCCAGGCAAGCTGACTAGACCATCATGGCGCGTCGCTGACATTGGAATTACATTAAATTATCACCACAAGAGTGCCTTCCGCTCTTGTTTGTGTTCCAAAATGTCCCAATGAATTCTAAAAGCAGTGCCATGTTCCCTTAGAAGAAAAAAAAACCTAATGTTCTGTCCTTTATCGGAGCCCACTCAGGAAAACGAGCTCTCTGAATGGAAGCCCTCCCTCCTTCTCTCCAGGGGACAGAAGGAAACAGGGAGCAGTGATTAAAGCTTTTGATTAGTTCACAGGAATGTTTCTTTTCTTTTATTGTTGCTTTATCTTTACTCAAACAGAAGTTGGCCTGATAGATCTCAGATGAGAACCAAGGTAGAAGATGTGGGGTATGCACTGGAGTGCAGGGCAGGGGAAGGATAATGGTTTGTATTTCCCGAGTGGTTCTCCAGGTGGTAGGACTTCTGTTACCCTCCACTTTGTCACCTTGGTTCATGGACAAGTGATATCTTTTGCTAACATAGGCTTGTGGTCCCTGCGGCTTCATAGGATGTGTATTACCACTGACCTTCCTTCCTCCTCCTTTCCTTCCTTTTTTCCTTCCTCATTTCCTTCCTTCCCCCTTCCTCCGTCCCTTCTTTCCTTCCTTCCTTCCTTCCTTCCTTCCTTCCTTCCTTCCTTGTCCCTCCCATCTTGTCCTTCCTTTCTCCTCCTCCTTTCCTTCCTGCTCCTCTTTCCTCCACTCCTTTAGTCAGTAAATACCTACTTGAGCATCCTTTACCTCTCAGGCACTGTGTTAGGCAGAACGGATAAGATGCACCTAGTTGACTCCCATCAGATGCATATTTAAGTTATATGGATTCACTACACAAGCTCAGATAAGGGAAAAAAGAAAGTTAAATAATTTGGGTGATTTGCCTTAACATTCTACCATATGAGTATCTACCAAGCAACCGGCCACCAGTAATTACTGCTTCCTTAGTCAATCTGGGCCCTCTCATATGTCTCAAAGTGTGCTCATCTTACTCCACTGAGGGAATTTATTTTTATTTATTTTTATTTTTCAAAGATTTTATTTTCTTATTTGACAGACAGAGACAGCCAGAGAGGGAACACAAGCAGTGGGAGTAGGAGAGGGGGAAGCAGACTTCCTGCTGATGAGGGAGCCTGATGCACGGCTCGATCAGGACTCTGGGATCATGACCTGAGCCGAAGGTGGATGCTTAATCCCCTGAGCCACCCAGGAGCTCCCCCAGTGAGGAAATTAAGATCACGGTGTAAGACAACTGTGGTGAAGAATTTTGGGTATTCATTATTTCCTTTTCCTCCTGTGCACTGAGTCAGCCTACATATCCCAGCCTCTCTGGCAGTGACGTACACACTGAATTCTGTCCATTACTGTGCCACTTTTAGGCCCAAACCATGAAAAGTCCTCATGTGATCCTCCATATTTGCTCTTTGCTTGTCTTCCACATGGATAATGAGCACACATCAGAGAACTCCAGGGCCCAAAGCTCTTGGTAGAGTCTCCATGGAGAAAGGCTTTACTTGTCTGAATGGCCATGAGGAAGGTTGCCTGTTGCATGGGCATGTCTGCAGTAGACATTTTATGAGCAAGATATGAATTTTACTGCTCTAAGTCATTGTGATTTGGGGTTTATTTGTTATAGCAGCTAGTGTTACTAACCCTAACTAATATGTCAGTTATTTTACCAAATTAAGAAAAGATCATCTGTTATAAGACTAGGCTAAAATCTGGCCCATATTAGACTGATAGAGAAGAGGTGTGTGGTTCTCCACAATAGTTCCATGCTATATGATTTTTACCTTATAAGCTGACTTCAGTGTCTCAACCATGGATCAAAGATCTGAGTTCTCTATATGGAGCATCCTCTGGGATAGTTCACAGACAAGGAAATTCAAAATGAGGCAATAATCTGGTCAAATGAGGAAGTGGACAGTTCAACTCCCATCCTCCCAAAACACAGGACCCATAACAATTTCCATTACCTGGGCCATTTCTGCACACATGGCATGTTTATTTGGACTTCACTGACAAGGTGATTATAGTAAAGAATGCCCAGGCATCTTTTCAGAAAACCCGTTCAGTCCTGCCCTGGATCAGGTTGGAACTCAGTTCACCCAAATTTCCAACCTAGGTGGCTTTACTCATCTCTCTCTCTCTCTCTCACACACACACACACACACACACACACACACACACACACACAACCTGTTACCATGCCTGGTGTACAGTACTCTTCTTTGAATCTTATAAAACCAGACTCAGATACCAAGAATGTTTCTTCAGAGATAAAAAACTATAAACCCTTCAAGAAAGTAATAATAGGGGCTCCTGGGTGGCTCAGTTGGTTAAGCGTCTGCCTTTGGCTCAGATCATGATCCTAGGACCCTGGGATTGAGCCCCATATCTGGACTTCCAGTTCAGCAGGGAGTCTGCTTCTCCCTCTCCTACTCCCCCTGCTTGTGCTCTCCCTGTCAAATACATAAATAAAATCTTTTTTTTTAAAAAAAGAATGTAATAATCTGATGATGATGGATGGTTCTGACTCTTCTATAGATAATAGCTCTTAACTCCAAAGGTTTTGGAAGGGGAACAAAAATAGGCAGACTTTGTGGAACAGTCAAAACTTTTAAGAAGTGAATGGCATGAGATGAAGTATTTGTTTTTGTGGTTTTTAGCTTTAGAGCAGGCTGAAGTCAATGCTTCCTGGGGTAGCCAAAATGCTAAGAGAAACTCATAGTCTCTCTGGCCAGAAGAATCAGGAGACAAAGTCTGGAACTATCATGGCAGCTAAAAAGTAAGGGAAAATCCATGAAAGGAAAGATACAGGAGTCCCAAATTATTAACTGCCCAAATCATTGTCTAATCTTTGAATTTCACACATATGATATGAACTTCACATGTAGGACAATATACAGTTCAGCTAAAGACAGAACTGAACTGAGATTTGAATTTTCATACAAAATACAGAGTTTGGTTTGAGTCCAACCAAATCACCAACTAAAATAAAAACATGAATACTCTTCAGGAGAAGTTAACAAAATCCAAAGTTTCCATAATGTAACAGCATCCAGGATATAACCTCAAATACCTGGACATATAAGCAAAAAAATCTGACACAGGCTTAGGAAAAATAAAACAAAACAACAATCAACTTAGACTCCCTACAAGGTGACTTTGACATTGAAATTAAGAGACATGGATTTCAAGGCAGCTGTTGTGTGTCATAATCCCTATAATAATAAAAATAAATGCAATGATACACAGCGAGAACACCAATAAATAAATTAAATATAATTGTAAAAAATTAAACTAATTCAAAAGAATGTAGGAAAAGAGGAAGAGAAGAAGAAAAAACAGAGAGACAAACAACAAAACTAAGATGGAAGCTTTAAATCCACCCACGTCAACATATATATAAAATGTTAATATGATGATAACTACCATTTACCAAGAACCTAATACATGCTAGGTACCTTCCCTGCATTATTTCCTCGACCTTAATAACAACTTTGTGAGATAAATTTTCAATTTCATTGTGATGAAGAAATTGAGGGCTACGGAGATTAAGTGTATTGCCTACAGTGATGAAGTTAATAATTGATGGAAACAAGATTTTAGGTTGGACTGCAAAGCTTATAATAATTCTACAGGATTTTGCCTCTAGGGTGGTTACCAAGGTTTGTAGTGTTACAGCAAGAGGAATAGAGTACTATGTTGCCCCCTTCTCCCCAATATCTCATGACAATTAGAGGGTATAATTAACTTGAGAAAACAACAGGAAAAGGGCACCATAATAGAAAATACCTACCCTACAATCTACCTTCAGCAAGAATGACCCCATATGCCAACTCCTTACACAGCTAGTATTAAAGTTTGTTCTTTTTTACTTAAATGAAATTTTAGATGCATTAAGAAGGAAGTGAGGGTCGTCAGAGTTCAAAAAATGCTGGATTATTCCAGAGATCCCTCTTAAGAATAAGTTGTCCCTTGAGCTTTCAAAATAAATTACCGTGGCTTCATAAGGCATAGAAGATTAGTTTTAAGTCCAAAGCTTCAATGCCATTTTCAATTTTCCGTTTGCAAAGAGATGGCTTGGTTTCTCTGGGTTCTTCCACCTTTTTCTGATAGCTTAGCTTAAAATGAATTTCTCTAGGTTATGTGACAGGACCTCAAATGGGTGTTGGTCTCTATATCCTAGAATACTCTGATTATCCTCATTTACCATATAGATAATACAATATTCAGTATGGATGGCTGGACCATCTCAATGTCTTAACACCTACAATGGTCTGCCTGTCCTTTCTAGGTTTTTGAGTTTTTGCATGTTATTGGTGGCAGCTTAGTGTTAGTCAGATGGTTACAGTTCTGCACCTAGTCTACATATTATCAGCTGTATAATCTTGGACTTTACCTTTTTGAGTTTTAGTTTCCTTATTTTTAAAATGAGAGATGACAGTGGTACCTTTTACATAAGATTTTTGAAAGTTTAGGTATGATAATGTATGTAAAGTACACAAATTATCTGGCATATAGAGAGCAGTCAATTGAATGTTTTAAAAATGACATGCTACATGCTATGCAAGACTCTACTGGAAAGAGCTACAATCTCTGCCTTAGGGTAAGAATGTAGGGAAAAGAAGATGATTCTGGAAATTTTCTCAGAGGAGGAACACTTTGGGTTGGTTTCTAAAAGGTGAATAATAGTTTTCTACACGAGCAGGGCTACCCCAGATAGTAGTAACAGCATTTGACAAGACTTATGTGGGAACATTGGCTGGAATGATGGTGGGAATAAAGCTGGAAATTCATCCTATGTCCAAGCTGCAAGGGGTCATATTTGTGTAGGGGAGGGTTAGAGAGCTCATCCTATAGGAGAGATCATAGCAGAGAGTGATGCATCACAGGCTCTTTTGTGGGATAACACTCAAGCAGAATGGTGCAGGATGCACTCCAGAAGCAGAGACTGGAGGCCTGAGGAATTTGAAAGTTCCGTACGATAGTCCCCATGAGCACAGACAGTGGCCGGGACAGGGTAGTGGCTGTGGGGTTGGAGAAGAGAGGCTGGAGTCTCAAATCATCCCAGAGAGTACTAACCAGTCACTGACAGATGCTTGAAAATAAAGAAGGCTTGATTCATTCTCTCGAGGAGGACGAAATTCTCCTAAATTGATTTCTGAAAGGACTCTCAGGAGAATTAAAATTAATTCAAGAAGAAAGCTATTTGGTTAGAGTAGTGGTTCTTAAACATCAGTGTGATTGGTTTAAAAGAGTGGTTGAAATGCCAATTCCAGCTCTCTCCCACCCCACAAGCCCTCAAAGGTTGATGCAGAGAGATTAGGTGGGGAACCAGAAACCATATTTTTAGTGGAAGCCCCAGGTGATTCTGATGCAGATGATCCAGGACTCACACTTCCAGAAGCAGTGGTTTAGGGAAAGAAGGATTACAGGCAGGCTGTAGCCGGAAAGCAATGCAAGAGTGAATCGAAGCAACAGTTTTGTGGGGTAAGTGATCAGGGAGGACTTCAGGAAGAGAGTCAAGTGGGAGTTTCATCTTTAAAGGGGGGTAGAAGAGTAGGAAATACATCTCAGGTGAGAAATTCCACACAGGTAACAACCGGTGCCTATTTACCAGCAACAAGAAGACCATGCTGGTGGGTGGAAATCATTGAAGATGACCTTTAAGGACAAAGAGCAACCAGGCTCCAAGGGGTTTTGAATGTCAGGTAAGCAGTGGTAGGTAGTGTTTAAGTGGATGGTGTGTGTCAAAGAAATCCACGAAATAAATGGAGTCCCACCTCTCTTTGGACCTGACATTGAGAATGTTTTGTCAATTACATCAATAGAAAGGATAATGAGGAGGGAAATGAGGGTGAAAGGGAATCAATTCTCCTGGTCCTCAGGTATCTCCTGGTTATAGAACATGGGTCTTTCCTCTTGGCAAGCCCAGTGGGTTGCCGGTTGTCATGTGTCACGCCAATTTGAAGTAGGGTCTTTCATCAGAAAGAGGGGGATGGATCTGGGCAGGGGCAGTGCACAGAACCACAGCACGGATTTCTCTGAAGCTTTCTTGAGAAAGTGACTGGAATGTCCAGAAAATGGGTCCAGATGGTAGACCTTGGAAACCACAGCTCATTAGAGCTTCTCTGTACCCGTCTCTGGCATAGTTGTGCCTCATTCTGCCTGGAGCCTTCTCATATACTGTTCCCTCTGGCAGAACACTCTTCTCCCTGCTCTCCACCTACTAAACTGCTTCACATCTTCCACTTTCCCCAAGGAAGCCTTTCCCAACTCCCAGAGTGGATCAAATGCTGTTTTAGATGCCCTCAAAGCAATACACCCAGGTGGTTAAGAACATAGGCTCTGGAGCCAGCCTGCCTGGATTTAGGTTACATCACTTAGCAGCTGTGTGACCTTGGGTAAATTCCTTAACCACTGAGAGCCTCAGTTTCCCCATCTGCACAATGAGGATGATATAAATATAAGCTACTTCATAACTTAATGCGAGTGTTAATTTAGTCAGTGCATGTAAAAATGCTTAGAACAGATATTAGAGTCCTCTGTCTTGTTCTTTCCAGGCACTGTGTTCTTGCCACAGTGGTAGTTAATGATTATGTGCATGATCATACACATCACAGCTGACTCCCCATGCAGATCAAAGGTACCAAGAGGGATCATGTCTGTATTGTGTCCTGCTGTGAGTCCAGTATGTGCACACAACAGATATTCTACAAATATGTGTTGAATGAATTTATCTAATCAAATCTTCATGCTGCAGATGGAAAAGCAATGAGAAACAGGGCTGCAAATATGCCCCGAAGGTCACAGAGGGGGTGGGTATAAGGATTTGCAGAGAAGGTTCTAGAATGAAGGTGCCTTAACATTTGAAACATTTGGAAACGCACTTTGGAATTTTTTTTCTCCATTCAAAGCCTGGCAGTAACACCCTTCTTGCCAAATAATCAGAAAGAGAAGTCGAAATATCATTTTATGCTTTCTCTCTCTACACTTCTACTCCTCTTCAGTACTTGGAGTCTACATCATGCAGATATCTTCAAGATAGTTTAGTCTTGCCTTCACTCGGGGCAGGGCAGGCAAGATGCCATGAGGTTTCGGGTCCTGAGCTCTTGAGTGAAACACACCCGGGTTCTAATCCTGGCTAGCTGCAGGGCACTGGTCAAGTTTCCATACCTCTTTGGACTTCAGTTTTCCTAACAAAGCATGGGGATCATAAAATATTCATATCCCAGTATTGCTGTAAAGTTTAAATGGTAAATTGTTGCTTGGCATATAATATGTGCTTAGTAAGTGTTCCTGTGATTATTATATCCTTGTTTTACTTAGGGGCACTAGTCCCAGAGAAGGAAGAGATGTGACAGAGGACAAAAATAAGTGGTTTGACTCATCTGTGCAAGAGACTGTACCAACACCTTCTCCATGTCTACTGCTTGTCAAAGAGATGAACAGGAAACAGCCCTCACCTCAAGGGGCTTGGGGACTGGTGGGAAGGATGGACATAAAAGCCAGCAAACCCAACATTCATCATCGCTGCTATCCGTGAAGGGAAATATCTGAGGCTGAGGGGGCATAAAGGTCTCACCTAACTGGATCTGGAAGGTTCTGGAGAAGGCTTCACCCAGGTGAAGATGCATGATTTGGAAAGGCATTCCAGGCAAAGGTGCATGATAGTGAGATGAAAGAGAGCAAATTGTGATGGCCAGCTTCATTTACGTCTTCAGCAAATGTCTGTGTGGGAATGCTTTTGTACCCTTACAGGGTTGTAGGTCCTTGGGGAATGATCAAGACACTGACATCTTGACTATTCATAAACCAATCAACCACAAAGAGAGTGTGCTGAGAGCTGCAGACACAGTTTTGATGCTAAGCTGTTTCTGACCAGGGCAACTCTAGGAAAATGCTCTGCAAGGGGGAGTGGTAATGATCATCTATTTGGGATAGAAACACAAAAGTGGTACATAAAGAAACTTTGCTACAAACTTGAGAATTACATAGTGCTGTACAAATATTATAATCAAGGAAAATTATTGTAGCCCAGTGTTTATTTTTTAATTATTTCTATTAAATGTGAATTAACGATGATTAATGATGTGTCACATGCAGGCTCCATAACACAGTTAGTGAGGAATATTCTAAGTCATCCAGGGCCTGATCATTCGTCTAAAGGTCTGCTCTATTTTTGTGTGGCTGTGATTGAAAAGCAAATCTGCCCTTCCGCCCACACCATCATTAAACTCTCCCTCTCCTCCACCACTCACCTCATCAGAAAAAAGGAAGACATAAAATTGATGAATTGTTTACTGGCAGAAGAATATCAGAGTTAACCTCTGTCACCTCCTTGTCCCTCTGGCTCAGGATTCTGTGTCTGACAGTGGCCTTGAGGGAGTATTGGGGAGGAGGCTGGGCGGCTTTCTCATCCATCAATCTCAAAGGTTAGGAACATTCCTGGGACAGCTCATGCCTCCTTCACTGTCTGTTAGAGAATGTGCCATCATGAATTTATGGAAACCCGCGAAGACCTCTGTGCCTGTTCAGCTGTACCACACTGGCTAAGGAAGTTGGGGGAGTGACTCTTCCATTCTCTTAATGGGATCATCTAGCAGTAGATTCTGTTTGTACGTGAATCAGAAATTTAACTGTTTGTTTCAAGGGATACATATGGATATTGACACAGGTATGAGGGAAGAGAGAAGATTGGACTTTTGAAGAAGAGGAGGAAGAAGGAGAAGAATAAGAAGAAGAGGAAGAAGGAGAAGGGGAAGGGGAAGAAGGAAAAGAAGAAGGAAAAAAGAAAAAAAAAGAGGAAGGAGGGGAGGAGAAAAAGAAGGAGGAGAAGAAAGAGACAAAGAAGAAGGAGAAGAAAGAGATGAAGGAGAAGGAGGAGAAGGAGAAGAAGGAGAAGAAGGAGGAGACAAAGAATAAAAAGAAGGAGGAGGAGAAGAAGGGGAAGAAGAAGGAGGAGGAAGAAAAGAGGAGGAGGAAGGAGAAGGGGGAGGAAAAAAAGAAGAAAAAGAGAGAGAGGAAGAAGAAGAAGAAGGGGAAGAAGAAGGAGAAGAAAAAGGAGAAAAAACAGTTGGAACCATTTATTGAGCTCCTCCTCTGAACCAGGCTGGTGAAAATACCTTGGATGCATTAGCTCATTTAACCACTGTCAACAGTCCTATGGGGCAGACAGATACTGTTATCCCCATTATCGAGATGAAGAAACTGAGACTCAGAGACATTTAGGTAGCTGCCACAAATGGTGGTAGAATGAGCTTTAAATACTGGCAATCAGGGCCAAAGCCTGTGCATTTAAACATTAGGCTCCATTGCCACCTCCAGAGACACTGTGCTAACTTGTATTAAGTTCCTACTGTGTGTCAGGCACCTTGCCAGGGGCTTGGGTTCACGACTGAATCAAACACACTCTCATCTCTGGAAGAGCTTCCAGGTCAGCAGGGTTAAAAGACAAGCCTGCAAAGGAGTGAAACCCAGGTGAGGTATAATAAATGGCTCAAGGAGCCATAGGCTTCCTGGAGGGCTCGGCACATGCTGGGACCAGAGGAGGTCTGGCAGCACCTGGACTGGGCTCGGATTCTGGGTGGGGTCTTGACTGGAAGCTCTTGGTGCAGGTAAGCTGGGGTGAGGGTCCAGCTTGAACAAAGGCTGTGAGGTAGGGAGTGTGTTTGGGAGACAGTGAGCCATCCAGTTTGGTTCAAACACAGAGAGTTTATAAACATGGGCCAAGCTGGTTTTCAAAGTCATGTGAACAGAGCCCAAATGTGCTGTACCTGTGGCATCACACTGCCTTCCTCTTCTCCCTCCATCCCTTCTCAAACAGTACTCTCAAGTGGTCCATACACAGTGAGAACCTGGCCAAGGAAGGTGACAGCACAAGGTGATGGGGATAGCACAAGCCCTGACCACTGACCTGTGATGGGGGAGAAGAGGGAGGAACTTTCCTCCCATTAGGCAGGGAGCCCTAGGAAGGCAGAGGCTGTGTGTCCAGCACCAAGCACCAAACCTGGCTTATAGAGTTCAAAAAACATTATTGAAAGGATGGATCAGATCTACACATGCACACACACACACGCACACACACACACACACAGACACATACACACATACAAACACATACACATATCCAAATTTTTAACACTAGAAAAAAAAGAGTTTAAAGGAATTTATACTTTAGGAGGAGGAGGTGGTTTGAGGCAGGGAGAAGAAGGAGAGGGAGTCAGCAAGTCTTGGGGACCTGCTGTGTTCCAGTCTCAGCCTACCACTTCCTGTAGGTGCTAGGGGGTTTTTTTGTTGAGTAATTTTGCTAAACAACTTAACCGCAGAGTTTCAGTTCCCCATCTGTAAAATGGGAACAGTAATACCAGTCCCAATCTCACAGCACTGTTGTGGGATTTCAAGGAGTCCATCCATGTCAAGTGTTTGGCCGGGACGTGACTTGGGTTAAGTACAGATGGAAGGTGGGAATGAATGGAAAGAAGCAAGTTCAACAGGCCATAAGAGATGCTCTAGAGATGCCAAGCCCTCTTCCTTCTCTTTGTTAGTTCAGTTAAGTCTAAAGACCCATGGGGCTGAAGCTACAACAGATTCTGGTGTTGGCATGCTAAAAGACAGCTCTACGCATTTGCTGAGAGAACAAATTAGCAAAAGGGAATTCACCAAACTGCTAAAAAGCTGGACTGACAGTTTGGAATTAATCCTTGCCTCAGGCCCTTGGATGTCCCTCTCTTTGCTTAAGTTTTGCCGCATAAATATGTTTTGGAAACAGCCGGAGGAAATGAGACTGCACATGTGAAAGCGTTGATTAAATTAACCTCTCCCCAAAACCATCAGGTAGACGAATCAAACCAATGTAATCAAATAGATTGCTTTTGTCTCTCCTTAAGTTATCGTTTTGTATAAAGTGGCTTCCAACATCATCCAACTGTGGGTTTCCTCTCGGATGAACAGACAAGAGTTAAATCCCCTCCCAGATGTCCCCCTCCTTCCCAGGGTGTCTGTTCCGGAGAGAGCTGGCTTGAGATTAGCCCAGAAGGGGAACACGAGCAGAATGTCCGGTGCTATGTGCCATCCCTGCTCAGCACCAGACCACGGGGAAATTGAGAGCTGGGTGTGGTTCCGTGTCTTCATTTAAAAGAAAATTGTTTATTTGTTTGTTTATTTGAGAGAGAGAGAGAGGGCCCGTGCATGAGCAGGTAGGCAGAGGGAGGGGGAGAAATAATGTCAAGTGGATTCTTTGCTGAGCACAGAGCCTGATGTGGAGTTCCACCCCACAAGCCTGAGATCACAACCTGAGCCAAAACCAAGAGCCAGGTGCCCAACTGACTGTGCCACCCAGGAGCCCCTGTATCTTCATTTTTGTATCACAGTCATTGGTGCCAAAGGTTGGTTGATGCTTGGCAATGGGTTGATTTTCTCCATTTCTAGTGTTCCAGTGAGTTGCACTAATACTTTCTATTCTTGAAGAGTCAATCTTCTCTTCCCAATGGTCAGACAAGCTTTATTATAAGGGCTATCTTAAGCTGACAACCTCTAACTTGTGCTTGGTAGCTTAGACTTGCCATGGCATTCTTCTGTGTCTTCTCTCCAATTTCCCCCTTATCCCCATGTACTTGTGAATAACTTCCCTAGGACCTGGGAAGCTGAGATTGCAAATTGCCCCCAAGAGACTCTCCTCTTTCTTTCCTTTCATAATAAAATCTCCATGTTTTAGCCAGAGACATGGCCACCTGGGACATACAATTCTCAGCCTCTCCTGTAGCCAGTTGTGGCCATGTGGGGATGTTCTAGCTGCTGGGAAGTGATGGACATGACTCCCTTGGAATGCCCTTAGAAAGAAGCACCTACCACTTCTCTTTACCCTTTCTCATTGGCTGCAAGGTGGGTAGGATGCCTGGAGCTGGACTGTTCCACCTTGCATGATATGAAGGAAGCCACATATTGAGGACGTCAGAGCGATGAGTTAGAAGCAGTCAGGGGTCCCCGATGGTTCCAAATCTGGCTTGTTAGTTCTGACTATCCACGTTGGCAGAGAAATGGACTTCCATCTTGGTTAAGCCACAATTTTATTTTGATCTGCCTGTTGTGGTGACTGACCCAGTATTATGAATAACTAACAATACCTGCAAAAGTGAGTCTTGCTTTGCCCCATAATAAGATTCTGGAGACATGTGACCACATGGAATTATTGTGCTTTAAATCACATCTTCAATGTGCCTGGGGAAGCCATCTGTTAGGATAGTTAAGAGTGGGATTTTGGAACTAGAATTGAGGTCCTACTCTGCAACTACCTGTGTGGCCTTGGGCAAGTTACTTAGCTTCTCTGAGCCTGTTTTCTTCTTTTATAAAGTGAAGGTGATTGTATTCATCTCACAAGATTCTTGTGAAGATGAATTGAGATACCAAATGCAAAGTCCTTAGTAGGGTGCCTGGCATGTAGTAAAGAACTCCATAAATATTCTATGGAGTCATCTGGAAAGTTAAAAAATAAATGTTTCATAATCCACCAGCACGGATTCTGGCTCCACTGGTCCAGAGTTGAAATCTTGGCATCTCCACATTTTAAAGTTTTCCCAGTTCCTTGAGTAGTTGAGAAGAACTGCCTTCAAGGCATCTAGTGGGAGAGCTTTCCAGAAACCATTTCCTGATTTGCCCTCTTGTCATGCAAATTCAGTCACACCTTCCTGATCTGTTGCCCTCGCCTTGTGATCCCTTTCCGATTTTATTTTGTTCCCCTCCACCCCCCCACCCCACCCCCACCCCCGCCCGCCATCATCTCTGTATACATTTGTGCTCTGGCCATCAGGGTCCTCACCATGACCTTTCAGTGAGATGTCCTGAAGCTAAGTTATAGGTTCAACATAGTTCATGGGCTTTCTGGAGCACTTTCATATATGTGATCTCACTTGATCTCGTCCATAGCCTTGTAAAGCACTTAGGACTGGTTTTTATCATCATCATCATCATCATCATCATTATCATCTCCATTTTACAGAGGAGAAAACTGAGGTTCAGAGTGGGTAAGTAATCTGAAACTCAGACTTCAACTAAGTTCTGTCTGGCTTCAAAGCTTGTGATTCACACCTGAACCCCTTTGCTTCTCTGAAACTGCATGATGATTCTTGAATGAGTCATTTATTCATTTATTTGACCCACATTTTTAGTCTCAAAGACCAAGGAGATGGATAGTTCCATGAGCTAATGAAACCCCAGATAGACCAGTAGCTTCCTCCTCTTAACCCAAATCCAGCTCTAACTTTGGTCAAATCTTCAGGGAGGTCTGATGTCACCAACACCCTCAGGAGAATCCACAGAGGAAGATGGGCCTGTGCCAGAGTTCCCCAGGAATTCCATGTGAGTAAAGAATTAAACAGATCACCCTTTGATCCCTCTGTCCAAATTCATCCCTCTTTGGATGAAGGCATTCTCTTTGGTCAGGGCAGCTTGAAAGCTATCTTGAGGCCATCCTCATGTTTCACTCACCCAAGTCAACTGGAGATCAGAAACATCAAGTGAAAAGCCCCTGTCCCCTGGAAAGCCTGTGTTCCATTTGAAAAAAAAAAAAAAAAAAAGAGTGTTTCTCTTACATATTATATAACTGTGGGGAGGCAGTTGCTTAGCAACTGAGCCCAGTTGGCTGGGCTGGGAGTAGTTATTAACTCTTCCTGCAGTCAATTGACATTGTCAAGTCTTCCTGGAAGGCCACCAACCACCCCATTTCCATAACAGAAAGCTCATGACATTCATTTGTCCCTACATCAGGACCCTTCCTGGCTCTCTCCTCACCACAACTGCAGTGCTGTCCTCCTGGGGAGAAGGACAGCATATGCGGCTGTGTGCAGCTTGCCTAGTAAGACCAGCCTCAGGCCTTTCCTAACCCATTGAGAGAACCTATTGAGAATCTATTAGGCCACCTAAGTGACGTGAAACGGGACCCCTTGGCAAATGATAGAAGTTAAATGCACACATCATAGGAGTGGGCTGTCTGGCTGGCTTAATGGGTAGAGCATGCAACTCTTGATCTGGGGTCATGAGTTCGAGCTCTATGTTGGGTGTAGATCTTACTTAAAAAAAATGCACACATCGCCATGTCCACAGATATACTTACAGTTTCGACAGGAATAGTATGGAGCACCTACTATGTGCCAGAGCCAGCAGCAGGCACTGGGGATCGACAGTAAACAAGAGTCAAATATCCCTCCCTCACCAACCTTTCATTCTAGTTGGGGAGCTAGATGGTACCCACAAAAAGAAATAAACAAGATAATTCTGTTTGTCCTATGTGCTTTGAAGGAAATAAAATAAAGGGCTGTAATAGAGCCTGAGTCAATGTGTGGGAAGAGGTGTTTCTATACCTACAGCTATCTCAATGCACCCATCTAAATATATCAGTATAAAAATGCATCCATATGCTGGGGACACTGTGTTGCTGCTGATAGATACATTTCCATTCAATGTTGGTGTGGCAGGAGCCCTAGAGCTAATCTCAGTTCAGTCTCTAAAATCTTTCCCATCTCAGTAAATGGTACCACCTGATTGAACCAGTCACTCAAGCAGTAACCTGGGGGACATCCTTAAATTTCTGTTTTCTCTTTTATCCATCAACATATCTATTGACTTTAATTTCAAAATAGACCTTGAACCTGCCCCTGGATGACTATAACAGCTTCCCCCGCTTCTCTTCCCTGATGGTTCATTCTCCACCCTGTAGCCATAGTGAGATTTCAGAAAAGGAACTCACTCTCTCCTCTGCTTAACACTTCTCAACGGCTTCCCTCTTGCTGATCTCAGATTGCCTCCAAACACTTACTGTAAGGCCCCATGTGTTCCAGAGCCTGGCTACTTCTCTCCTTCCATTTCTAACCATGCCTTCCCTCATTTACCATGTTCCAGCCACCGTAGCCTTGGTTCTGACTCAAACAGGACATGCTCTTTTTTTTTTTTTTTTGCCTCAGGGCCTTTGCACATGCTATTTCCTTTGCTCCTAGCCTGACAAACCCCCACTCATAGATCTTAGCTGAAAGACATTCTTTTAAAGAGACTCTCCCTCACCACCCAATTCCCTGATCCCAGAACCCTGGTTGATGCACTCACAGAACTTTTATTCCTATTTGTAATTATATATATACATATGTATAATATATAGGATACATATATACACACATATGTAATATATAACACATATATGTACATATTATACAATAATGTATAAATATAATGTATAATATATATTAATGACATCCATATGTATATATACATATATAAATACATTTTTAACTTGCTTGTCTTTCTCCATTGAAATGCTGAGTTTCATGAGGGCAGAGAATATCCCAACTATTTGTTCTCAACTGTATCTCCAGCATACATCCAGGGGCATGGTTTATATAGACGATATCAGATATTTTTTTCCTACATGAATGAATAAATAAACATCATAAAATAGCTAGAATTTACTGAGTGTTTTCTACATTCCAAGTGCGGTACCAAACACTCAGCATATCACGATCCCTGTTTCATCTTCACGATGACCCAGTTAGGGAGGGTATGACTATTCCCATTTTAGAAATGAGTGAGCTGAGGTTCAGAGATGGGAGCTGTGAAGACCAAGGTCACACTGCTAGGCAGGGGCTGTGCTGAAACTGGAACTAAGCTCACTCCAATTCTCCAAGCTGGGCTTTTCAATCACTGTATAATTCCTAATACTTGCGGAGTTTGAAAACACTTTTTCACCTCTCCTGGCTTTATCGTATGAGGGATAGTTCTCTCATAGGCAGAGGTGGATCAACGATAGCTTGAGAGTTTGGGGTGGCACGGCGATGAGCTCCATCTGGTTGGTCCTGCAAAGTCAGGCAAAGTCCAGTTATCTGAACAACCAGAGCCTAGCAGACAAAGGGTGAACCAAAATAACTCCCCACACTGAGTCATTCCTGATCACGCCTGGGAGGCTTTGCAGGACATCTGAGGCGCTCTGCTGCAGCATAGAACATCTCCCTCTCACTTTATGCCCAGCACAAGCCTTTATTGAAAAGAATGTGTCAGGGGAAAGAGCTGGCCCTAAACAACTCTGAAACTTGGTTTGGATTAAAACAAGAGAACACAAATAGCTACCAGTTCTTGGGCACTGAGGATGCACCAGGCACTCAGTCGAGACCTTTACATACATTTTTCCCCACACTCCAGGTGGGAACTATGTCTACCCCCATTTTACAGGCAAGGAGACAGAGATGTGGTCATTTGTTCATGTTACACAACCTGGAAGTGGTAGAGCTGGGATACAAATTGAAGGGGGGTAAAAATCCCAGGTGCAACCTCTTAACAATTGTGTTCTATTTCCTATACCACTAGGAGTACCCTATCCCATAACCCTCTAGTGCTTTTCTAAGAATCTATCGTGCCGCCTAATGGTCAGCTCACAGGCAGACTCTCAAGTATCCTTAGCTTGGCCAAGGATGAAACTGTTCTTGCGGATCACAGACCATTGGTGTGTGGTCCAGTCTTGCCAACTAGTGAGTGCAAGGCAAGGTTTTCTGAATCTGGGGTTGCGAGCAGAGACTCACAGGCAGGGATGAATCACATCTCCATTGTTTTGGGAGGTATTACTGATGACAAAGATCTGTAGGAGCATCATGTTGGACAATACTGTTGGCTTCTGTAACGGCCAAGAAGAACAGCAGGTTGAGCTAGCCTGTGTAATAGCACCATAGCCTCAAAGAGGCCTTGATTTCTGCCTCTGTGAAACAGGAATTCTGGGAGTATGAGCTAGTTATATCTGAGGTTGCTTTTAGCCTCCTGTTCTTGCCTCCAACTTCTTAATGTGCTCTTCTCAGAGCCTGCAGTGCCCTTCTGTCTCCCATCTTTAGTTGACTAAGTTTTATTCATCATTTGGGACTCAGCTCAGGAAGCATCTCCTCCAGGAAGCCTTCCTTAAGCCCTGGTCTGGGTCAAACGCATCCCTGGAATTCTGTGGCTTAGTCCTATCACAGGACACTTCGCTATTTGTCAGAATTGTCTGCCTATACATCCAGCCTCCCCATCAGCCTCTGAGTCTCTTGGGGGGCAGGGAGCCTGTCCTAGATAATTTCTTTTCTTCAACAACCAGCATAGGCCCTGATACTCAAGAGACACCCAACATGGGTGCACATAGCACCATGATCTCCAGCATGGTAATTATTCCTGGAAGAATTTGACCCAAACAGCTCCAGGGAATTGAACAAAATTGAATGCAGTGGAAAGTCTGAACATCACAGAGACTCAAGAAGCATATAAAACATAAAGAGAAAATTGCTTTTCAAAACTGTAACAAAGGGAAGAAAAGATTCGCATTGGCTATTAATACAGGCTCTGTGGATACAATGGGGTGGGGATGGGATAATTAACTTTCTTGGCACACCTCCCAAATGTTCAGTAATGTCAAATAGAGAAAAAAATCAAATCGTAAAAGAAGTACCTTTTTTCTTCATGCACTTCCCACTCTTGCAGGACAACACGGCACAATATGATAGAAGAAAAGCATCAAGCTCTTGGCCTTGGCATGAACTTGCTTTGTGATCTTGGATAAGATACCTCTCTTCCCTGATTTGTACATAGTTCATCTTTAAGTAAGAGAGACAGACTGGGATATTCACCAAGGGCTCTGGTTCATATGTATTCCTCAGGCATTGAGCCATGTTGTTCTCACATGGATTTTTTGGTGACAAATTGAGGGTTTTTTCCCCTGGGGAACTCTCTCATTTTTTTCCCGTGTTCAAAGACACACAAACTGTTCACAATTCCCCGCTGTTGTAAGAGCAATTTGCTTTCATTATCCTAAACCTTTCAGCATTTCTTGAAACCTCTTTTTGTAGGAAGAAAAAATGTTCCCAATGTGATCACAGGAGATAAATCTGCCATTTCACATTTCAAAAAGTAATCAAAATGCACCCTACTAGAGTAGGTACTCATTACAATTTATGACGAGTGCTTGAAATTGCCTTTATCTTTCTTCTCCTCTGTCCAGAATTATTGTTTCTATTTAGGATGGGAATGCCTAAAGGGGTGGTGGGTGGACATAAGGAATCTCTTTGGTGTGATGCTGTTATTTCATGTTGTTTCCTGAAAGCCTCACATTAGCATGGGCTGACCAGATAGCTTGTTTGCATGACTTCCCTCTTTTTATTTGACCTGGAGCTAAGACCTGCGGGAAGGGTGGTAAAGGACTTGGGGAGATGGGCCTATTTTACTCATTAAGGCCTAAGGCCGACAAGCTTTTTAAGAGCCCATGAAAATGTCTGAGAGCTAAAAACAATATATTGGCTCCAAAATAGAAAAAGAAAACGGTGCAACCCGAATTAACAAAGGCTTAAACGGGCTTCATAACCTACCATCATGTCAACCTTAGTATTTCTGAAATTTAGTGTTCATAAAAGTTCCATTATATTTGAAAAGAGTTGATGGGTTAGAATCTCATTTCACAAGAATTCCAGAGTATTCTTGATGATTTGTCAAGAAATCACAGATAAATGTAAATCGAGAATGTTACCGTGGTAACAAAATAATTCCAAAAGCTGACTTTCATATTTCCTTTAAACTGTGTCAATAAAAATGCATTTAATTTGTATGAAATGATGTGAGTTTGGGGCTCCAAAATAAGGTTGCTTAGGGCAAACCAAAGTCTTAAAGTGGCCTTATGTAGGATGAGCTGATGAATAAACAGGTTAATGGATAGATAAAAGAGTGTATGTATGGATATAAGAATGGATGGACGTATGTACAGATATATATAAGGATAGATGAACAGGTGGGTAGATGGGTGGATGGATACATGTATGGACTGATGGACAGGGATGGATGGTGTGGATGGATAGATAGGTGAACAAGTGGGTGGATGGATGGATGCCTGGATGCATGGATGGATAAGTAGATAGACAAAGAGGTGGAAAGATGAAATTACTGAATCAGTATCACTCAGTTAGGTAGCAAGGAGCCCTGACTCCTCACTTTCAAGCTGGCATTAAAACCATTTAAATGTAGTCACAAAACTTTGAGCACAAGGACTGGAAAGTATCCCAAGAGACCCTCTAGGACAGCATTGTTCCTCTTCAGATGAAAACACTGAGGGTCAGAGAAGGAAGGGACACAGCTGATGGCACATTTTCTTTACTCTCATCAAACAGGAGGCTGCTGCTTAAATGTTTGCCTCTTGGAGAGACGTGGCACATGCCTATTTCTCAGGCGCTCTACATATTTATAGGATAGTGTTTCACAACTGATGACAGCTTTCTGCTAAACTGACAGGTCTCAGTCTTGCCAAGCCTCAGGATCTTTCCCGCACACTTTCCATGCTGTCTCCCAAAGGAGGCAGGCTAGTGAATGGCAGTGCTTGGTCTGGGGCGAAGCTACTCTGCAGACCCAGTCGAGGAGAAACATATGTGGTTTAATTCACGCTCACTTTATCTTATTTTAGCACATCTTCAGTCCCTTTCTGAATCTTTCAGTCATCAGTTGAGACATGGTAGGGGAAAAAAGCCCTCTGTTCCCCCACATATTGGACTTCCTTGTGGCTTTTCACTTGGTGACAGCATTTGGATTTTCCTTCAGGAAACCAGCATCACTCACCTCAACCCTGGGGAGTCCAGGACTGGCCAGTCAGGTCCTACATCACTCCAGCTTCAATGACTGATTCAAAGATGAGCATAGGTACCAGGTCTGACTACATGTTACATATACTAGCCCGCTCAATCCTTTCCACAATCCTGTGAGATAGGTACTATTATAAATCTCTTTTAAAGGTGAGGGAACTGGGGGCGCCTGGGTGGCTCAGTGGGTTAAGGCCTCTGCCTTCGGCTCAAGTCATGATCCCAGGGTCCTGGGATCGAGCCCCGCATCAGGCTCTCTGCTCAGCAGGGAGCCTGCTTCCTCCTCTCTCTCTCTGCCTGCCTCTCTGCCTGCTTGTGATCTCTGTCTGTCAAATAAATAAATAAAATGAGGGACCTGAGGCACAGATAGGTTAAATAACTTACCTAAGATTGGATCACTGATAAGTGGCAGAGGTGAGGTTTGAACCCAGGTGGCATGATTTAAAGTTAGCACACTTAACCCTGCAATATCCCACCTTTTGGTACCTGATGTATAGTGTGTCCTCCAAAAGTACCAGTGGATAAGTTTTATCAGAAACACTGAAAAAATATATATATATATTTGTTCCCATTAAGTACTTAATCAAAACTTCAACATGACTTAATCCCTGGGAGAACTGGACTTAATGGCCTCATGTAACTTTAATATTTTTTACTCACTTTTTTTTATTGTTAGTCACCATAGAGTACATCATTAGTTTTTGATGTAGTGTTCAATGATTCATTATTCGCATATAACTTAAAAATTTTTTTAAGTTTTTTTATTAACATAAAATGTATTATTAGCCCTAGGGGTACAGGTCTGTGAATCACCAGGTTTACACACTTCACAGCACTCACCATAGCACATACCCTCCCCAATGTCCATAACCCCACCACCCTCTCCCTACTCCCCGCCCCCTGACCACCCTCAGTTTGTTTTGTGAGTTTAAGAGTCTCTTATGGTTTGTCTCCCTCCCAATCCTATCTTGTTTCATTTATTCTTTTCCTACCCCCCAAACACCCCACATTGCATGTCCACTTCCTCATATGAGGGAGATCATATGACAGTTGTCTTTCTCCGATTGACATATTTCGCTAAGCATAATACACTCTAGTTCCATCCACGTCGTTGCAAATGGCAAGATTTCATTTCTTTTGATGGCTGCATAGTATTCCATTGTGCATATAACTATTTTTTATAAAGATTTCTATTTATTTATTTGAGGGTGGAACGACGGAGGGAGAGGGAGAGAGAGAATCCCAAGCAGACTCCCTGCTGAGTGCAGAGCCTGACATGGGGCTTGATCCCACGACCCCGAGATCATGACCTGAGCACAAACCAACAGTTTGACAGTCAACCAACTGAACCACCCAGGAGCCCTGACCTTGTGTAACTTTATACATAGAATGACTCACTTTTCTGGAAATTTATTTCCTGGTCACCTTAGCTATGTGGAAGTTACCAAGAACTATGAGGAGGTGAAGAATGCAATCATCCAAGGTCAAAAATGCTGTCTCGGGTCAGCTCTAAAGTGGGTGGGAGTTATTCATGGAAGGGTCCCTCACTTTGATCTTGCACACTATTTTTGCACAATTATTATCTGTTTTCTCAGATCAAAGGAATTTAGAAATGGCAACCTGGAAGAAATTCTGTGTAGCATTGAGAAAAGAGTCATTAACTCAGGAGTTGGATTGATCTAGAAGTGAATCCCAGTCATAAAACTGACAAGTGAAGGACTTTGCCTCTCTCAGCCTCAGTTGCCTTATCTGTAGTATGCTGGCAATAATAGTACCTACCTCATGCTATTGCTCTGAGATGGAAATTAAAACTGTTGGTATAAGGTGCCCAGCATTTAGTAGGTCCTTGCTAAATTATATCCATTAGGATTGACAAATGATGAGTTCTTCATCCCTTCTCAGGGTCCGTATCCTCATTTACAAACTATGGTTTATAACAAGAGTCCTCTTGGGGAATTTTACAAGGTTGTTGGACAGAGTAGTAAGGTAATGGAAATAAAAATGCTTTTTAAATGGCTAAATGTCACTTAAGTGCAAGGCAGTATTGCAGTTATTACTACTATAGCTGTAAGAATTATACTATTGTTAATACTTACTACTATTCGTCATCGTTATGACCACTGCTATAAACGAATATAATATTAGTCCTTAGGTTGCTGCAATAGTTCACAGTAATCTCCTGGGTGAAGAATGACCACACTGGAAATGAACACCCAGAACCGTGCATCTCTATCAAACCTGAATCAATAGCGATAACACCTCCTTTGTACCTGAAATGAATTAGACAAGCATCCCTTTGTACAAGGAGACACAGACACAAACTGACTAGTGAGTACAAAGTGGCGAGTACCTCACATAGCACCCGCCAAACACGTGGTAAATTCTATATTAGGAATATAGTAAATTCTACATTAGGAATAGAGTAAATTCTCTATTAGGAATAACTACAAAAGATGTAGATTAAGGATGGCTGCTCAAGTCTCTGCCACTCACACCCAGAGTGGGGGCTATTTCCCTTCCCTCTGAATCTGAGCTGGCCTCCTGACTTGTTTTGACCAACAAAATGCAATGCACAACTTCTGAAGCTGTCCCTTAAGACATCTTCAGCTTTCCCCCTTGCTCTTGGAGCACTCCCTCTTAGAATCCCGCTGCCATAGTGGGAGAAGCCCCAGCCACACGTGGGAGCCACGTGAGAGGAAATGGAGATGCTTTGGGGGTAAGCAGCTCAAGCCACTGGATGTGTGGCTGAACCTCTTGGCATTTTGAGAGCGGTCAAGCCACATGATGACGGTGGCTCTGTCCAATACCATGTGGACCAGAACAGTCACCAAGCGGAGCCCAGCTGAACTGCAAAATCAAAGGAGATAATAAGTCGATCGTTTTTATTCGAAGCTACTATGTTTTGGGGGTGGTTTGCCAGGCAGCAATAGCTAGTTGAAATGAAATGGATATGAATGCTCCAATGAGAAGCTCCTGACCCACAGAGAGGGGCAGGGAAGGCTCTCTGGAAGAGAGCTCATGTGGAAGTCATATGAGGTTTGTGGGTTAAGCAGGAGTACAAGGATCCTAGCTCTCACTCATGAGTCAACCCTCTCCTCCACTTGATGTTTTGGAGTCCAAGTCAGGTTAGTGATAAGAAAAAGAATTCTAAAATCTTCTCTCACCTGGATAATTGTTTCTCCTCTTCAGGGATCAGCCCCACTTCCCCAACTCTAAATCAAAATGACAGGGCCTCCAAATTGGTTCAGGTGCTCATGCATTTGTAAAAATGTCTTTCGTTGGAAAAGGCCTGGTATGTCTAATTTCTGCCCCGAGCACATTTTTATAGTTAAGCTATATTATAAATGGCGTTTAATTTACCCAGCAATGTCAGGCCTACATTCAAATGAGAGCCAGCGAAAATATATATGAGATCCTTTTGTACAGTCTGATCAGGGTTTGGGAGGAAAAGAGAGGTGGGTTTAGCCATCTTTGTCCGAATTTATATTCTTTTCTTCTCTCTGCTGCTTTTTCTATGTTCCAGCCACTAAAAGGAGGACGGTGAAAGCCTTTCAAAGCACCAGACCAAGTCCGAGGGGGCAAGTGTGTGGTGAGTCGAGGTTTTAAACACAGTTGAAGGGTCAAGGGCCGGGAGCCCTGAGGACTTCTGAGCAGGCTCAGTGCGTTGGCCTCCCTTCCACTGTGGCTGGAGAGAGATGGTGCCAGGAACTGTGGGCTGACAGAAACAAACTCAGATAATTCCAGCTCTTAGCTGGGAGGCAGGAGACAGGTGAGCCTACCTCCTGGTGAGCAGGGAGTGGGTGGGATTCCTCCTTCAAATCCTGTCAGCGAGGGCCTCTTCCCTAACCCCCTTCCACTTGTAGAAGCTTTATCAAACCAGGACAGGCCACTCCCCTGCCTACAGTGAGCTTCTCAGAGCAAGAGAATAAATTTCCAGCAGGCTCCCTGCCCTACCAGGAGTGGCCCACCCACCTCTTCTCTTCATTTTGCCCACTTCCTTCCCTGCCCTTGATCCCCCATCCACAACATCTTTTTTGTTAGTTCTTCAAATGCCCTGAGCTCTGGCGAGTCATCCAAGGCCAAGCCAAAGGTTGCATTCTGAGTGCTAAGGCGTCCCTGATTCAGCCTGTCCCCAAGTGGAGAAGCAGAGAAGAGGGCTGATGGTAGCAATAATTCATGTCAGGGAGGCCGTCCCCACACCCGAAAGCCTGGCCCTGGTTCTCGGGAAGTTGGGTGTGATTGATCATGCATGGGGCACATTTATTTGGCTCATTACTAGGTTTTCAGGGAAGAGAGGAACCAGGAGACCAGGACTGTCTGGGGGAGAAAACACGGTGGGCTAAAAGTAGACTCCCACCCCCCTCTCTACCACAGAAAGGAGTGAATTTTTTCCAAGTAGGATATATATCCCAGCTCTGGCTGAGCCTCCAAGGGCAGTGTGAGGGATTCCCACTCAGCTCATGCTCTTGGGGGTGGGGGGCGGTGTTTACAGATGCTCTCAGAGTCCCAGGTGGTCTTTTTAACCACTTCCAGTTCACAGTGCCCATGAGAATGTCTGATGTTCTCTGGAAACTCTTTACCTTGTGCACTATCACAGATGAACACATCAAACCCTTTCTCTGTCATTGCAAGGTGGGCCATCATTTTACCCCATGATGCAAATACTGAATGATCAGCATACATGGGATGCGGCGCAGCAATGGACGATTAATCCATATGCACTGAATAAATGAATGAGTGATCATGTTGAATCAGTGAATAAATGAAAGATCGCAGAGAGTGTAAGTTCCTTGAGGGCTGACATTGCACATACACACATTGAATATTTGCTGTTTGTGGTTGAGTAAGTGAATCAGGCCCTGAAATGCCCAGAGCCTAGTGGGAGAAACAGGGGTATAAGAAAAGTAAGAATAGTGCAGTATTCTGATGGGGGTGCCTGCCTCGGGCCATGGAAGCATGGCCAAGGGAGAGGGAGGGGGGAGGGGAGGCTCTGGGAAGGGATCGCAGAAGGGAATACAGGCTTTGGGAGACTGAGGAGGGAGAAAGGGAGCCAGTGAAGACAGCATGACTTAGGGGAACTTGGGGCCTTAATCCAATCACAGAAAAGTGACCCAAGAATGAGAAAGGCAAGTTACAGACCAATATGGATGACATGGTACCATTTTGTAAGAATTCAATGTGTATGTACCCAAATTGAGGGCCATTCTACAAAATAAGGGATTTGTATTCTTCAAAAACACCAACGTCCGGAAACATGAAGGCCAAGGAATCATTCCATCATGGAGTCTCTTTGGCCCTCAGTTTCTTCCTCTGAAAAATAGAATTAATTTTCTCTATCGCCGGCCTACCTCAAAATTGTTTGCAACCACCTAACCCAATAAGGGGTTTCCTCTGCCACATGCAGAGAATAAATGACTATTTTTATTACTACTTAAAATAAAATTACCCCAGGACTTGAAGGAATTAATTTGTTTTCGGCCAAACCTCATTAACATATTGTCCAAGTTGATGCATTAAGGAAATAATGGGCATATAATTTATGCACATACACATGCTTGGCTACCTCTTGGCAACTTTGCTCAGAATGCATTTTTCCCACATGTGCAAGAGAACAAAGAGCCAACATATTGTTACCATAAGTGAAGTCAATAACATTACCCTCAGCGGGGTTTCCTGGAGTTTTGGCCTCTGTTTCTACAAAGTCTGGAATGGTTATAGAAGGTTCTCTTCAAGTGTATATTGACTTGGCCCATGAAAGAGCATCACCTGGAATTTTTTTTTTTTTTTAAGAGATGATTGGGTGAGACCACGTCACCTCACTACAGGTAGATACCAACTAGGACTAGCAACCCTGTGAATGCACCATTTCCAATTCAGGTCCTTCAGAGATCACTGCCGTCTGCCTGGATGTCATCAGGCCAGCACAAGAGAGAGAGGGGAGGAGAGACAGAACTTGCACATCTGAGTCATACCTGAGTTGGCAGAATAATTGCATGTTAGGTTCTCTGAGGGCAAGGTACGCCTTACTAACTTCTCCATCTCTAGCGCCTACCAAGTGCTTGTTACAGAGCAGAAGGTCTTGAAGGAACAGAAACTTGATCTTGAATGAATGAAGGAATCCTTATCCACCAGTGCTTAGTCATCTTAGCCCCGGCTTCCTTATCTATAATCAAATGGCTATCAGAGTCACCCTAGAACACTCTGCTAGTAATTAAGCAAGCGTCTATAAATGAAGCCATGGCGTGGCTTCCGTGAATTATGGGAATATTTTTTCCTTCGCAGCCTTTCCAGGGATCTGCTGTTTTCTTTGGAAACAGGGAAAGTGGAGGCAGAGTAGAGAGACACGACAGATAAGACCCAAACTTTGCCTTCTGGGACCTCCTGAATGCCAAGAGGACTCAGGGAGGACCAAGCTATGTCCACGTTCCTTGTCTGAGGTTTGGGGGCTGATCTGAGATGAACCTTGATCATTAAACAGCAGCCAGTGAGTGATAGGTTCACTCAATTGGACCCCTGCTTTTTGCTTAGAACCTCGATTTTATTAACCAAGGTAATAAAATACCTTGAAATGGGAAGCAGAGACTAGATGTGTTGCTCTAACACCAGTGCTCCTGTGTGAACATCTTATCTGTAGGGTTCAGGCATTTGTTCAGGCTGGGAATGATACACCAAATCTCTCTTCCTCTCTCAAGACTCTTGGGAATGGTTGCTCATTCATTTACTCATGGTAGTATCTATACAAAGTATCCAATTTCTTTTTTTTTTTTTTAAGGTTTTATTTATTTATTTGAGACACACAGAGAGAAAGCATGAACGGAGGGGCAGAAGAAGAGGAGAAGCAGACTCTCTGCTGAGCAGGGAGCTGGGCACAGGGCTTGATCCCAGGACCCCACATTCACAACCGGAGCCAAAGGCAGATACTTAAGGGACTGAGCCACCCAGGCGCTCCCTGAGTATCCAATTTCTATCAGGCACCATCTTAAACTATTGATGGGAAATTCCCTTTTTGTCTCATACAATTAGATGAAAAAGGTACAGTTCTTTCCCTTCCTATACTGTTTCCATAAAGCAGACAGGTTATAAAGCTGAGGGTTATACGGCTCATAAGTGACAAAGCTGGGATCCACACTCAGGCATCTCGGTTCCTAACTTCTGAACCCTTCCACTGCCATATGCCCAGTGAGCACCTGCCGACTGCTCAATGCGCCATGCTCTGAGTTACATGTTGGGGACACAGACACGAGGTTTTCTTAGTCTGGGAGGAGGACAACCATGCGTTAGCTGCATGCTAATAATAAGCACTGCCCGCGTGCTAATTAAGAGTGATTACACTTCAACATTCATTCATTCCACAGCTCTGCATTTGCTGAGCTTCTATTTTCTGGGAGATGGACTGCTTATTGAGAGGGAGATGCAACACATCCCCTGTCTTGGAGGACCTCATTGCTAGAAGTGGGAGAAAGGCTTTCCAATTCTTGCATCTGTGGGGAAGTGGTTGAGAGTGATTGTAATCCGTTCATGGAGGCATCCTCTGGCTGGACACCTGCTCTGCTCCAGCAGGAGTCCAAGTTCTGGGCTTGTAATACCTCTAGGTGGGTACACAGCGAGACGGCATCCTTTTGTTTTTTCCGTGACGTCAACTGGAGGACATGATACGTGTTGAATGAATGTATGATGATGATATCATAAATATTATCAAATATTATATATTTTATTATAAGTATTGAATTCCTACTGGGTACAAACCACTATTCTATGCATTTTACAGGGTCAGCTCATGAATTCTCACGGCATTCTGTGATGTGGGTCCACTGATCATTGTCATTTCACAGCTGAAGAAATGGAGTACCAGAAAGTTCAGGACCTGCTTGAGCTTACACATTCAGATTAATAAGAGAGGCCTGAGGCTTTCTTTAGAAACAACAATAAAGTGTTGCTTTTAACCCCAATTGAAGTAAAAGTATGCAAATGAGCCCCAGCACATCATTTTTTATTTATGCCATAAATTAGGCAAATTCCCTTCTTGAAGCCCTGGAAAACTAGGCCCGATTCCACATATTTTGCATTAATTTCCAAGGTAGTTGGCCCCAAATTAACTTTACAACTTGGTAAACCTGCCTTAGAGGGGGCATGGAGGTAGAGGTCTGATAAAAAATCTATAGGGAATGAAGAGTCAGAGGACCTTTGTCCATCTGTCTCCTTTTGCTCATTGCTTTACAATTTAGTGGTGCACTTCCACACCCAGGGCTGCCATGTAGAGCTGCAAAGGTTGAGCACTGCTTGACTTCAGGGGCGAGGGACCACTCACCTACACTGCTGGAGATAGGCAGGTAGGTGACATAAGCATTGCAATCTCACAGTCCACCCTATGGGAGAGGCACAGGAAGCATTACATTCTCTTTTTGCAGATGCAAACTGAGACTGAGTTGATAACTCCCCTTCCTCCAGCATCACACAACACGGAAACACCAGGGTTGGGATCCACGTCCAGCCCTGTCTCAGTCCTATGCCAGTGATGAGTCCACCACTCTCAGAAAGTGTACTCTGAGTATAATTCTTTAAAACACCTCCTCCCTCTGTTTCCATAATATTAAAGCTTTGAAGAAATCACAATATTATATAATAGCTGCATTACTAAAACCATGCAGAGAACAACATGTTTGAAAAAGCACATTCTGTTTTCCCACTAACCTCCACCATTGCTCCTAAGTGCATTGTTCTCATTCCAGGTGAACCTTTTCAGGAGGAGGGGGAGGGCTCCTGGGGCCCTGTCTTGAAGCTTCTCTTCATTTTCCACCCTAGCCAGATTTGCAGAGGATGGACCCCCTTGAAATGCCCAATTACACCAGTTTATAAGCAGCTCTCATAAATGCCCACCTCAAATGATCTTTTCCTAAGCTTACCTAAATGATGGGAAGATTGTGCATTTTCTGCAAATGCCTTTTTAAAAAAGATTATTTATTTAGATAGCATGGGGGAGGGGCAGAGGGAGAGGGAGACAGAGAGAAACCCAAGCAGACTCTCTACTGAGGGAGAAGCCCGATGTGGGGCTCAATCCCATGCCCTGAGATCACGACCTGAGCCAAAATCAAGAGTCAGATGCTCAACTGACTGAGCCACCTAGGCACCCTTCTGCAAATGCTTTTGTGCCCTATGCTGTAGTCATTCGTGGCCAAAGAATGCCTGCCTTTCTTTCTTTCTTTCTTTCTTTCTTTCTTTCTTTCTTTCTTTCTTTCTTTCTTTCTCTCTCTCTCTCTCTCTTTCTTTTTCTTTCTTTCTTTCTTTCTCTTTCTTTCTTTCTTTTCTTTCTTTTTTTCTTTCTTTTTCTTTATTTCCTTCTTTCTTTCTTTTTCTTTCTTTATTTCCTTCCTTCCTTCCTTCCTACCTTCCTTACTTCCTCCCTCCCTCCCTCTTTCTCTCTTCCTTCCTTCCTTTCTCCCTCCGTCTTTCTTTCTTTCTCTCCTTCCTTCCTTCCTTTTTCTTCCTCCCTCCCTCCCTCTCTTCCTTCCTTCCTTTCTCCCTCCGTCTTTCTTTCTTTCTCTCCTTCCTTCCTTCCTTCCTTTTTCTTCCTTCCTCCCTCCCTCTCTTTATTCCTTCCTTCCTCCCTCTTTCTTTCCTTCCTTCCTTCGTCCCTCCCTCCCTCCCTCCCTCTCTCTTTCTCTCTTCCTTCCTTCCTTTCTCCCTCCGTCTTTCTTTCTCTCCTTCCTTCCTTCCTTTTTCTTCCTTCCTTCCTTTCCTTCCTCCCTCCCTCCTTCTCCTTCTTTCT